>NW_027103359.1:1203817-1663817 GCF_902728285.1 Clytia hemisphaerica
TTTACAGCGTCAGTGCATTGGAAAACAGCAAAACTTCATGATGCACACAAAGGTCGGTACTGGGGAAGGAGGTGTGATGATTGAAGCGAAGGAAGATAAACTTTGAATGACCAGTGAGAAACTATCACCAGGTGACGGTGTCGGTTGGATTCACCTTAAGTCGTAATTCCCAAGTCCCAAGCGGTTACTTTTCAGATGGATAACTCTTGTCCCTCTATTTCCCGTTGGAATCCACAACATCCCATGGCAATTCAAACTTGATAACAAATCAAAGGCGGTACCTTACTGCTTTGTGAAACATTTCCTCTAAATCATTCATGATCAAGCCAAATGACTACTGAAATTTAGTACAAAACAAAACATGGATACGGTTAGCCCACCCCAAACCCTTTCTATATTCTCTCGTAAACAAAATTCTTCAAGATCCAATTTTCGATGTCAAAAAAAAAAGAAAAAAAGTTGTTGAAAGGTATTTCTCAAGAAGTGAAATAAATAATTGTAAAACCTGATAATTTGCTTTTGAACGGTCTTGACCTCTCTCATTGCATTCTACGGAAACTTGAAATCTCATTGTAAGACAACCAAAATGAGTGGTAAACTGTCAGCTCTGCAAGTTACATTCTTCATAGCAGCTTTGCATTGACTTTGAAGAACTCCTTTTTTTAATCCTAATGATACACTGGATGGAAAGCAAACACCACAAAAGGCCACAAATGATCGACGTTGAGGATTTTGTTCAGCTTTTCTAACTATTCTAGGACTGATTTCGTCAACATACTGGCAGCGATAGAAATAGTGATTGGTTTCTTTTCAGGTATTGATAATCTGTGCCTTGTTAATTCAACAAAATGCTTTGGGAGGTCCTCCTATATGTTTAAAGTCAAATGGGTCACCTCTCTCTTTGAATGGTTTGAATCTTACGCGTTCTTTTTCATGAGGGATGTTTTGCAAACGAATGGTTGATAGCTTTTGGCTCTGGATCATAAAATTTGATGACGGTTTGCTGGCTAAGAAACAGACTAGAAGCAAGACATGGAATACAGCCTACTCTCTTATGTGTTTTTAGCGGACAGTCATAAGCTTTTACTCGCACAATGTTAAATTTCGATTTTACAACAAGAATCTGATCAAAAGTAGAAAACAAATTTGAAAATTAAAGAAACTTTTTCTCACGTAACTTTCTTTTGCTGTGCAAACGATCACAAATGGAGTTTTTCTTTCTTACACTCTTCTTTTTATTGCTCAATCGTGCTGATCAACTTTGGGTGATTAAACTTGTTTGTCCTATTGAAAAGTCTGTTAGCAAGAATTCGACCCCAAAAAGCACCAAAAGGCAGTGAACTTGATGAAATGGTATGCATCTAAGACCTTGCGACAGGGATATCACCTTCAGGCATTTACAGCGTCAGTGCATTGGAAACAGCAAAAAACTCATGATGCATCACAGAAAGGTCAGGTACTGGGGAAGGAGGTGTGATGATTGAAGCGAAGGAAGATAAACTTTGAATGACCAGTGAAGAAACTATCACCAGGTGACGGTGTCGGTTGGATTCACCCTTAAGTCGTAATTCCCAAGTCCCAAAGCGGTTACTTTTCAGATGGATAACTCTTGTCCCTCTATTTCCCGTTGGAATCCACAACATCCCATGGCAATTCAAACTTGATAACAAATCAAAGGGCGGTACCTTACTGCTTTGTGAACATTTCCTAAATCATTCATTGATCAAGCCAAATGACTACTGAAATTTAGTACAAACAAAACATGGCATACGTTAGCCCACCCCCCACCCCAACCCCTTTCTATATTCTCTCGTAAACAAAATTCTTCAAGATCCAATTTTCGATGTCAAAAAAAAAAGAAAGAAAAAAGTTGTTGAAAGGTATTTCTCAAGAAGTTGAAATAAATAATTGTAAAACCTGATAATTTGCTTTTGAACGGTCTTGACCTCTCTCATTGCATTCTACGGAACTTGAAATCTCATTGTAAGACAACCAAATGAGTGGTAAACTGTCAGCTCTGGCAAGTTACATTCTTCATAGCAGCTTTGCATTGACTTTGAACTCCTTTTTTTTTAATCCTAATGATACACTGGATGGAAAGCAAACACCACAAAAGGCCACAAATGATCGACTTTGAGGATTTTGTTCAGCTTTTCTAACTATTCTATTCTAGGACTGATTTCGTCAACATACTGGCAGCGATAGAAATAGTTGATTGGTTTCTTTTCAGGTATTGATAATCTGTGCCTTGTTAATTCAACAAAATGCTTTGGGAGGTCCTCCTATATGTTTAAAGTCAAATGGGTCACCTCTCTCTTTGAATGGTTTGAATCTTTACGCGTTCTTTTTCATGAGGGATGTTTTGCAAACGAATGGTTGATAGCTTTTGGCTCTGGATCATAAAATTTGATGACGGTTTGCTGGCTAAGAAAACAGACTAGAAGCAAGACATGGAATACAGCCTACTCTTATGTGTTTTTAGCGGACAGTCATAAGCTTTTACTCGCACAATGTTAAATTTCGATTTTACAACAAGAATCTGATCAAAAGTAGAAACAAATTTGAAAATTAAAGAAACTTTTTCTCACGTAACTTTCTTTTGCTGTGCAACGATCACAAATGGAGTTTTTCTTTCTTACACTCTTCTTTTTAATTGCTCAATCGTGCTGATCAACTTTGGGTGATTAAACTTGTTTGTCCTATTGAAAAGTCTGTTAGCAAGAATTCGACCCCAAAAGCACCAAAAGGCAGTGAACTTGATGAAAGGTATGCATCTAAGACCTTGCGACAGGGATATCACCTTCAGGCATTTACAGCGTCAGTGCATTGGAAACAGCAAAAACTCATGATGCATCACAGAAAGGTCAGGTACTGGGGAAGGAGGTGTGATAATTGAAGCGAAGGAAGATAAACTTTGAATGACCAGTGAAGAAACTATCACCAGGTGACGGTGTCGGTTGGATTCACCCTCAAGTCGTAATTCCCAAGTCCCAAAGCGGTTACTTTTCAGATGGATAACTCTTGTCCCTCTATTTCCCGTTGGAATCCACAACATCCCATGGCAATTCAAACTTGATAACAAATCAAAGGCGGTACCTTACTGCTTTGTGAACATTTCCTAAATCATTCATTGATCAAGCCAAATGACTACTGAAATTTAGTACAAAACAAAACATGGCATACGGTTAGCCCACCCCAAACCCCTTTCTATATTCTCTCGTAAACAAAATTTCTTCAAGATCCAATTTTCGATGTCAAAAAAAAAGAAAGAAAAAAGTTGTTGAAAGGTATTTCTCAAGAAGTTGAAATAAATAATTGTAAAACCTGATAATTTGCTTTTGAACGGTCTTGACCTCTCTCATCATTGCATTCTACGGAACTTGAAATCTCATTGTAAGACAACCAAATGAGTGGTAAACTGTCAGCTCTGCAAGTTACATTCTTCATAGCAGCTTTGCATTGACTTTGAACTCCTTTTTTTAATCCTAATGATACACTGGATGGAAAGCAAACACCACAAAAGGCCACAAATGATCGACTTTGAGGATTTTGTTCAGCTTTTCTAACTATTCTAGGACTGATTTCGTCAACATACTGGCAGCGATAGAAATAGTGATTGGTTTCTTTTCAGGTATTGATAATCTGTGCCTTGTTTCAATTCAACAAAATGCTTTGGGAGGTCCTCCTATATGTTTAAAGTCAAATGGGTCACCTCTCACCTCTCTCTTTGAATGGTTTGAATCTTTACGCGTTCTTTTTCATGAGGGATGTTTTGCAAACGAATGGTTGATAGCTTTTGGCTCTGGATCATAAAATTTGATGACGGTTTGCTGGCTAAGAAACAGACTAGAAGCAAGACATGGAATACAGCCTACTCTTATGTGTTTTAGCGGACAGTCATAAGCTTTTACTCGCACAATGTTAAATTTCGATTTTACAACAAGAATCTGATCAAAAGTAGAAAACAAATTTGAAAATTAAAGAAACTTTTTCTCACGTAACTTTCTTTTGCTGTGCAACGATCACAAATGGAGTTTTTCTTTCTTACACTCTTCTTTTTAATTGCTCAATCGTGCTGATCAACTTTGGGTGATTAAACTTGTTTGTCCTATTGAAAAGTCTGTTAGCAAGAATTCGACCCCAAAAGCACCAAAAGGCAGTGAACTTGATGAAAGGTATGCATCTAAGACCTTGCGACAGGGATATCACCTTCAGGCATTTACAGCGTCAGTGCATTGGAAACAGCAAAACTCATGATGCATCACAGAAAGGTCAGGTACTGGGGAAGGAGGTGTGATGATTGAAGCGAAGGAAGATAAACTTTGAATGACCAGTGAAGAAACTATCACCAGGTGACGGTGTCGGTTGGATTCACCCTTAAGTCGTAATTCCCAAGTCCCAAAGCGGTTACTTTTCAGATGGATAACTCTTGTCCCTCTATTTCCCGTTGGAATCCACAACATCCCATGGCAATTCAAACTTGATAACAAATCAAAGGCGGTACCTTACTGCTTTGTGAACATTTCCTAAATCATTCATTGATCAAGCCAAATGACTACTGAAATTTAGTACAAAACAAAACATGGCATACAGTTAGCCCACCCCAAACCCCTTTCTATATTCTCTCGTAAACAAAATTCTTCAAGATCCAATTTTCGATGTCAAAAAAAAAAAAAAAAAAAAAAAAAGTTGTTAAGGGTATTTCTCAAGAAGTTGAAATAAATAATTGTAAAACCTGATAATTTGCTTTTGAACGGTCTTGACCTCTCTCATTGCATTCTACGGAACTTGAAATCTCATTGTAAGACAACCAAATGAGTGGTAAACTGTCAGCTCTGCAAGTTACATTCTTCATAGCAGCTTTGCATTGACTTTGAACTCCTTTTTTTTAATCCTAATGATACACTGGATGGAAAGCAAACACCACAAAAGGCCACAAATGATCGACTTTGAGGATTTTGTTCAGCTTTTCTAACTATTCTAGGACTGATTTCGTCAACATACTGGCAGCGATAGAAATAGTGATTGGTTTCTTTTCAGGTATTGATAATCTGTGCCTTGTTAATTCAACAAAATGCTTTGGGAGGTCCTCCTATATGTTTAAAGTCAAATGGGTCACCTCTCTCTTTGAATGGTTTGAATCTTTACGCGTTCTTTTTCATGAGGGATGTTTTGCAAACGAATGGTTGATAGCTTTTGGCTCTGGATCATAAAATTTGATGACGGTTTGCTGGCTAAGAAACAGACTAGAAGCAAGACATGGAATACAGCCTACTCTTATGTGTTTTAGCGGACAGTCATAAGCTTTTACTCGCACAATGTTAAATTTCGATTTTACAACAAGAATCTGATCAAAAGTAGAAAACAAATTTGAAAATTAAAGAAACTTTTTCTCACGTAACTTTCTTTTGCTGTGCAACGATCACAAATGGAGTTTTTTCTTTCTTACACTCTTCTTTTTAATTGCTCAATCGTGCTGATCAACTTTGGGTGATTAAACTTGTTTGTCCTATTGAAAAGTCTGTTAGCAAGAATTCGACCCCAAAAGCACCAAAAGGCAGTGAACTTGATGAAAGGTATGCATCTAAGACCTTGCGACAGGGATATCACCTTCAGGCATTTACAGCGTCAGTGCATTGGAAACAGCAAAAACTCATGATGCATCACAGAAAGGTCAGGTACTGGGGAAGGAGGTGTGATGATTGAAGCGAAGGAAGATAAACTTTGAATGAATGACCAGTGAAGAAACTATCACCAGGTGACGGTGTCGGTTGGATTCACCCTTAAGTCGTAATTCCCAAGTCCCAAAGCGGTTACTTTTCAGATGGATAACTCTTGTCCCTCTATTTCCCGTTGGAATCCACAACATCCCATGGCAATTCAAACTTGATAACAAATCAAAGGCGGTACCTTACTGCTTTGTGAACATTTCCTAAATCATTCATTGATCAAGCCAAATGACTACTGAAATTTAGTACAAAACAAAACATGGCATACGGTTAGCCCACCCCAAACCCCTTTCTATATTCTCTCGTAAACAAAATTCTTCAAGATCCAATTTTCGATGTCAAAAAAAAAAGAAAGAAAAAAGTTGTTGAAAGGTATTTCTCAAGAAGTTGAAATAAATAATTGTAAAACCTGATAATTTGCTTTTGAACGGTCTTGACCTCTCTCATTGCATTCTACGGAACTTGAAATCTCATTGTAAGACAACCAAATGAGTGGTAAACTGTCAGCTCTGCAAGTTACATTCTTCATAGCAGCTTTGCATTGACTTTGAACTCCTTTTTTTAATCCTAATGATACACTGGATGGAAAGCAAACACCACAAAAGGCCACAAATGATCGACTTTGAGGATTTTGTTCAGCTTTTCTAACTATTCTAGGACTGATTTCGTCAACATACTGGCAGCGATAGAAATAGTGATTGGTTTCTTTTCAGGTATTGATAATCTGTGCCTTGTTAATTCAACAAAATGCTTTGGGAGGTCCTCCTATATGTTTAAAGTCAAATGGGTCACCTCTCTCTTTGAATGGTTTGAATCTTTACGCGTTCTTTTTCATGAGGGATGTTTTGCAAACGAATGGTTGATAGCTTTTGGCTCTGGATCATAAAATTTGATGACGGTTTGCTGGCTAAGAAACAGACTAGAAGCAAGACATGGAATACAGCCTACTCTTATGTGTTTTAGCGGACAGTCATAAGCTTTTACTCGCACAATGTTAAATTTCGATTTTACAACAAGAATCTGATCAAAAGTAGAAAACAAATTTGAAAATTAAAGAAACTTTTTCTCACGTAACTTTCTTTTGCTGTGCAACGATCACAAAATGGAGTTTTTCTTTCTTTTACACTCTTCTTTTTAATTGCTCAATCGTGCTGATCAACTTTGGGTGATTAAACTTGTTTGTCCTATTGAAAAGTCTGTTAGCAAGAATTCGACCCCAAAAGCACCAAAAGGCAGTGAACTTGATGAAAGGTATGCATCTAAGACCTTGCGACAGGGATATCACCTTCAGGCATTTACAGCGTCAGTGCATTGGAAACAGCAAAAAACTCATGATGCATCACAGAAAGGTCAGGTACTGGGGAAGGAGGTGTGATGATTGAAGCGAAGGAAGATAAACTTTGAATGACCAGTGAAGAAACTATCACCAGGTGACGGTGTCGGTTGGATTCACCCTTAAGTCGTAATTCCCAAGTCCCAAAGCGGTTACTTTTCAGATGGATAACTCTTGTCCCTCTATTTCCCGTTGGAATCCACAACATCCCATGGCAATTCAAACTTGATAACAAATCAAAGGCGGTACCTTACTGCTTTGTGAACATTTCCTAAATCATTCATTGATCAAGCCAAATGACTACTGAAATTTAGTACAAAACAAAACATGGCATACGGTTAGCCCACCCCAAACCCCTTTCTATATTCTCTCGTAAACAAAATTCTTCAAGATCCAATTTTCGATGTCAAAAAAAAAAAAAAGAAAAAAGTTGTTGAAAGGTATTTCTCAAGAAGTTGAAATAAATAATTGTAAAACCTGATAATTTGCTTTTGAACGGTCTTGACCTCTCTCATTGCATTCTACGGAACTTGAAATCTCATTGTAAGACAACCAAATGAGTGGTAAACTGTCAGCTCTGCAAGTTACATTCTTCATAGCAGCTTTGCATTGACTTTGAACTCCTTTTTTTAATCCTAATGATACACTGGATGGAAAGCAAACACCACAAAAGGCCACAAATGATCGACTTTGAGGATTTGTTCAGCTTTTCTAACTATTCTAGGACTGATTTCGTCAACATACTGGCAGCGATAGAAATAGTGATTGGTTTCTTTTCAGGTATTGATAATCTGTGCCTTGTTAATTCAACAAAATGCTTTGGAGGTCCTCCTATATGTTTAAAGTCAAATGGGTCACCTCTCTCTTTGAATGGTTTGAATCTTTACGCGTTCTTTTTCATGAGGGATGTTTTGCAAACGAATGGTTGATAGCTTTTGGCTCTGGATCATAAAATTTGATGACGGTTTGCTGGCTAAGAAACAGACTAGAAGCAAGACATGGAATACAGCCTACTCTTATGTGTTTTTTAGCGGACAGTCATAAGCTTTTACTCGCACAATGTTAAATTTCGATTTTACAACAAGAATCTGATCAAAAGTAGAAAACAAATTTGAAAATTAAAGAAACTTTTTCTCACGTAACTTTCTTTTGCTGTGCAACGATCACAAATGGAGTTTTTCTTTCTTACACTCTTCTTTTTAATTGCTCAATCGTGCTGATCAACTTTGGGTGATTAAACTTGTTTGTCCTATTGAAAAGTCTGTTAGCAAGAATTCGACCCCAAAAGCACCAAAAGGCAGTGAACTTGATGAAAGGTATGCATCTAAGACCTTGCGACAGGGATATCACCTTCAGGCATTTACAGCGTCAGTGCATTGGAAACAGCAAAAACTCATGATGCATCACAGAAAGGTCAGGTACTGGGGAAGGAGGTGTGATGATTGAAGCGAAGGAAGATAAACTTTGAATGACCAGTGAAGAAAACTATCACCAGGTGACGGTGTCGGTTGGATTCACCCTTAAGTCGTAATTCCCAAGTCCCAAAGCGGTTACTTTTCAGATGGATAACTCTTGTCCCTCTATTTCCCGTTGGAATCCACAACATCCCCATGGCAATTCAAAACTTGATAACAAATCAAAGGCGGTGTACCTTACTGCTTTGTGAACATTTCCTAAATCATTCATTGATCAAGCCAAATGACTACTGAAATTTAGTACAAAACAAAACATGGCATACAGTTAGCCCACCCCAAACCCCTTTCTATATTCTCTCGTAAACAAAATTCTTCAAGATCCAATTTTCGATGTCAAAAAAAAAAAAAAAAAACGAATGCTGAGAACCTGAAAAGTAATGTGAAAAATGAGCACAATAGTTGTAAGAATCAATAACAAGAGAAATTCATTTCTCGAAGAAGAAAGTTCCTGTAAGTACCAAATAGTTTCATTGAAAATTGAACCAAAAACCTGATAATGAAAATCTGCAAAACGGAAATTTCCGGCTTGTTGGCTGGAAAAAACATTTCTCAAAAATCGAACCGGTCATTGAGCATTGCGATACTCTGCAAAAATCAGAAAAACTAATGATAAAATCTGAGAAAGTGCTTTTTCCGGCATTTTCGGCCAAAAATTTTTTCCCTGACGGGCTCCGTCAACATTTTGGGCATTGCCATTTTGCATCATAGTGCAAAAATCAGAAAAAACTAATGCCAATCCCGAGAGAACAGACGAACACGAATGGTTAATTTAAAGGACCTCCACCGGGTACCCGGAGGTACCAAAAAAGTTGTAAGTATTTCTCAAGATTGAAATAAATAATTGTAAAACTGAAATTTGCTTTTGAACGGTCTTGCCTCTCTCAGCATTCACGGAACTTGAAATCTCATTGTAAGACAACCAAATGAGTGGTAAACTGTCAGCTCTGCAAGTTACATTCTTCATAGCAGCTTTGCATTGACTTTGAACTCCTTTTTTAATCCTAATGATACACTGGATGGAAAGCAAACACCACAAAAGGCCACAAATGATCGACTTTGAGGATTTTGTTCAGCTTTTCTAACTATTCTAGGACTGATTTCGTCAACATACTGGCAGCGATAGAAATAGTGATTGGTTTCTTTTCAGGTATTGATAATCTGTGCCTTGTTAATTCAAAAAAATGCTTTGGGAGGTCCTCCTATATGTTTAAAGTCAAATGGGTCACCTCTCTCTTTGAATGGTTTGAATCTTTACGCGTTCTTTTTCATGAGGGATGTTTTGCAAACGAATGGTTGATAGCTTTTGGCTCTGGATCATAAAATTTGATGACGGTTTGCTGGCTAAGAAACAGACTAGAAGCAAGACATGGAATACAGCCTACTCTTATGTGTTTTAGCGGACAGTCATAAGCTTTTACTCGCACAATGTTAAATTTCGATTTTACAACAAGAATCTGATCAAAAGTAGAAAACAAATTTGAAAATTAAAGAAACTTTTTCTCACGTAACTTTCTTTTGCTGTGCAACGATCACAAATGGAGTTTTTCTTTCTTACACTCTTCTTTTTAATTGCTCAATCGTGCTGATCAACTTTGGGTGATTAAACTTGTTTGTCCTATTGAAAAGTCTGTTAGCAAGAATTCGACCCCAAAAGCACCAAAAGGCAGTGAACTTGATGAAAGGTATGCATCTAAGACCTTGCGACAGGGATATCACCTTCAGGCATTTACAGCGTCAGTGCATTGGAAACAGCAAAAACTCATGATGCATCACAGAAAGGTCAGGTACTGGGGAAGGAGGTGTGATGATTGAAGCGAAGGAAGATAAACTTTGAATGACCAGTGAAGAAACTATCACCAGGTGACGGTGTCGGTTGGATTCACCCTTAAGTCGTAATTCCCAAGTCCCAAAGCGGTTACTTTTCAGATGGATAACTCTTGTCCCTCTATTTCCCGTTGGAATCCACAACATCCCATGGCAATTCAAACTTGATAACAAATCAAAGGCAGTACCTTACTGCTTTGTGAACATTTCCTAAATCATTCATTGATCAAGCCAAATGACTACTGAAATTTAGTACAAAACAAAACATGGCATACAGTTAGCCCACCCCAAACCCCTTTCTATATTCTCGTGAACAAAATTCTTCAAGATTCAATTTTCGATGTCAAAAAAAAAGAAAGAAAAAAGTTGTTGAAAGGTATTTCTCAAGAAGTTGAAATAAATAATTGTAAAACCTGATAATTTGCTTTTGAACGGTCTTGACCTCTCTCATTGCATTCTACGGAACTTGAAATCTCATTGTAAGACAACCAAATGAGTGGTAAACTGTCAGCTCTGCAAGTTACATTCTTCATAGCAGCTTTGCATTGACTTTGAACTCCTTTTTTTAATCCTAATGATACACTGGATGGAAAGCAAACACCACAAAAGGCCACAAATGATCGACTTTGAGGATTTTGTTCAGCTTTTCTAACTATTCTATTCTTGGCACTGGATCATAAAATTTGATGACGGTTTGCTGGCTAAGAAACAGACTAGAAGCAAGACATGGAATACAGCCTACTCTTATGTGTTTTAGCGGACAGTCATAAGCTTTTACTCGCACAATGTTAAATTTCGATTTTACAACAAGAATCTGATCGATTTTACAACAAGAATCTGATCAAAAGTACAAAACAAATTTGAAAATTAAAGAAACTTTTTCTCACGTAACTTTCTTTTGCTGTGCAACGATCACAAATGGAGTTTTTCTTCCTTACACTCTTCTTTTTAATTGCTCAATCGTGCTGATCAACTTTGGGTGATTAAACTTGTTTGTCCTATTGAAAAGTCTGTTAGCAAGAATTCGACCCCAAAAGCACCAAAAGGCAGTGAACTTGATGAAAGGTATGCATCTAAGACCTTGCGACAGGGATATCACCTTCAGGCATTTACAGCGTCAGTGCATTGGAAACAGCAAAAACTCATGATGCATCACAGAAAGGTCAGGTACTGGGGAAGGAGGTGTGATGATTGAAGCGAAGGAAGATAAACTTTGAATGACCAGTGAAGAAACTATCACCAGGTGACGGTGTCGGTTGGATTCACCCTTAAGTCGTAATTCCCAAGTCCCAAAGCGGTTACTTTTCAGATGGATTCATTGATCAAGCCAAATGACTACTGAAATTTAGTACAGAACAAAACATGGCATACAGTTAGCCCACCCCAAACCCCTTTCTATATTCTCTTGTAAACAAAATTCTTCAAGATCCAATTTTCGATGTCAAAAAAAAAGAAAAAAAAAAAAGTTGTTGAAAGGTATTTCTCAAGAAGTTGAAATAAATAATTGTAAAACCTGATAATTTGCTTTTGAACGGTCTTGACCTCTCTCATTGCATTCTACGGAACTTGAAATCTCATTGTAAGACAACCAAATGAGTGGTAAACTGTAAGCTCTGCAAGTTACATTCTTCATAGCAGCTTTGCATTGACTTTGAACTCCTTTTTTTGATCCTAATGATACACTGGATGGAAAGCAAACACCACAAAAGGCCACAAATGATCGACTTTGTTCAAGGATTTTGTTCAGCTTTTCTAACTATTCTAGGACTGATTTCGTCAACATACTGGCAGCGATAGAAATAGTGATTGGTTTCTTTTCAGGTATTGATTATCTGTGCCTTGCTAATTCAACAAAATGCTTTAGGAGGTCCTCCTAAATGTTTAAAGTCAAATGGGTCACCTCTCTCTTTGAATGGTTTGAATCTTTACGCGTTCTTTTTCATGAGGGATGTTTTGCAAACGAATGGTTGATAGCTTTTGGCTCTGGATCATAAAATTTGATGACGGTTTGCTGGCTAAGAAACAGACTAGAAGCAAGACATGGAATACAGCCTACTCTTATGTGTTTTAACGGACAGTCACAAGCTTTTACTCGCACAATGTTAAATTTCGATTTTACAACAAGAATCTGATCAAAAGTAGAAAACAAATTTGAAAATTAAAGAAACTTTTTCTCACGTAACTTTCTTTTGCTGTGCAACGATCACAAATGGAGTTTTTCTTTCTTACACTCTTCTTTTTAATTGCTCAATCGTGCTGATCAACTTTGGGTGATTAAACTTGTTTGTCGTATTGAAAAGTCTGTTAGCAAGATTTCGACCCCAAAAACACGAAGAGCACTTGACGAAAGGTATGCTTCTTAGACATTGCGATAGGGATATCCTTCTTAAGGCATTTAAAATCATCAGCGCATTTGACACCACTAAATTTTTTGATACATTACAAACAGACCAGGCTCTGAGGAAGGTGTGGTCGATAGAAGTAGAGGAAGAGAAATTTTTGATGACCAGCGGTAAAAATATCACTGAATGTTGGTGCCTGTTGAAGTTACTTCAAATTTTCCAATTCCTTAGTACCAAAATGGCGACTTTTCATGAATAAGTCTTGTCCATATATCAACCATCTTAATCCAAAACATAAGAACCATCTTATTTCAAACATAATTGAAAACAAATAAAAACTTGAACTGCATTGGTGAATATTTCATGGAGAATGCATTGATCACAATGGTTGATAACTGAAATTAAGGACACAAAAATTGGCATGGATTCAATCCCTTTTGACAGTATAATGAAATAAGAGTCAAGATACTAACAGTAGAAAAATTTCAAGACTGGTTTATTCAATATCATTTTCTTCCTAAAAAGAAACTAAAATCTTTCGAATTTGAGCACAACACATTTAAAAAACGTTAAGAAATATCAATTTAGTAGAAAACCTGGTTATTTGCTTCCATAACTCATTGACCAATCCATTATTCCATTCTATAAAATTTGCAATTTTATTGTAACCAGCCAAATGTGTGATAAAAGCTCAGTTCTGCATTGGATTTCTTTGTTTGAGCTTCAATAATCATTTATAACCTTCTGCTAACTCCTAATGAAACACTGGATGGGAAGATTTCAAACCTATCCAAAATTTTTAGATCCAAGGTGTCTTCAATCAGAATTTTGAAGATCAACAAAGCAACTGGAGGATGTTGAGCATACATAATAATGGTTTTCACAGCTTTGTTACATCGGCCACTTTGATAACCTCTTTGAGACTTGTCTACATAAAGCAGCTCTATTAGAGATACTTGGCAAATATATTCGATTGTACTTTTTAATAACCCAGCATCATAAAATTTGTATCGTTTTCTAATCAAGAATAGATAGAAGCATGACGAGAATACTTTAATATGAATATTCTAAAATGTCCTACCATTGCCATTGGCATTTTACTAAGAAATTTTAACCAGCAAAGAAGAAATTGATTGAATTCTTGAATAAATGTACAGTATGTCCCAATTGTGTCCACTTTTCAGCACGAATTATGGCATTTATAACAAATCGATTTCCAATATTATCAAATTTAACACATTTAAATTGTAGGCATGATTGTATTTCATGGTGATAGGAATCAATTTGCTATGGAGCAACAATTCCCATTCCTAGGGCAAGGAGGTAATGCAGGCTTGCTATAAGAAGGCAAAATAGAAAAAGCCTGAGCAAACTTAACAAGCATCAAAATGATTTCCCCAGACTAAAAGGTTGGAATATAAAACACAGAAAGAAATCTTTCCTGGTTTACACATCCAGTCTTGATGATGCCATTGGCTGTAAATGGAAAAAAATGAAATTTATAAATAATCTTTACATAAAACTTAATAATCTTTCTTGACACTATTCAAATATTAATAACTCATTTAATGAATCACTTCATAAAGTTATTCAATTTTAATTAGCACAAAAAATATCCTAAAATCTAACATAAATAGCATTGTTTTGGTGTAAATAGCATTTTTTCTAAACCCTTTTGTAAGAAACATAAACCTCTTATTAAAATATTTATTGATTTGGGTATGTAGTACTCTTTAGTGATAAATTTTTGCGGGGGTTAAATTTTGCAATTGAGCTCATCCAAGATTTAACGAGACTACTTAATTTTGTGGACGATTTTCTCTCTACTGTGAGATTGTGTTTACATCATTAGGGCTTCTTTAATGGCAGTAAACATGTTAAAAGTTGTCTTTTGACATTTTTTGGAATTCAATTTGAAAAGAAACTGATGTTGGGATAAAAAATTATTATGTTTTTTTCTTTTATAAGCATAACGTCTACAAGCATATACAGGCTCAGTTTTAGGTACCTAAACAATGGCTCTATTGTTTGAGAACAATATAATGCTAAGCATAATGCGAGTCTGATATAGGGGCAGACACTTGCTTATAAAAAAAACATGTATACCATGCTAAGGTTCCTAAGTGAACAAAGAATTATTATATTCATACAAACCTGTTTGTTGGTAGGTAATTAAACCATTTGGATTTGTTATTAAGGCGGTTGGAATCATGTCGATCAAGATGTTGTGAATGCAAATAGCACTAACATTCAAAAGAAATGAATTGGTTAAGAATAGATGAACAAGTAAACTTTAGAGATTGATTAGGAAAAAAAGTTTTTGTAAAATCGTCCGAAAAATGATTAAAATTAAAATAATTATTACATCATAACGGTAACAAACCAGACTTGATGTTGACAACTTCATTTGACGTTCTTTGGCTTCTGACCAAAATTAGTTGAACTAATCAAGAGAAAATGACATTTAAGTTTGAATAAGAATCTTAAGTCAATTCATAAATACTAGAAACAATACAATGACCGACCTATTAAAAAAGCCAACAAGATACCTTTCCTTGATTGGTGTTATTTAAATGCTTATTTCATTAATTGAGGTTCACTTTCATAGTCTTCAAATCTAACCATTCCTTGGCCCTTGATTTTAAAAGTCACTTTTGAAGTACATCACGCGGATACCTTAAAAGAAGCTTATTTCTGTGAAAAGCGAAAACCTTCAAAATATCAAATGTATTGATATTAATTATGTGATGAGGGGAAGTTATAATTTTGGCATTCATTTCTGCGATAAAATGATTTAGACGAAGAAAAGGGCTTTTCAGGAAATTTTTGTACATTTTACTTGTATATGCACTGATGATGTTTTTTAACTAAACAAAAAGCTTATGCTGAAAAATATTGGTCAAAATGTTTTTTGAATCATAAAACTTATGATGCTAATTCAGCAAAATCTGCTGAAATTAGTAAACGGCAGGGTAAATTTGATTTTGCCTGAAATTGAGCAGTTTAATAAAAGGTTAGTTTTACACACCACTGGACCACAAAGCCATGGTACTGAATAGGTTAGATAAACACTCCATTGTACAAATTCAGTCGTAGACTAACTAAGGAGTTATTTTGGAAAATCAACTTTTATTTTGGTGAGAACTAAATCTTATCAAAATTAGTTCCCTATTAAGGTAACAACATTACTTGTTCATTCTAAAACTTACAGACTAGATGAGTTTGATGTACCGTAGAAGACATAATGTAAGTTACCTCAAGCATAGTAACAGTACCAATCAATGGTATGTGGCAATATAGTAACAAAAATAAAAATTAAGCAAATAATCTGGTGATCCAACACCAGAAATATGAATTCATTCAACTTGTAACTTGTCAATTCTAAAATTGAGAAGACTTTTGATTCGTCTGGAATAACTTTTTGAACTGTCCAAAACAAACAAATTGCAAAAACCAGAGATCACTTGGACACCAATTTTTAATTCTCTCCTATATTCCTATGTCTGGTAGGATTTAATTTTTCCACGTCCTTGTTATCAGTTAAATTGATAGTACACCAACAATTTAGTGAAAAGATGTAAGCAGCAAGATTGAAACTACTGTTTTATGATGTTAATGATGAAAATGAGAGAACAATTCTCCCTCTTCACAAGATTAATGAAGCTACACCTATACTTCAGCCTAGAGAACCATTTTCGATGAAGTTGGAAACCATGTTATTAATTTCACAATCAGTGTCATGTATATAAGTTTCTGTTGAGAGATTATTTTCACCACTGTAGTTTTTTTTATCCAATCTCACACTCTGAAGTTCATTAAAGAAACTATCAATGCCACAAATCCTTTCGATTTCTTCTTCATTTGCTTTTTCGTTTTCAAAGTTTTTCTCTTTAATAGAGCGCTCTGTTATAACCTGACGTCTTTTCTGTTTATAAAGTTTGGCTTCATTTTGAACAGACTGAATTGAGTTAGAGAGTACTGCATCAAGAAAAAGATTTATGCCTTTCTTTTGCCGGTTTTCTCTTCGTTTGAAGATTAAAGAAGATAGCATAAATTTCGGTTTTGTATAATTCTTACCCTTTGGCTCTTGCTTTCCACATTTTCCAGAACACATACTGATGATAAAGACAAAGTAAAAGGTAAAAAGTTGAAGTCCTGCGCGAATCGTTGTTTCTTCGTCTTGAGTGAAAATTTTCCAAGTGAGAAAATTTCGATCAACTTGCATTTTGTCGATTCTTAGTCACGAATAAACCAATCAGAATGGTCATTTAGATCACATGTTATGTTTTTGATCCAATCATCAAATTTGTTTTTATCACGTGACTCGTCCCAGGCTGCTATGCCACCAGTTGTTATGACTTTATCGATTATTTGAATACGAGGCTGCAAGGATTACATCACTCGGAATTGAATATGGTAGAGCTAAAATGGTGTCACTTTCGATTTCAAAATTGGTCGAAATTTTGCAGCATTCAGCAGGTCGTGGCTTCTTCGTAAAGACGAAAGACAGATCTGGACTTATTTCGTACTTTCCAGTCTCTTGTTCGTAGTTTTTCTGACTTTCTGGTTCTGTGTGAGTTATTTACTATGTTTTCTAACTTACTGAATGACTTACCGACAGATCGCCACCGGTGGGGTTCGAACCCACTAAATGCAAAGTTCCGATGTTTTGAAACCCAATGCCTTATCCACTGCGCCACGGATTCATGCCGAAAGAGCGTTTCTGACGGCTATTTATATTGTACAAACTACAGACCAGACTGTATTGAGAGAAAATGACAAAAGAGTGCTTTTTTCGAGCTCCAACCCTAACCCTAACTGATAATAACCAAATTCCTAGCCAATCTGATACGTAACCACACCCATACCCAACCCTACAAGGTCGCCTGCAGGTCCCGACACTATTCCCGCATGCCGGATCCGAAAAATAGATACATGTCTTTCGCTTTTACGAAGAAGCCTTCACCCATTCAGCAGCATTGTTTTTTTGTCTGTTTGTGTGATTGCTGAACTTCTAATAAACTTATAAACTTGGTGTTAACTTTACTGCTGTACGTACCTATAATATTCCAAACGTTCCCTTAACAATCAACATCAAATCGATCTGGACTGGTTAAAGCTACAAATTATGATTTAATTGACATAAAATGATGGACATTGACATGGAATAATAAACTAATCCAGTGCAGTGGCAGTGCTTCATCCAAGGAAAAGTGTTTGATTGTTAAAGGAATTTTTGGATTGTTATGTGTTATAGGTAAAGTATGGTAGCCTGTTGGAGTTTGTAAGCACAAACGGCAGTTCCATACCGTGAAGTCGGGTATATAACTTGCTTATCATAGACCTTTTTTCAAAGAGGCCACCCTGTTGAATAATTATGTAGTCCAGCAGAAAAACAATGATAAAACCATACATAATTATTACAATATGCATGATACAGTAATTATGCATGGCTCTATCATTGTTTTTATGGCTGGACTACATAATTATTCAACAGGACGTCCTCTTTGAAAAAAGGTCTATCCAGGCCAGAGAGTGCGCATACCCCTCAAATGAATGACCTGTCTGGTCATTGAAATACAAAGTTAAATAAAATGGTAGAGTAGAGTTGCGAGTGGAGCTGCGTAGTTCATTTGTTTTGAAATTTTGCTGCTTTGTTTGGTCAGTCATTTGAGGGCTATGCAAGTTTCCCTCCATCCACTGATGCAAGTTACCCGACTTTACGGTACCTCAATAGGATATTCCAGGACTGTCAGTCTATCAGTCTAGATATATAATAAACTCCTATATCAGGATTAGAAACTAGAGGCTAGTCTTACCTCTTTTATCTTCACCTTTGCATCAATAGAATGCTTACAACTTGACAAAAAATTGTGGTTTCTTCTACTGACTGATTGCTTCTTGGCGTGATGTATTTATTTCATCATTTCCAGCAATAAGGCGGCCCACTCTCCCTGTATCCTTTTAACGCCAACCCAGACGGTTTGTTGGGGCATAGTTTTCTGGCTGTGGGCGAAATCACAACAGAGGGGTTACAGACTTTATTCCGCATAGACAATATCCGGGTACAATAAACCTTAAGTCTAGGAACTGTCAAAATGGTGATCGCATGCCACAATAAAGTTTTTGCAAGTGAGGGAGGCAAAACCATAGCTGAGAGGCTCAGCATACACTGTCTATATAAAAAATTTTGATGTGTGTCAGTTAGTCACACTAGCGTCCCGCCAAAATGCGTATCAAAGATTAATGCTGCGAAAGCGCTATATCGTTTACTTGACTCTCAAGCGAAAAAATGCGGCGCAAAACTTCTAAAGGGATTCATGAAAAAATAACCCGGCGCTTTTTAATGAAATTAACATTTTCAAAAACTTTGAGAAATTGCCTAAAATTTGAGCCATAGATGAAAAAATCTGAGCCAAGCCAACCTTGAAAACTAATTTGAAGATCAACTTCCCAAGAAAAAGATCTACGGGGGAGGCGGAACCCACCTAGATCCGTGCACCACCGGATAGGCTGTTTCCCGGAAATTTTGCCGGACCTCAACTAATGACCCATTTACATATGCGGAATTATTTTTACTTTAGCGTATAAACCAGGCCTTAAAAATCGAAGCGCTGTCTCGGGAATTGAATGACAAATTTTGGTTGGTTGATTTTGGCTGCTGCACGTTTTATTTTGTTTCAAACTTTCAAGTTTTAATTAATTGTCTTGAGAACTTGATTCAGGTAACTCTCATCCTTGTTGTGCAAATACATCCTGTAGATGACTGATGCTGTTTTTTCTGAAAGCTAGATTTCCTAGTGTGACTAACTGTGTGTACCGGACCTAAATGGAAAAACAGAGGAAAGACAGTAGTAGGCCGAGTATTAACCAGTATAGACTTAAATTTATATATAAAGGTTACATCATTTCGAGTACGGGCTGATTTTACTTTCGTTTTGAGTGGTTTCATTTTTTGATTTTAAGCCAACATTAGCATCGGGGTGCTCACCCATAGTTACAGAGGGGTTTGTGCAAAAAACTAAACATATAGAAAATTTTCCAAATCCCTCATTTCGATTAAAGCAATTAAAAATGAAACTTTTCTATGTTTCACTTTTTTGCACCTATTCTTCAAAATGAAAATATCTAAGATTTTAAGTTCTTCTATTATTCAATGATTTTTTACGGCACTTTGTTGACAATCTAACTCTCACGTCAAATTCCTGCTTTCTTCAGTAAATTGAAGATGAGAAAAAACCTAAGCCACAGATCACAGATTGAAACAAATATAAGAAGGGTGGGATTTTACAGCCGCCCGTTGTGCAAAGCACTGAGAGGCCATGGGTGCCAAAAAGAAGGGCCCTTTGAAATGCGGCAACCTAATTGGTGGAAATTTTATAAACAGCTGCGAAGAAGCGCTGGGAAGCAATCAGTAGAAGACACCACTTTCGTTTTTGTTGCAGATTTCGATATCAACTTCTCTTAGGGATTACTTGTCAATGTACATGTACACATTTGTTGTGTCAACTTGTCAGCATTGTATTGTTGTAAAGGAAAAGATAAAAGAGGTAAGACTAGCCTAAAGTCTATTCACGATAAGTGTGCACTCTTTTCTCTTTTACCTATAACTTTTGAAGGAATTCTTCAATCTTCATAAATTTGGTATCGTTGGAGAGATATTTGTGAGTGGAACAATTTAAAATCAAAAAGTCTTTAAAAAAATTCTAAAAATGAAGATGAAAATGAAGAAGAAAAATATGAAGATCTTATAGAAAAGTGCTATAACTATCATTTTCACTGAAGTGAATCCTTGATCATCGAACCTCCTCACTGTGAAAAAATTTCTAAAAAATAATTATTCAGTCAAAAGATATCAAACAAAGTTATAAGCTCTAGTTCTAGTTCTAGTTTTATATTTGCATAAGACAAAAATGCCTAATCTCGCAAATTCTACGTAAAAATACAAAAATGAAAAGGTTTAATAGCTAAGATAAAGATATAAAAATATAGAATAAATAGGTAATTTATACAATTTTAAATTAGATTTATTAGATTAAAATTCAGAAAAAATTTAAAAAGTTCAAAAATATTACAGTAATAAAAAGTGTGTTAAAAAAGTACACTAATAAATAGGGGACGCACAATTTGCAGGGTCACGTGAGAAAGGTGTTTAAGCTGAAGGAGAGCACATACTAGAATCGAGGTGAACAAGAGTGAAGCTGGTCGCTAGAGGATAATGTAGCAAAAAACATAAGTATGAGCATAGACTCAGTGGAAAAACGGGCGCAGATTTAAGTGTACACTAGAATATTAAGCTATGATCAATAGAATTTTTGAATTCTTTTTCAGTTTTCAAATTTGCAGTTCTAATTGGTAATTTGTTCCATATTTTGATGGTAGATGGAAAGAATGAGTTTGAATAGCATTTAATCCTGCCCTGAATGGGCTGATATTTCACATTTGTACAACGTTGTCTAGCTGGGTGGATGCTGCTGTCAACGAATTTGTTTCCTGACAAAATATCAAATAGCATTTTCAATTTCGATTTGGACCTCCTTGTTTCTAGTGTTTCAAGTTTAAGTGATTTTCTTAGATCGTTTGGGCTGACTTCTGAACTCCATTCCCTACAGATCCAGCGGATAGATTTTCTCTGAGTCATTTCGATTTTCTGGGTAAGGGATTGGTTATCAGTTGGATCCCATACAGTGTTAGCATATTCCACCGTTGGTCTGATAAAAGTTTTATAACACTTCAGACGTGTTTCTTTGTCTGCCATTGATAGGTTCCTCTGAAAGAATATTCGGGTGTTTTATTTGCTTTGGAAGTGGCAAGATCGATGTGATTCTTCCAAGAGATTATTCGAGATTACGACACCGAGATATTTAGCTTTGTTAACAGTTTTGAGCTGTTGACCATGGATTTCATAGGTTTTATCATGAATTTTTCGTTTGTTGGTGACTCTGAGGTTAAAGCATTTGTCTGGGTGAAACTCCATGGACCATTTGTTTTCCCATTTTACCAATTCGTCTAGGTCTTTTTGAAGCTTTTCGCAGTCTTCCTGTGTGTGTATTGAGCGGTAAAGATATGCATCATCGGCAAACAGCGCAATTTTCGATTTTACTTCAAGTGGCATGTCATTTATATAGATTAAGAATAGCAGCGGCCCGAGGACAGTTCCTTGGGGGACACCTGAAATGACGTTTGAGTTTTTGGAGGATTTCCCACGAACAACAACACATTGGGTGCGATGAGATAGAAAGTCTGTAACCCAAGTCAGGACGTTGCCGTATACTCCATAATGTTTAAGTTTAATAATTAGTTTACGATGGCATACCTTATCGAAGGCTTTACTGAAGTCAAGTAAAATACTGTCAACTTGTTCTTTGTTGTTGATAGCTCTAGCAAGGGTATCAATGGTTTGAAGCAATTGGGTCTCGCACGATCTTTTCTTGCGAAAGCCATGTTGAGTATCTGTAAGACAGCTGTTCTCCTCGAGGTGGTTGATGATGTGGCTATGAACGATGTGTTCTAGAACTTTGCAGGTGACAGACGTCAAGCTAATCGGTCGATAATTTTCTGCTTTGGACCTATTTTTGTTTCCTCCTTTGAAGATTGGACTGACTACGGCATGTTTCCAATCAGTGGGTATTTTCCCTTGCTTTAATGATGCATTGAATAATAGGGTGAGACCGTCAGCAACTTGGTCAGCTGATTCCTTTAGAATACGGGCTCCGATTCCGTCAGGACCACTAGCTTTAAAGGGATTCAATTCTTTAAGTAGTTTTGCGACTCCATTTTTGGTAATAATGATGTCATTGATTTTTTTTCCTTTAGGGCCTAACGGTGTTGGGGTTGTACCATCATCTTCTGTGAAGACACTTGTGAATTGGTTATTTAGAATCTCTGCTAGTTCCTCCTCTTTGGTGTGGATTTCGTTGTTTTCACCCAAGAGAGGTGATAAACCACAAATGTCTGTTCTTTTGGATTTTACAAATGAGAAGAATTTCTTGCTATTTTTCTTATCATCGCAGATGTTTTCTTTGATGTAGGTGTTGTAAACGTTTTGGCAGGTCTTTCTTGCAAATTTTGCTGCCTCCTGGTATCTTTTCCAGTCTCGATCAAGTTTAGTTCTTTTGTATACTCGGTATCTTCTTGACTTTTTTCGAACTGCCTTTTTGCATACTACGTTAAACCAGGGTTGATTGAAACGCTGAGATGTGGTCTTTGTTGGTACATGTTTGTCCTGCGCATTCGAGATAATTTGCTTGAACGTTTCCCAACATTTATCAATGTCTGTTTCTGTAGTGTTTGTTGTGCAGAAGTTTTGCATACCTTCACTCATATCCTTTTGAAGGCCTTCTATGTTTGCTCGATGCCAAACATAGATCTTGCGTTGGATAGGTTTCGATTTTTGGGGATGGCAGAAAACATCAGCAAAAAAACGGCTGTCTCATGGTCACCAAATCCTTCATACGGCTCACATTTGTTGGTAAGACCAGGTCGGTTTGTTAGAATTAGGTCAAGTGTGGCTTTTTTCCGAGTTGTGAAGTCAACAAGCTGATTGAGGTTTAGAACATCGAAGGCTTCAAGGAAATCTTCGTTTAATTGTTTTGAGTATTGGTTTCTGACAATAGTGTTAGATTCCCAGTCTATGTCTGGAAGGTTGAAGTCTCCACAAATCCAGTGCGGGCTCAGTTTATACTTTTTCACAGTGTTAGAAATATCTTTAATTAACTGAGTGTTGTAAGAAGCATCACTTGATGGGGGTCTGTAGCAAGCTGTGAGAATTACTGGCTTCTCATAGGATTCTATTTTAATTGATACAAGTTCAGATTTTTGCTGCGGAAGTTCTTGAACTAGGAGGTTATCTCTGTGGATGAAGATTACTCCTCCTTTTCCATCTATGCGATCCTTTCGAATGGCGAGGTAATGCTTTGGAAGGAATTGAGAGTTGCTAATGTTACAAGACAAGTGGGTTTCAGAGCCAATGAGAACGTCTATGTCGTTTTTATGTAAATAGTTTCCAAGCAGAAGTTTTTTGTTCCAGATACTTTGGAAATTGCACACAACGACACGTAGATGGTTGACTTTCTTTTTCTCGGGTGTGATATCGTTTGTAGAGGTTGAGCTGCAGGACGAGATCGATGTATCGAATAGACTATATGAGATGTCTGCTAAAGCACAACCTGGACAAAGCCATTCTAAATTCTCCTCTTGGATGTGGCATTGATAGATTTGATCATCCATGTTGGTACATTTAAGGTGAAACCACTGGTTACAGAGGTCACAAGCGATAGAAGCACCAGAAGAAACTGCCTTTTGACATTCACCACAGGGATATTTCAACTTCTGTGATGGGCCAGGGTTGAGTTCGACATTACCGCTAATGATTAATAGCATCTGCTGTAATATGGCACTTGTTTTCGTCTTGCATGGGTGGTAACGATTTTCCTGATAAGTAATAGCAAAGGAAAACAGCGAAATTTCATTTGTAGAAAGAATTTTGCAGCAAAGCAATGAGTTTCCTTGGTTCAAAGATATCTGACATTCTGTTAGTTGCCAGGATAACATAGCAATGAGCAGTAGTCGCGAGAGAATCATTGTTGTAAAAGATTAGTTGAGAAGGTAATACGATAGAATAAGATAGAATAAGAGGTACCTGCTCAGCTGCACGTGGATCCAATCACACGCACAGCTGGTCCTTGGTTATTTGCCGAGACCTCAGTAGTATTCTGCTTTTTCGTTTGTATTGAACACTTGGCCAGATTTCCTCGTCCAGTCTATCAGTTCCAAACCAGAGCGTCTTGTAGTAGTGTATTTTATAATTTTTTAGTTTCTTTTTCTTTTTAGTTCGCTGAAAAAGATGGCTCCACCAGGTTTCCCAAGGTTTCGCCTTGTGCTCAACTAAATAGAGTCTAGAAAGGTGTTTCTTTTGGTTGTTAAGTTCTGATGTTAAGCTGATTGACGTCTAAAAACCCTGTTTTCTGCTGTTTTCTGCTTTTTTTGGGGTCAATCACTTATTAACTTTGTATCATAACTTTATACTGAATAAATATTTCAATGAAATTTCTTCACAGTGATGACCTCCTAAGATCAAAGAATCTCTTCACTGAAAATGAAGTTATAGCACTTTTCTATACGATCTTCATTTTTATCTTCTTTACCCTTTTTGTCATATGAAAACATCGACTATTCCTCTACATGAAAAAAGGGCAATCTCAATCTCAAAGATGACCACCACAGTAAAACTCTAAATTTCATAAGGTATTAATTTTGAGATTGAACCTTAAGTCATGTGAGGGACGATATAGGAGTTTAAGTTTAGACTGTTTAATGAAGATAAGGGATCCTGGCGCAGAATTCTATTGGCCGTTCTAAACAGTTGAAATCATGTGATATTATTTTTTTGATTTGAAGTGTGCAAACCTGATTGGCTAACCTTATCAACGGCTTATTTGGCACCGAATTCAAACCAAATGCAAACAAATTTAAACTGGGTCATAAATACCATACTCTCAATGAGTAGCTTCTGATGGGATTTTTTATGATGTGTTGTAAGTTTTGCTTAGAGAGTATGGATCTCCAGACTAGGCAAAACCATTACATACTAAATATAACATCCAAACATTGGTTTACTTAGACTCCTCATTTGTCTTTTTATTCACAGAGTTTCACTACAAATATCCAATGTTGACAACATTGTCATAATCTAGGCTTCAAGCATTACAGGAGTACTTTTGTGGAGATCTAATTTTGATATGTCCACCCTTCATTCATAGTTTTAAAAATCAAAAAAAGATTTAAGTGATTGTGTTTTAAAAATTCAGATTTAGATGAAACAGAATTATTGTTCTTTTAGCTAGTTAAAGTAAAATTAGGGATTATGCTTGGCTTTATTGAATGGTTGCTAATCTGTTTACCGCTGGCATTTCATTCTTTCACCCTTCATCATCTTACCTTACTCACAACCTCTTTTATTTTAACACTATTTGGACGAAGTCAATCAAACTTAAGATGGAACTACCAATCGAAGATGGAATTATTGTTTCGTTGTTTCAGCGATGATGGTTTTGTCTACCCTATTGTTGTCTTCCCAACATTTTTCTGCATCAAAGATTCTTTGCAAAATCTGCAAGGAGACTCCAATGGTTACTTTTACGCTGTCATGACATCAACATTATTTGCAGTATTTGGTTTTTTTGTTTGCTTTGGACCTTTGATGACTATATTATTATTTGCTACTGTGTTCATTATTATATCCCCAACAATAACAACTGGATGGTTCATTGTCATTTTAGCAACGATTGCAGTCTATTTTGCCTTATTTTTCACCATTGTGAGACATTCGCCAAACAGTTTCACTTTTGGAGAAGCTGGTTTAATAACTCAAGTTATTGGTTATGTTTTGATGAAATTCACAAAGAATATATTATATACCCTTCAAAACAGTATTGCAATTTCGAATGACAATATACATCTACAGTTTATATTTGTACTCTTTGGGTCAACCTGTTTAACAATAATCATTCTATCACCTATTTTGTATTGCAAAAGATACTGGTGTCCTCAATATATTGATCAAGTTGTGGCTTCTATTTCCTTTTACATCGGATTGGTTTTGAACCTTATTTTCGTTTTTGTTCCAGCTTTTATTTACCTTATGAATGAGGCAAATATTTTAACGTGGCTGTTACAAGAAATTACAAAAACTCAATTTCGTCTTGCACTGATGGTATACTGGCTGATTCTAACCATTTCATCCTTTGCTGTAACTTGTTGGTTTTTATCTGGAGAGAAACACATAGAAAAGACTGTTATACGAAAAATATTTCATGGAATAGCGTTTTTGATCTTTTTACCCGCCTACAAAGATGTTGAATTTGTTGCTCTTGTGACTGCACTTGTTTTTGTTGCTTTCATTTTCATCGAATTGGTCAGAGTGAATAATATTGAACCAATTGCAAGAATATTGACACAATATTTGGAACCATTCAGAGAACAACAGGACAGTGGTCCATTGATTTTGACGCATATTTATTTGTTATCTGGTTTATCTTTTCCATTTTGGTATGCTTTATCCGAGGAGAATCTAAACAATCCGACAAACCTTACTTTATTCCAATTTTTGACAATCAACGCTGGGGTTGTTTCCTTATGTGTTGGTGATACGTTTGCATCTATTACTGGTAAACTCTTTGGAACTCAGACATGGCCAAACCGAAGTAAAACCTATAAAGGAACATTGGGTTGTTTCCTTTCAATGTTGATATTTAGTTTGATTTCTATATTCTATTTTCAATTTCATGTAGATTTATACCAAATAATTTTATTAGTATTTTTTTGCGTTTGTGTCAGTTTATTGGAGAGTATTTCAAACCAGATTGATAATTTTTTGTTACCGATTTATGCCCTATTATTGTGTAAAATGTTTCAATGAAGATTTAATTGTGTCTGATATAGTCTGTTTTGTTGCTACACACGTTTTTTTATGAGAACAAACTATATTAAGAACATAAGGCTTCGATGGCCAAAATGTTAAGAGCATGTTAAGAACATTTTAAGGCTCCGCGGACTCTAAAACACCTGATTTCTTAAGAAAACCGACAAAAATACTCAAAAAATAGCGAAAATAAGAACATGTTAAGAACCTTTTTACGCTTAAAACTCAAAAAGTTAAGAACATCCAAAGGTTTTAAAAATTTTGGATGCTCTTATTAAAAAAACGTGTATTCAAATTTGTATTATTACACTTATTTTGTCCATATGTGTTTGTTTACTCTCTACTAGTCGGGTTTTCGAATAAAGTTAAATTTGTGTTATTTACCTTGTATTTACACAATGTCACATTGTTTTGCCCCTTATGTTTAAAATATTAATCAATGACGTGATGATTTCCCCTGACCACAGTCTTTTCCTGTATACTTCTCTTCTCCTCTTTGTCTATTACTCTCCTTCAAGGAAGCTCTGTGGTTAGGAAATATGATATGGATCACCTCAACTGAAAAGTCATTTTATGCGTCACTATGAAAGTATAATATTCCCCTAGCAAATATGGATGTAAACAAACCAACGTGTTATAACAAGTTTCGATTTAGTTTGGTTTCCTTATTATGACGTATTTTCTATAGAATGTAATTAAGACATTTGTAATACAGATTAAAATTGGATAACGACTCTTGTAATACCCACGCTATTGAAAATAATTAATTTTTCTACATTAGATCTTTTCATTTGAAAGCAATTGGCACAAATTTTGTTGGATGGTGCCAATTTAAAAGATAACAATGAACCAAACTACTCGTTTCCACCTCTATGTAACGAAAAATATAAGTTTTCTTTCCTCAAAGATACCTTAGTCTTATCAATTGTAATTTGAATTTTTACAAATTGGAATTTTTTACTTTATTATCCAAAAATTTTGCAATTTCAATATATAACAATACATAAATACGTTAGTACAAATATATAAAAAATTAATCTATGTAACTTGCTCTGATCTTTATCAACTTTAATTCCTTTGAACTTAAAGAAGAACCCTAAAGCTGGGTTTCCATTCACCTAGCGGGCAGTGCGCTGCGACCAAAATTTCCTTAAATAGCTCAATGACGTCAGAAAATGTAAATATTTGTACACAAATTAGAGCTCTTTCGAGCTCTGCTGTGCAATTTTGTGCAATTTTGGTAGCTGAAAAATTTCAACTTCCAAAAGCGGGCGTGCGAGCTCATACAGTGATCAAATAGTTTTAGCCAATCAGAAGAGAGTAAACATGTAAAAAATTTAAAAATGTATACAGATTGTGATGAAGTCTTTTGAATATTTCGAGCACTTCTTTTAAATCTCAAGATGAATGGAAATCAATCACTGGTCGCTAGTGCATTGCGACCACTTTTATATTTAGAATTCTGGTCGCAGCGCACTGCCCGCTAGGTGAATGGAAACGAGCCTTAAGACGCTTAAGAACGTTTTTAAAGATTTTCTTATTTTTTCAACAATTTAGAGTATTCTAATCTAATTTTGCTAGAAATTTCACGTTCAAGAGTCTATAAAGCCTTAAAATGTCAATCGAATGTTTTTAAGTTTTTTGGCCTCAAAGTTTTGTGTTCTTGTTTAAAAAACGTGCACGATTGAAACATTACGAAAGTGTTGTAATCAAGAATTTTCAGGGCTTCTTTTTAGTTTTGTTTCTAATAAGAAATATATATATATACCTTAAGGGAAGAAATTTTGGTGGAAAGAAATTTATAGGTCATTCGCCAAAATAAATTCTCGCCAAATTAAATTTTTTTTCAATTTAGTCTCTATTTCCAAAGTCTGTCCAGATATAATTGGCAGTGGAAACAAGAATGCCTGTAACTTTTGATAGTCAAATAAAATTATGGAAATTTTTTTGCTTGTTTTAGAGAATCAAAAGCGCTATATTTGAATGTATTTTTGGTTGAAAAATTCGGGACAAGCTGGAGTTTTTACAAGCTCTTATGTGATTTGGTTGGTCGTTAAGATGTAATAAAAACATTTTATTACTTTTTCTAAAGAACGCGTCAGTTTTATTACTTCAAATGACCAATTAGTGAAGTATCTTATAAAAACTCCAGCTCATCCCGTTTTTAGTAATAGTTGGAGATTTGATATTTCACAGAAAAGTGCTACCAAGGGGTATTTCGGGTCCCATATCTTCCGAAGGACTTTTCTGTTTGCCTTGAAATTTAATAAAATTCTTAACCTAAGGTTGAACTACCACTGGTGTAAAAATGAACGTTATAGCATGAGTAGAAAAAAAGCTCAATTTTTACAATCGCAAATTTAACCGCTAAAAATCGCGAATTTTCCAACCAAAAATACATTCAAATAAAGCGCTTTTGATTCTCTAAAACAAGCAAAAAAATTTCCATGATTACATTTGACTATCAAAAGTTACAGGCATTCTTGTTTCCACTGCCAATTATATCTGGACAGACTTTAGTAAAAACCCTTTTTTTCCTCTTTTTTCAGTTAAAATGTTGAACAAAAATGGGTCGTTCGCCAAAATTAATTCTCGCCAAATTTAGAAATTTTATTAAATCGCCAAAATAAATTCCGCGAAATTTCCTTTGTTTTCTCTTGTTGTGTATAGGAAACTTGGGTGCAAGTAGGCGACAAAATTGATATGTTTTGGGCACCATTCGTTTGAATGAATTTCCTCTGGTTTGTACACATCTTCCAACGTTGGATAAGGGTGGATAAGAATGATAATTTGTTTCGAGATGTCTGAAGTCTGTTGGATTATTTCTTCAATGCCTATTGTATGAAAAATATGAAATTAAAATGTATGCTTTGAAAAGGAATGATTTCGTTGGAAAGAAGCTTTTAGTTAGCGAGACAGGGTTGTAGTTTTGTTTCTTTGATTCTAGTGGGTTTACTAGAGAAGTTATTGGTGTTACACTCAACGGTCGTAAGGGGCTCATTTTCGGTTTTTTCAAAACTGCATGTACTTCCACCTCATAAACATACCTATATTTGGGCTTTTTTGGAGAAGCTTAATTTAGCCGTCATGAATGTGTCCTGTCAGATGTACCATAATGCACCAAACTCGAAAAAAATGGGAAAATCCGTGAAAAATCCGCCATTTTGATGACGTCATTGACAGAAAAACTTGAATAAGTTCAGGTAGAAAAAAGATTTCGAGTTGAAATTTCGACCAGAGACGTATATAAATAAAAGAAATTAGAAAATTGGAAAAGAAATTCGAAAAAATGCTTACGTCAGCAAAAATGGCTGAAAAACCATTTTTGTGAAAAAAAGCTGACGTCATCAAAAAATCAAAACAATTTCGATTTAAAATGCTTTTAATTTTTAATTTGAATCTCTGGTAAAAATTTGAGCTCGAAATCTTTTTTCTACCTGAACTTATTCAAGTTTTTCTGTCAATGACGTCATCAAAATGGCGGATTTTTCAAGGATTTTCCAAATTTTTCGAGTTTGGTGCATTATGGGACATCTGACAGGACACATTCATGACGGCTAAATTAAGCTTCTCCAAAAAAGTCCAAAAATAGGTATGTTTATGAGGTGGAAGTATATGCTGTTTTGAAAAAACCGAAAATGAGCCCCTTACGACCGTTGAGCAGATAATACCACAAAAAGATTGTGTGGCTACAGGGTGCGACACCTGTGTAAACTTGTCTTTTTGTCTGCAACTATGAATAAATTTTAATATAGACCCTTTCTTGGCCCTTCCTTTAATTTCATTGGCTACACTCTTTTTCCTTAAATTTATATCCCTAAGAACTACCTTGAAAACTTTCCTTTTCGATGTCGATTAAGCTTTCTCCTTTGCGTTTGTTACCATCGCCAATAATCTTCTTCTCGATGGACAGCCCTAGTTCATCACACATTGCTTTCATAATGCCAAAATCTCGAGAATCTGTTTCTTCGAAAGGATAGTTGTGGGAAGTACCGGTGCATTTTGAAATAGCTTTGAGAATACATTTTCGTCGTTGTGTGGTTGTTTTGTAAAGATAAAAACAGAAGCAAAGGTCGTTGTAACATTTGAAGATTTTGAAGAGTTGAAAATGATTTTCTCTTTGCCACTTCCTGGATGAGATGAAATGAAGGTTATAGCAAGTCATGATCAAGATTGCTAAATTGATGACCAAGTAACAAATGATTGTAATGTAGATATAGTCAGAGGGTTGTAAATTACAGACCAGATCATTGATAGGTGAATGATTGTCGAGATGGCAGGAGAAATCAGCTTTGAAAAAAGTCAGTGTTTTACCAATCCAGCTGATTAGGAAGCATTCAGTGGAAAAGGTTAAAATGAGAAGTAAAATAACTTTACTAGTGTATAAATGCACAAGGAAAGACTTCTTCTTCAGAATCATTTCGAATTTTTTCTTGGTTTTATCCATGTTCTCCTCTGAGTTCTGTGCTATATTCAGTTCTTTGAAAATTTCAAAAAATGTTTCAAATTGAGTCTGCACCCATGGTAACTTCAGCCAAAATTTATGAACGATTGAAAACAAAAGCCATTGTATAAACAGTAAATACGGGTAATACAACATCACTTTATTCTCGAAAACTTGGCTACATCTCGAATTAAAATATTTAGCCAGGTTAAAACTATATCCAATATTCGAGTCGATGGGTATGCAAAGCAAACCTGAAGAATCAGCAGTAGCTACTTTAGCCCATGAGAAAATTGTTAGAATTAGTAGACTCAGAATGAAATAATCAAGAACAGTTTCTCGCCATGATTTGAATTTCATTGTTATGTTATTCTCTTGCGAGAAACGAGCTGCATCTGAGATCGAGATCATTTCCTTATGATTTCGTTATCTTCGAAGCAGTGAATTTGTTTGTTATTTTCTGTGACACTTCAAGGCTACTTTTCTCTTGAAATTTTTATAATTCTGACTGCTTTGGTCCATTCACTCGAAAATCTCCACCACATAAGTAACACTGAACTTTTTTTGTTAAAAGCTGTATTTATTTAACTAAATCTTTTGATCGCGATTATTATGTATTGCTTTTTGCTTTTAGACTTGGAAGATTAACTTTAACTTCATGAAGTGCTTTACGAAGTAATCTTCTTCTTCGATTCATTTCATTATTAAGTATTGTTGGATTTGCTTCTAGTTTATTGGCACGAATTAATATATATTTTTAGTCGCACCTGTACATTTAAATTATGAATGAATGCATTAGAAGAAACAGTAAACTTATGAATTACAGTGTTGGCTTATTAAATCTAAATCCTCTATGCCTATGCTTTGCGTAAGCCAAAACCAATAACAGTACTCAATGTTGATGATAACTTTAATGATAGATAGATAGCTTTAAGCTAGTTTGAGTAAAGAAAAAGATTTAAGTTAATTTCATACTCAAAGTTTCAAAGGGAAAATCGGGAAATAGGTTTTGGACAAAGGGTTTTTCACTGAAGATTGCCATCCTGGGTGGCATGAAACTTTGTGTATGAAATTAAAGTCTGTCTCAAAAAAATTTGCAGCTGAGACAAAAATGGCTGTAACTTTTGATAGAATTCGAATCAAGTTGCGATTTTGTCCCGAGGGGGGGGGTACTTAGGCAAATGGAGGGTACGGTATGTGCCACCCTTAAGGGTAACTTTTTTGGATTTCCAAAGTCCCGCTAAGCACAGGAAAAAAATTGACATTCTCCAAGGTTGGAAATTTTGCATTTTCCATGGCTTGGAATTTTCAAAAATCCAGGTTGAAAAATGCCAAAATCCAAACCAAACAAGGTTGGAATTTTCAAAAATCCAGGTTGAATAAAGCCAAAATCCAAGCTAAAAAAGGTAGGAATTTTCAAAAATTCAGGTTGAAAAAAGCCAAAATCCCAAAAGTGATGGCAGAGATGTGGAAAAAGAGTTCTTAAACAAGCTTTTTGTTATTGTGAACAGTCACTCGCTAGCCTAGGCTCGATGGCTCCCGGTCAATCTCTCGTTATTGTTCGGTTGATCTTAGATCACTCACACAGCTCATCAGGGCACTATTTGAAACTATGACACAAGTACCCTATGTGCTTCACTGTGCGAACTCACTGCAATTGACCGAGGCCGCTCCGAAGGCACGCCTCACCTGACGGAAACTTACAGCTTGACTGCTCACATTATAGCCTAATATCTAGGTTAGCTATACATCAAAACAGTTTTGAGCGAAAAATCGCTTGCGTGGTTTTCTCAAAGGACATGCGCAGAAAATGGCTACAAAAATGTAATTTCCACATGGATTTTTAACGTTTTCCAAACTGTTTGGAGAAACACAAATTTCCAACCCAAAAAGTCTAGTTTTCCAAGGAAGAGTCTAAATTTCACAAAAATGTAATATCCATATGGATTTTTAACGTTTTCCAAACTGTTTGGGAGAAACACAAATTTCCAACCCAAGGCCAAAAAGTCTAGTTTTTCAACCCGAGGTATCAAATTTACAAAAATATGTATTTTCACATTGATTTTTGACCTTTTTTTCAATTCCCAAACTGTTTGGAAAATAAAAATTTCCCACCCAAAAAGTCATGCTTTCCAACCAGCCTTGGTTGGAAAATTGTCATTTCTACATGGTTTTTTTCACTTGATTTTTCAAGGGCATTGGTTCGATGGTTTATCCTACAAAACCTATGGGGTATGGGTAATTTACGTTTTCCAAATCAGCTTAAGGCAATCGCTCATATTTCCAACCTTCAATTATAAAACCAAAATTTCCAACCCAAAAATATTGAATTTCCAACCTTGGAAATCGAAAATTTTTTCCTGTGAAGGGTCGGAGAAATCAGAAAATCAAATTTCAGTCCTACTAAGGGTCGGACAAATAGGAAAATTTCAACTTTTTACCCCCTGAAAGATCGAAATTTGGTCAGCTCGCAACCCTAGTACCCCCCCCCCAGGGATTTTGTGCTCGGTAAAAAGATATTTGTGAGTGGAATATTATCAAGCAAAAAAATTGGATAAAATAAAAAGAAAAATGAAAATGAAAAATGAAGAAGAAAAAAATCAACTTCTTGTAGAAATGTGGTATATTAACCATTTTCACCGGAGTGATTTCTCAATCTTAGATTATCGCATCACTTTGAGTTTGATTTTTTTGACAATTCTCAGGGTCTAGAAATTAGAAAAAAATTCAATTTTTCGTCTGCTCACTTAAGTCAATTTGACCACTTTTTTCGGCGGAAAAACATGGGAAAGATTTTGGATATTTTTTCTGACAGGGTCCAAAATTTACCAAAAATTCATATTTGACTCACTACTGGGCCCATTTTTCAAACTCCAGGGTCGACTCATCCGCGTCGTCCCGTCGTCCGTCGTCGGCCGTCAAGGTCAGTGCCCCCCTCGTTCGTGCGCCATTTTGGAAACCAGATGAAAATAAAATCAGTCGGGTTCGTCAAAAAAAAACACTGAAACCCGTGATTTGTATAATATAACACATTCTTATATTTTTTCTCCTGCCGAATAATTTAACTTTGTATAGTATTGTAATATTGTAATACGAGTTTAAAATTCACAGTATAATCCAGTAGCGTCCGACTGAGAAACTTGCTTCACAAATCAAAAGTCTCATTTTGTTTTGATTTTTTCATACTTCAACCACGTGGTTTTTTACTTCACTTCAAGTATCAATCTGATTAGGTATTATTCTCTTTTGCTTCATGTGATGAATCTATACTAACAATTCTTAAGAAAAGTTTTTTTGACAAAATAGACCTTTTTTTAATGAGGCCACCCTGTTGAATCAATTGTAAAAGGGGTTACGCACGAAACGAAAATCTCGTGTTCGCAAGCGAAAGGTTTTTTACACTACATATCGTAGGATTGCTAAACTTCCTTATTCCCAGCGAAACTTTCCGATTGCTAGTGTACAACGGAAAAGGACCAAAACGCCACAAAAGTAGATTTAAGACCAATTTTTGCCGGAGACGCCTAGAAGCGAATTCCCGGGGATGGGGCAGGTAATGTTTTTCCGGGAATGAGAAAGTTAGCCATTTTATGATACAATTTTAAAAACTTATACCCACCCGTTAGCGTGATGCGTGATCGGAAAATAATTCGAGGCATGATTTGGGCTATTTTCGCGATACTTGCATGGTGAACAAACCATGTAATTTTCATGATCGTCACGAGAGCAAGGAAAATTTCTATCAATGCATTTTAAACATGTACAAACTCTGGTGAGCCAAAAGAAAGTTGATATTCTATTTTCAAAACAAACTGCTTTTTTGAAGTTTTTTTAACTCAAATATCTTAAAATTTCGACCTAAAATAAGAACATAATAAGGATTTTTTGGTATAAAAAATGTCTTAGTATATGATACTTTGCGCAAAGTAATGGAATTTCGTTCCGTCTTTTTCTCTTTCCTCGTTTTGTTAAATCAGGGAGTAAAGTATATCTACAAAAATTAAATTGATCTTGTTCATCAAAAATTGAGAATATTTTACAATAAGAAAACCAAAGGAAAATTTAGATTTTCAAAATAGATGAAATATTTTGCATATACTTTCATATATAAAATATTGGAAAAAAGGTTTAATATATAAAATATTGGACAAAAGGAAAAATATATAAAATATTGAAAAGAAGGTAAAAAATTATAGCATCCAAAAGTTTTTGAAATGCATGTCAAATCAAAACAGGGAAACAATTTCATAATTTCAAACATACACTTTTTTTTAATATAAGAACAATTTTATAAGAAAAACGAGGCTCAAAATCGCCAAAAAAAGGAGCAATGTAAGAACAATGTTGAGCCTGAAACTACTCAATTTCAAGCAATTTAGGGGTCAAAGTAATAAAAATTGGGTATAATGCATAAAATACCTCACTTACATCCTATTAATAAGAACATGATAGAAGCTCAATTGTGCAAAAAAAGAAAAAAAATAAGAACAGTCAAGGCTCAGAAAAATTTTACTGGTTGTTATATAAAAAAAAGTGTAATGCAAAAAAAGAAGAAAGAAAATTTCATATATACTACGAAACATTTTCATAATCTGTAAGAATGTTGAAAGGAAAAAATCCCCCTAGCAGAAGGCATTTTATAATTTTCAAAAGTATGCTGCAAAAGCAAAAAATGTCACATAATTGGCAATCATAGTTTCCAAAATTTCCAAAAAGAAAAAAAGGTTTCATGCCTGGATATTGCTTGAAAAAATTTTCAATTGAGGCAATAATAAAAAAATGTAGGGTTTCTGGAAACCAACCGGGTGAGAAATAATAATTTTCTGATCTGGCCCCGGACTATGGGTTCATCTTTATAGTTCATTATTAAAGAAATCAAGTTGGAGCATTTAAGCTATCCAAGTAGTTTGGTTAGATATTCCCACTTGTAAATCAAGATTTGTTTGTTAGTTAGTAGTTAATACATTAGTATATTCAGGGCTTACTTCATACTGTTTGTACATAAAAATTATCTTTAAAGTTCTATTTCAATGATCTTATTATATACTTAAGTCATAAAAAAAATCAAATCAAAATGTTTTTTCTGGCCGGCCGCATGAAAGCTTTTTTCATTCACCCGCATTCCGGAAACACTACATTTTTTCATTTTTGCCTGACAGCAAGACTTTTCTACATTTTTTAAATGCATGTGGAAGAAAATGTCAAGTTCACGACAAAAGTTTTCGACATTTTAAACGCACTGGGAAGAAAATGTCAGTTAGGAACATTTGGCGAGTTCCTGTACGCGGCCGCAATCAAAAAAATCATAACCACGCTCATAAAAAAATTGTGTTTGTGTCTTTTTTTACCGATTTTTGCCTAGATGATATAGCAAACATAGTAAGTATAAGCAGACTGTGCCTTTAATTGGCTGTGAAAAAATATGCGTCGGTAGAAATTTCTTCAACTTTCAACAATGATAGAACACACCTATTTAAAAAAAATTAACCAGCGCATTTTTCATCTTTCTACTTCTTCATCTTCCATGGAGCTCTCAAAGTTAAATAGAATTTAAGCACATAAGATATTCTTATAATTGTGAAATGTCATTCGCGATTTCGCTACGGTGGAGTGCATGACGTAACTCGCGCGGCAACAAACTCGCCTTCTGTTGGCTTGTCATATTGGGCGTTTTGGCGTTACCACCCTCTAAGCAGTGGGCGCCTTCGTCATTCCGCAACTCTGTCCACCATTTTAAATGAGTTAACAATAGATCCAAAAGGGCGCCCTCATCAAGAAAGATCATTTGCTTTGGTCTCCGGCTTTGGGAAGCAGTAATGTTTTCGATTGTTTTCGATGGAAAATGGTAAGAAACTTAGGTTTACAAGTGTCATTCAGTTTTTGCTGGCTGATAGAATGGCAGGATCCTGGATGGTTTCCCTAACTGAATGTCCAAATTCACAGCAAAAATTCCCACGTTTTAGCAGCACGTGGCAGAAGATGTCCAAATTCACAGCAAAAATTTCCACATTTTAAACGCACGTGGAAGAAAATGTCCAAATTCACAACCAAAGGTTTTCTACGTTTAAAATACATGTGGAAGGAAATGTCCAAATTCACAGCAAAAGTTTCCACATTTTAAACGCACGTGAAGAAAAATTTCTAAATTCACAACCAAAAGTTTTCCACGTTTTAAACACACGTGAAAGAAAATGTCCAAATTCACAGCAAAAATTTCCACGTTTTAAACGCACGTGCGCGCAAGAAAATGTCCAAATTCACAACCAAAAGTTTTCCACGTTGCATTTTTAAAACACCAAGGGAAATTCAATCATCAATCAGTAAATTTTGGTCCGGGTTTAAATTTTTGCATTAAAGCTAACCAGTTCATATCCAACCACAACCATTTCCTTGGGTGCCGCATCATCATCTGCTTGCTGATCATCATAAAAAAGTGAGTTCAAACTTTTTTGATGTTGCAAGTATTTAATTTTTCAAATATGGAATGGTCAGATTCATCCACAAATTCAGTCACCTGCCTTGTTAGAATTTGTGTAAATATACGGGCAAAATTGAAGTTAGTTTGTTGTGAATGTTGATAAAATGTCCTGTTTTTCAAGAGAGATTGCATGTCTCATGCATCTCTCATGCCAAACCAAACGAAACATTAAATCCAGGAATGAATAATAAGAAAACTTCATCATCAACAATTTTTTGTAACAATCACACAAAAATCATGATCCAATTCAACTCATTAAAGCATAAAAAACAAAGAAAATAGCGAAAGAGCAGTTAGCAACCAGTTGTTTATTTTTGCCACCATCTTTGTTTTGACTGTTAGAAAGCAGTATGGTCCGATCAACAATACGCTTCCGAACCAGGCGACTTTTCCCGATCGAGAAGGATACTTATATTTTCCTGCAACGTTTCTCGAAGAAATGACGTCTTCATCCTCGTAAAAAAACACCCTACTGTTTATTACGTCGGAGCTCGATTTACAAAGAGATTTGGAAAAAATCCATTACGTAATGCTTCCAACAGACAGTCGGGTGCAGGCGACAATTCTCTAAATTGGGACTTAAGACAGTTGCACACGACGACGAAAGTCTGAATGCAAACGAGGCTAAAAAAGCTGAAAAATCAATTTTATCACCCCGCATATCAGCTTTTTTCCCGCGCTTTTGCCAAAAGATTCGCACTCGCTCGCTGCGCTCGCTCGTGCGTAATAATTATGTAGTCCAGCAGAAAAACAATGATAAAACCATACATAACTATTACAATATGCATGATGCAGTAATTATGCATGGCTTTACCATTGTTTTTATGGCTGGACTACATAATTATTCAACAGGACGTCCTCTTTGAAAAAAGGTCTATTTGATAGAGAATTACTCTAAGGCTAAGGCGACCATCGAAAAAATGCTCTGTTCGCGTCGCAACGGGTGTTAAAAATGCATGCGGGCGGACGGGCGGTCGAAAAAATTCCCGTTTTTTTTTTATCACACCAGTAAATCCGTGGACGGGTGGTGACGTGAACAAAACAATTTTGCGATGGCGTCAGAGCGATTAAGAAAAAAGCTATACTGTATATTTAGTACTTTTCTTTACTGACAAAGAAAGTCTTTTATCTGGTTCTGAACTTCTAAACCAAGTTTTCGAAAGTTTTGGGCTATTAGTTAACAAACTCAAAACAGAAACTATGGTTCTGAATCAGCAAATTCTTGAACAACACTATCACAACACAATCATTTCACTCGACGAGACACCAATCAAAAACGTCACCAAATTCACATACCTTGGATCGATAATTAGTCATGACGAGCCTAATACCGGAAATTCAGAAGTCAATAATCGCATTCAAATGGCATCTGCTAAATTCAACGAAATGTCTGATCTCCTTCAAAATCAACGAATCAACCTTCGCACCCGAATCAACTTCCTCAATAGTTTTGTGAGAAGTCGGCTTACGTACGCGTGTCAAAACTGGAATCTAACAAAAAATCAATTTAAAAGATTGAATGTTAGTTATCGTTCTTTTCTTCGAAGAATGATACGTAATGGTCGAAAGTTGGTAAATCCGACTGAAAACGATTATCGTTTGATTATATCTAATCAACATCTGCACGAAATTTGTCAGACACGTGACTTAGAATTTTTTATAAGAGATCAACAAAAGAACTATATGTCACATGTTATTCGAATGAACGCGGAACGTTCAATCAAGCAGCTGGCTTTTAACGATGATAAATATACAAAGAGAGGAAGGCCTGTGAGAACTCTACTCGACCAGGTCTTAGATAACTTAGATATTTCTAATGATGAATTTTGCACTCTTGCCCTTAAGGGCAAGAATTAGACTTTGATGGAGAGATGTGTGACTGAGAAAACAGGGACTTATCCCAGGTTTCCTCTCCTTGCACATTTCTCCATCTCTGTTTAACCTAGGAATAGGGATACAGTAAATTTTATATATATTATATAATATAATACATTAAAAGAACAAATTGCTTTTCCCGGATATTTTTCCGCATCTCCGCACCGGAAAATCAGCAGAAAATGTGATGCGGGCTGGTGACGGGAATAGAACAATTTTTCGATGGCCGTCTAAGCCATCTAAGGTTCCAATTTGGAATCCAAATAAGCCATTTTTCAGAGCATGTCATGGTTGCCCCCAAGGAAAATTTCCAACATAAAACTTCTGCCCCTACAGTATGTGGCCCCCAAAACGGCGATCAAATTTGAAATTTCTCTCAAATCTAGAGGAAAAGATGTTTTACTAAAATTTTTGCTGCATGAAAACCTTTAACATCTCTACTTTATTTCCTGGAAGTTCTTTTTCAAAATTTCCAATGCAATTTCAACAATATTTTTCAATCGCTTAAAGATAGGTAGCTTTTTTCTAATGGCCCCCAAAACGGAGGTTTGAAATTTTAGCGATTTCTCAAGATAGCTTTAAGATATGAATACCAAATTTTGACCATAGTTTTGAAATATCATTTAGAGGGTTTTGGGCATATAAATGTATTTGATAAAATTTTTACAGTATACCCCTGGTTGTCAAAATGCAGGTTTGGGGCCCCCAAAACGGAGGTGTAGTTAAAATCAAATTATTAAGCCCAGTGGTAATAGGGGGGAAAACTTTGATTGTATTTGTGTTTTCCCTTAAATTTACGACCAGATGGATGTAAAATTTATGATATTTATGAAATATTTCAAGATTTTCGATATTGCAAAGTCCAAACTGAAAATTTAGAAATTTTCAAAATGACAATTTTGATTTAACAACGTCTTAATCAAGTTTTTTGAAAAACAAATCTCTTTTTGAAAATAGTTCCATTCATGTATGGAATAAGCTGTGAAAATTTTAGAAAAAAAGCTTAATTGAAACTGAAAATATTAAGCTTTAAAGATATTTTTCTCCTATATTTTGCAAAAAAAATGACAGAATTTGCCGTTTTTGCTGATTCGGCGAAATTTTTTATATATAATGTTATTTTTTTGTTATAAACTATTAGCTCAAGGTGATAGGAATAGGATTCCAAGATTTTTTGCTTTTTCTCATATTTAGAATTTTCGGTCTTGTCAATGCTGATTCTAGGGCTCCAAAATACTGGTTGACCTTCAAGATGCTATATCTTTTACCCAGCCTCTAAAGTCACAGATGTATTTGCATTTTCTGAACGGCATTAGGTGTATACCCTGTTTTCATAACTTATTTTCAATATCCAAGGAGCTAGAGTGAGTTATATGCAATTTTTATCTAATTTTGGTGTAAAAATATTTCCTTTAGACGCAAATATGTTATTTTGAATCTGTCTCAAACCAGCAAAAACATGCTCATTCTTAAGTATAACCATCATTCTTTCAAAATAAACAAAAATCATTTAATTCTGATAAATCTACAAGTCAGAATCTTCATTTTAATGAAAACCTCCGTTTTGGGGGCTGTCTCCGTTTTGGGGGCCATAATGTGAATTTTGAATACCTCACCCTTTTTCAGATAAACATACAAAGTTTCAGCCTTAAACTACGTTTTCCTCCATTTCCAGAAACATTTGTTCATCGATAGTTGCAACTTTTTTTTCTCCCGTCGGAAACAATTTTGAAAATGTTGCAAAAACGTTCGACACTTTACCAATTTGTCGTCTAGCCCGTGTCCACAGTGTTATGTACCGCTGGAAAGCTAAGATCACAGGCTTTCTTTTTAGACAGACAGCTGACGACATCTAAAATCTGGATGACTTTGGGACAAACGTCAAGTTGATTTTTCTTGTTCCCATATATCTACTGATCCTAAAAATTTTACTTGGCGTCCGAAAATTTATTTAACGGACATGTCCGGTAGTAATTTATCAAATGATGACGTCACCATAAAAAGTGAAAATTTGATTTCAGCATATAATAATGATATTACCATTCAACGCATTTTTCGATCTAGATTCTAAATCACATCAGTCTCAATAGGTAAAAATTTAGGTTTCAAAAGTTATGACTTAAATTTGACATGTGATTTTGGTCAATCATGACCCTCTCAGCCCCTAAAAATGTCAAATTTCAACGTCATCAAAACGAAAAACAATTTACGCCATTCGAAAGCTCGTCAAAAACTATATAGAAGACAATTAAACAGGTATATTCAATTTCTCAGCCTAACTCGAGAAAATTGAGATCGTAATTCCTTATAAAATGAGGCATTTTTTCAAAAATGACGTCATACAGTAGAAGAGCTACGGACCTCAATAACTTTTCATATTCAAATTTTTACTTATTGAGATTGATGTGATTTTAAATCTACATAAAAAAACGCTTCGAATGGTATATAAAACTTAAAAATTTTGCAACATCAATTTTTCACTTTTGCTTGTGACGTCATCAATTAATAAATTATTCACGAACACGTCCGGTAAAGATTTTTAAACACGCTGAGTAAATTTTTCTGACTCTCTAAACTATAAAGATTTCAAAATAAGTACTCAATATTTGTCCCTCGAGTTTTCACTTATTCACTCTTTTTGATGTCATCAGCTGCCTGTCTATTTAGTAAAAACCGAAACGCTTTAGCATACATAGAAAAAAAGTTCGAAGGGCTCAAAGTTCACGGAAAATTGAAACATTTGTTTTGACGTCAACAGAAATTGCGTGACTTGGGACTTGCTCTAACTTGGGACAGTTGGTCGAAACATGGGACTGTTGATATCTGGCCTGTATTTTCACTTACTGTTAAATCTCTTTGACAACAAATTTGTTTTGATAACTCCACCAAGTTTATCAATCATGTCACGATAACTTTTACTGATAGATAGCACGCCCTTTTTAACTTTTTTGTTTTTATTCAAAATGACAGCACGCTGATTGAAGAATTAGAGAACGTCCGCCGCCTAACCGCCTATCACCCGATGGGATTAACAAATAACAAGTGTGTAACTTGCCGCGCAAGTGACGTCAAATGCTCCATCGTTTTGCCACTAATTTGTTCTTCTTCGTTCCAGACACTCATTTTTAAGTTCGTGCGCCATTTTGGAAATCAGAATAAAATCAGTTGGGTTCGTCAAAAAAGAACACTGAAACCCGTGATTTGTATAATATAACACATTCTTATATTTTCTTTCCCTGCCGAATAATTTAACAGTGGAGTGGAGCTGATTTCTATTTCTATTTCTATTTGGTTGAGTTGCAGGAGGCTTTGAGGCCCATTTTGGCAACTATGGACACTTTCAATTAGCGCTCTGTCAGCGCCTTGAACTGACTACCCAATTCCCCTCATATCGCATGGGTTGACCAGGGTGAAGGTTCATTCACTTGCCAAGTGTACTGCTGCGAGTGGGAATCAAACCTTGCCTGTGCAGCAACCAAGGTCAATGACCACTATACCACAATGCCGTATTGGAATCGGAATATGCCTTAGTTTTTCATCAGAAACTAGCATGATGTAATACCTCTTCCTCTGGAATATTATGATTTTAACAAGGAAACTGTATTTGTGATCTTAGCTCAATGGAATGTCATTTTATTTCAGATTTAAACTAAAGTTTAGATTTTGTGTTATTAATCATGATGAGATCAATGTTGGTGAGATGTCAATATTGTCAGGTAAATAGATTATTTGTTTTTTGAGATGTGGTCCCATTTTGAGGCAGTTATAGAACACAGCCCCAGCAGTTCAAAGACCTGAAAAGGGGTTATTTGTGAAAATTATTGCTGCTGTTTTGTTTAAATCATTTTGTTTACTTTCATGGTCTGCTATTTTTTTAGATCAATCGTGTTAATGCTTTTCTGTCAAGTAAACGTTGCATTGTTGCAAGTACACAACAATATGCTGTAAGTCAAATTTCAAGTCTGACAAGAAAACCTTATCCTGTGTAGCTCTGTCATTTCAGAAGTATTTTCTGATTTTTCCGACCCTTAGTGGGACTTTGGAAGTCCAAAAAAGGTACCCATAAAGGTGCACATACCTTTTGGGATAATGAACATAATGTTGTTTCTTTATAACATTCTGCAAACATGACAAAATGGTATTTTGATTTTGAAAAACATGCTCAGGCCAAATTCTTGAAAGGCAAGGCAGCGTCCAATAGAGACCAAGAAGGACACTTTTTCTGCCGTTTTTTCATAAGAAAGGCTGTTTTTACCATGATTTTTCATAATTCAAGAAGGGCAGCGTTCGATAACCGGACGCTAAAAAGGCATGAAAAATGGTCTGATGCTGAGGCAGGTACTTGTTAAAGCAAAATTATTTATTAAAATTGCTCTTTTTTCTATGCTATTTTGATGTATGTGTTTATTTATTATACCAATACAATAATGCTTTTGATTTAGAAAACAGTTGCTATACATTCCAATATCACAGTACATGATCTTGCTTCAAAATTGAAAAAGAAAAGCAAAACTATTCTTGAGCTGTTAGACGAGTATGGTTATGTGGTTGATCATGGCATCAACACTGGTATGTGTCCATAAATGTTATATTCAGGAAAAATTATTTTTTGATAAGGATAATTCGGATGTAAGGTTAGTTCTATTGCTTTATCTTTCACAAAATTCGAGTGATAAATACCATCAACGGCTCTAACTTGGAACGAGTGGTCGAAGCATGGAATCGTTGATATCTGGACTGTATTTTAACTTACTGTTGAATCAATCTCTTTGACAACAAGTTTGTTTTGATACGTCAACCAGGTTTATCAATCAAACTTTTTTCACAGTGCCACAATCACAACCATGAAAAAAAAACTTAACTTTTTATATATCTGTGTTGGGGTGCGCGCACGATCGCATTTTACGCATTTCTCATCGGATCGCTAAGATATATGTTCCTTTTGCGGAGTGAAAGTCTACCTTGTGAGAGTAGCGTATTCACATTATTTGCAATCTATGATTTGCAGTTATGTTAATCAAATGACTTTGGAGGTTCGGTGAAATGGAGGCCGAATTGCTGTCTCATGTTTTGTTAGATAGTCCCAAGTTAGAGCCATTGACGGTAAAAGAGGATTTGGATGAACTATTTCTCCCATTGAAAGTTCAACTCAATGGGCAATACTAAAGTTTTGTTACCAGTCGACTTGATAAAACAAAGCTCGCTTTCTTTTTTATAGACATTATATAACGAAAAAGAATATTGCAATTTGTGAATAGTAACTTGCACCATATTTCTTGCCTTATGCTTACAGCTCTGGATATTGACATTGCTGGCGCCATAGCAGATGAATTTGGATACAAAGTGACAAACGAAAAAGAAATGAAAGAAGAAAAATATCATGAAGATGCTGGTGTTTCATTACCAAGGTTTGCCTTATTGATTATTAGACAAATTGGATCATGCAAATTTTAAGTGGAGTCTCCAAATTTGAGATAATATGATAATATGATAAATATAATTAAAATAGTTTTGTAAAAAAATATTTTGGCTAATTATTTTAAAGTGTTTTTGCACATGTCATAAAAATTAAATTTGAAATAGTTATTACAGATTGTCAGATTGTGTATTGTTAGAATAATGTTATTGTCTTTAGACCACCCGTTATCACCATAATGGGCCATGTTGACCATGGTAAGACTACGCTTTTGGACTATCTGAGAAAAACACAAGTTGCAGAAAACGAAGCGGGTGGAATAACTCAAGCCATATCAGCATTTTCAGGTAAAAAGAAGTTTCCTTCTTACATGTTTTAGAATTGCCAAACTTACCTATAACACTCATTTTTTGAGATTTTATTGACCTGTTGACAAGCACATAAGGAAAGAAAATATGATTCAATAAGATGACATAGTTTGGATAGCAATTTGTTTTGTTCCGATGTATTATTTACTATTAAGAAATACATTCCACAAAATATGCGTCTTAAATCTCTTGAAACTCCATAAATTTCTCTTGAGTCAAGAGGGATAGGCTTGAGCTAATAAAAGGTGGATCTGTGGTACAAATTAGCCCAGATAAGAGATCCAGTGGCAATCAATACTCAAGTTTTTAAAAAACGTGATCATTCATCAATTACTTATAAAACGTTGATACATAGATATCCAATAATTGTTCAACAGGTAATTCTTTGATAAAGGGTCAATAAAGAATCATATAAAGGATCCTTACTCAAGATTTCTAGAGCAGAATCTTTATTTATCCTTTAAATTGATCCTATGGTGTGCATTTATCTGGAAGAATTCAGCTAGTACGACTGTTTTGATGGTAAAAACTTTTTCATCAATACATTTCAGTGAAAGTACCAGGATTGTCAGACAGTATCACATTTGTTGACACCCCTGGTCACGCAGCATTTAATAACATGCGTGCAAGAGGTGCACAAACCACTGATGCTGTTGTGCTCATTATTGCTGCAGATGATGGAATCATGGAGCAGACAGTAGAATGTATCAAACATATCAAGAAAGCCGATGGTTTGTTAATGAAGATATTTAGTTTATAAGTCTTTGTTTTTGTTTGCATGGCAGACATAGCTAGATTATCCAAACGTTCAAGCTCAATTCCCAGCAGGTTAAATCTGTTTTGGAAATTGTGACTTTTACTGGGCACAAAGGGCCAACTAAATGTTTTTTTATCTTTAGTTCCTTTGATTGTGGCTTTCAACAAAATGGATAAGCCTAAGGCAAATACGGTATGTTCATGAGTTGATAATATTGTTGAGCAATATAGCTAACGTTGTTGCATATTTATCAATATGCTTAGATGGAGACATATAAGTTTTACTTTCTAACTATTCACTGATTTACCATTTCCTTATGTGTTTCTGTTGTAGCAGCTTAGGATCTGCTACATATATTCGAATGTTAACCGATCTTTTCACTTTAAGGATAAAATCAAGAAAGATTTGTTGACTCACGGATTACAACTCAAGGAACAAGGTGGTGACATTGACTGTGTTGAAATATCAGCTTTGAAGGTAAATTTAGGTGTTATATATGGCCTGTACTACATCTATTTTATCCTCGCGGCTGGCTTTTGAGGGGTCTGGTAATGGATTTATAAGGAAATGAAATCAATGACTTCAGACATTTTGACGTTTTAACTTCCTGGTAAACTCGAACTACCTTCAATTTTCATGCAGAATCTTTTTGTTTTGTTTTATAATAAAAAGAACAACATAGTGTATATTTCCCACTCTGACATACTTCCAGGAAGGCTGAAATGACAACTCCTTGATAATGTTTTCTTTTTGTTACTCAGGGCAATAACGTAGATGAGCTTCTTGTATTATTAAATGGGCTTTCAAAGAAACACACATTCAAAGCTTCATATGATGGTCCAGCGCAGATTGTTGTTCTTGAAACCGAAAACAGTAAACAGAAAGGGTTGGTATCAAATAATTTTTTTAATAGTTTCAAATCGAAAAAGTGGCAAATTTTAGATTTTAAAATCATTTTCTGACTTGCTATCGAGTAGTCTATGTACAATTATGAAAGAATAAACTGTCTTGCTTTTAACTGCTTTTATGATGTTCTGTCATAAGATAATACATGTTCATCTTACAATATATTGCAATATTTTTTTTCTTGTTTTTTGTCTAGTATGACATCAATGGTTCTTGTCAAACATGGTCAATTATCTAAAGGTAAAGTGCTGATGACAGATGATGGTTTCATTAAGGTGAATATTCATCTTTGATTTCGTTTACAGGTTTTCAGTCAGCCATTTAGCAAGGGGTCCACTTAAAGCTTTTTTATAGACTAGATGACGTGATTAAGTGGCCCGGTAGTATATGGTAATATGATTTTGCTTAGGCGGACTTTAAAACAGATTTTAGGTGTTTTTAGAAGGTAAAAATAGGATGAAGCAATGTTTTTATTTGAAAATAAGGAATTTGAAATCTGTTATTGATGTTTTTTCTCATTCTTAATTCCAAGTAGCTTTTTTGTTCTTTTGGATTTTTAACATATTCTTTTAAAATGGTGACCTCACCAAACGCTCCTAGTCTACTTCACTGGACTCAGCGTCATACAAAATTATGAAAACAGGCAGGGTCGGTACTAAGTTGTGGGGGCCAGTGCCGGGTGGTGGTCTGTTAAGGTAAGTAAAAAACAACTTAGTACATGGTACTAAGTGGTGGTCCTTATTGAAAAAAACATTTTTTCCAACTTTGTATCAAGGGACTAAATAGTGGTCTCAATGCCAAATATGAGGCATCAAGTTAGCAGTAATGAAAGCTAACTTTTTTTGTGTTTTCCTTTTTTCCCCTGATGAAATTTGAAACTTCCAGCAGGGCCAGAAGAGATTTTAATTCAATATTCAATAGTATACTTTAAGTTCTTAGGATTTTCTTGGGATGGTTGTTACGTTTTTACCTTTGATTGAGCAGTTTTAAAACTATTTTTAGCTTTTCTCCTAGCTATTCTTATTTTTCATTTTTTCGAGACTAGTTTATTGTAGTTCTTTTGATTTCTTTGAAAAGCTTGTTATAAATTTGTTTTTATTTGAAACTTTATTTCTTTTGATTTAAAAAAGAATTGGCTTGAAAATGATATGTGATTTGACCTAATTTGACAGGGATTTTTCCTGAAAAATTAAGGGTAGTACAGAGTGGTGTGGTATGTTTTTTAATGCAGTGTTAGAAAATTTAAAGGGGGTGTACGAGAAAGTACCATTACTAAAGAATTAAAGGGTGGTATACCTATTTTAAGAGGGGAAATCAACTTAGTACAGGGTACTTAACGGTGGTGTGTTATTTCTCAATGGTGATATCAAAATTGTACCGGGTACTAAGGGGTAGTATACCTATTTTAAGGGGTAAATTCAACTTAGTACCAGGGTACTAAGTGGTGTTGGTCTCAGATAAATTTCAAAAGCAAGAAAGTACAACTTTTCGACACTGGTCCATCAGTACCACAACTTGGTACCGATGTTTCTAAAATGGTTGTGTTTCTAACTTATTAAAAAAATAATTGTAGAGCTTAAACAAAAATTTGAACTTAATTTCTTTTCAAGATCAGGCAGCTACTCAACCCATACGGTCAATCAGTAGAGAAAGCCAATCCTTCTGATCCTGTCACTTTGATGGGATGGAGAAGTATGCCCAATCCTGGGGATGTTGCTATCGAAGTTAAAAATGAGGTATGTTTTTGTCAGCTGTTTGTTACACAGATTTCTGTAATGGCCTAAGGGCTAGATAGACTGCTTTAAAGCTTTTATAAGCAAAAAAGAGTGGATTTCGCAAAAAATATTGTTACTATTGTCTTCATAAACCCGCAAATTTTCTGATTTGTCAAGCGCCGAAATTCTATTGTAATGTCACGTGACCTAAATAGAATTTTCTACCGAACCACGGCACACTTTTTATCCCAAATACTCTATCTATATCTCTTCAGCCTTATAAATCTGTAGTTTGATACTTCATGTGGTCAGATAAATCTACCGTTCATGAAATCGATCGTTAGAACACATATGATTGGCTAGTCTCAGTGTACCCTGAATTGTTCTTATAAAATCTGATCTATTAGGCAGAAGCAAGAAACATATTGAAAGTGCAATCACAAAAGGAAAAGCCAGAGAAAGTGATATCAAACAAACCACCTGTTAAATCGGCTGGTAAGAAACAATTGACACAAGAAATGAAAGGCGGTAGGAATAAACGAATACCTCTTCGAGTATCTTTGAGGGCTGAAGCTGCCACTGGTAAAGTCCAACAAGAAGAAAAATCCAAAACGATTGATCTTATTATAAAAGGTATGCTAGCAGCTCGTTTATTTATCATTTTAATGCAAAACATTTGACTCCTTGATGGTCATTCGTGATTCATCAGCTTGGAAGCGATAATCTTTCAGTTGTTCGGGAGAAAGAAGAACATTGAATCTCGTTGTTAATGATTTTGATGATTTACATCTTGATTTTCTCTGTTTAGCCGATGTCAGTGGTAGTTTGGAAGCAATAGTCAATATTTTAAGTCGGTACCATTCGACAGATATCACTTTGAATGTTCTACATGCTGGCGTTGGAAGTGTGAATGAAAATGATCTTAAAATGTTACAAACTTCAGAAGGTTTGGAGACGTCATTTTTATTTTTATCTCTGATTCTTTCCTGGCTAGCATATCTTTTATTAAAAATCTCATCTGTAATCGTCCAAAATAATCATAGATTCACGATATTCATTACCGTATTTCCTCCCTCAATTAAGCGAGGAATCAAAATTTAGATTTGTTATGATGTCAGAACAAGTGGGTTTTTTGGTGTTCTTCCACTCGAAAAATAATTCGTCACCAGGGTCATGAAATTAGGTTTTGTAGATTTAGATAGACTTTGATCTAGATCGTTAAAGATCGCTTTGAAATTATCAGGTTTTTTAATGGCACGAAAATGATTTCGTTCAAGACTGTTGGTGTTAAGTTAAGCAAAAACCTTTTATTTTTCAGACAGTATTGTGTATGCTTTCAATGTGGATGTCACAAAAAACCTTATGACACAAGCTGAAAAATTGGACGTCCCTGTCAAGCAGTTTGATATCATTTACAAACTTCTGGATGATTTAAAGGTATTATTTTCAGTTATGATTTGGTTTATTACGGACATCAACCACTATCAACTAACATCAGACGAAATCAAAGGAGGGATCTCATTCGTACCAATCTAATTTTACCTTAAAAAGTGTTGCCGCTCGATCGAGATACGATTAGATTAAATTTATTCAAGTTTTTATTATGTTCGGTTGCTGATCGAAAAACTGTGTCTTTATCTCCTCATTGCTAGTGTGTTGGAACACACACTTGTCCAGCACACTAGCACTGTGGAAATGGATTTCTCCCAATTCACTGTCTCTGTCCAGTCAGTAGACAAGAATTCACTTCCAGCTCTACCGAGTGGCAATCGAGTCCTCGGGTTCCACATGGACCCGTAGCTCAATAGTAGAGCAAATGCCCGCGAATGGCATGGTTGTGAGTTCGAGTCTCGCCGGATCCGTTGGTTTTCCAACGGTTCTGGTGGCTGGTCAGAAGACAACATGAGAGCGACTGTATTCACTTCAATGTGATTATTTCTTTTGAAGACAGTCGACCTAGTGTTTTTTTCTTCTCCTTGCCATTCAGGAGAAGCTTGAGAACACGTTACCGATGAGAAGCGAGGAACACATCATCGGTGAAGCCGAAGTATTGAAGGTTTTCAAATTGACCGGTAGCCGAAAGAATGTGGCGGCAGGTTGTCGCGTCAAAGAGGGTTTCCTCGATAATTCGAACTCTGAACATTTATGGAAAGTTATACGCGATCACCAACCAGTCTATGAAGGTAAGTAGATGGTGTTTATTGATTTAAATTTGTAGGTTAACTTTGAACAAGTGTTACTTCAAGTAAAAATGTCTTTTCATTATGAGAGTCTGAGCAATAGAAGGCTATATTCAGTTAAAACTCCTTGGTTAGTCGTGCCGATTTGCCGTCATTGTCTTCTTGTCACTGTTTACTATCAATGCCATCTTCTGGCAGATATTCAGCATCCTTTTTTATATAACCTTCATTCGTGTGTTCGCTGTTTCAGTCCGGCTAATATTCTTTCATATAATGACTGATTGTCAAGTAGTACATATTTTGTAAACACACAAAATACTTCTGTTCTTGTCAGCTGGTATCAAATCATTAAAACGTGGCAAAGAGGACATTGCATTAGCCAAGAAGATGACCGAATGTGGTGTTACGTTAGATAACTTTGAAGACTATCGAGAGGGAGATAAGATTCTTTGTGTAAGGGTTGATAGGATCAAACAGGTGGTAGACTGGAAACTATGATCGAGAGAAAGCATTATAGTGAACCCGTGGTTGATTCTTGGTGCAAAAAGTCCTGCAGTGGTTTGGCTTGGTAAGATAAGCAAATTTACCGATGCTTTGATATTGAAATTGAAGGTAGAAAGTTCTCCTATTTATAATATGCATTTTACATCAACGTGGTTAGAATGATTTATATTCTTGGGCAAGTTTGGATTAACACGAAGTGTTTAAAATAATGTCCTGAACAAGGAACATTTTACATGAAACGATGGAATAGATTATCTTTTCCACTCTGTCATTTCTCACCAGCTCAAATCTGAATGAGATTTTTAATGATCCAAACTACCAGATTCAACAGGAATTGGATTGAACTACGAATTCGAAGAATAGCGCAGCACTACAACAGTGATATTTTCGGAATTCTTTTCATAAAATCTGAAATTTAGAAATATTTTTGTTACTGTATATAATAGAAAAATTTTACAATTTTAAATATTAAGCATTCATGATAAAGCTCAGAAGTACTGTTTTTGTTTGACGTAATCGTCGTCATTCATAAAAAAGTTATCTCAAATTTATTTCTCTTGGACCATCTTCACAATCAAAACAGACCAATCTCAAAACTTAAGAGGGAATTTTGTTCGATTTTTCGATTTCTCTAAAGTTGAAGTTTCCAAAAATGTATAACAAGTGCTTCTAACAAACAATCGAGCGATTTTACCCTCTACTAAGTAGCTAAACAGGAGGATTTTTAGTTTTAATTCTTCAACTCTAAAACGAAACCTTTTGCTTTTATCACGGCGAATCTAAACTTAAAAAATCTATCCACAACAGATACATTTTAATACATTAGGTTGTATGTCCATCTGATGGCTGTTGGTGGAGCTGAGTTTGAGGGAATCTAACCTCTACTCTCAGCTCCCAGTTACGTACCGCCTAGATAATATTACCCAATCCAAAGTAAGGAAAGGAACCCAAAGCCCTTGGATTGCAAGGCAAACGCTCTTCTAATTGAGCTATCCGGTCACTATATATAACCTCTGTTAGAACCTTTTACAGAAACTTTAGATTGCTTTTTCTTTTCATTTTCAAGTAAAAGCTTTTTGCGTAATGTTTCTAACAATGTGAATTCTTCAAGTTTTTTTTTTCAGGGGGATAAACCAAATAAACAATTCAAATGGTTTTTCACTCATTGCTAAGAAATACTTTCAAACAGAAATGTTGTAAATGTCATTTGCTATTGTTGCCTAAACATTCGAGGATGGTCTCAAGCTATGGTATCCAGACTAACAAAGGTATATTCGAAATTAAGAAATCGAAAACGAAAACTCATAAAGACATATCAAGTAATTTATCTTGGATGAAGGATAAAAAATATTTAGAGTTTTACCAATGTGAGAAGGCACTGCACCCTGTGAAACAACTATTAACTTTACATAAATTTGAACAACTTTCAAAGTCAACTTTATTGAAAGGATTTATCAAAGGTGAAGGATTTCTACCAAGCGTTGTACAAATGACCAACCAACTAGAATTCAACAAAGGGAATTTAGAATTGGGTAAAACTGTTTTCGAAATTTTGGATAGTGGTACATTAGCGATGTTAAATGAACGTCAAGGAAACGAACATGTTTATTATCACTTACAAGACTATGATGGACCACACCCAGTTTTTGAGGACTCAAAATTCGCACCGGTTTACAAAAACTTTGATCAAGCGAAAACAAATCTATCAAAGGTATATTTCAAAATGATTAATAGTTAATATATATTGTACGAGTAGGAGTGTGATAACTTGTCAATCGTCAACTTGACAAATAAAACCAAACTAACATTCCCCCTTACATTTGCAATCTGCAGTATTCACATGTTTGTTCGAGCTAAGCCTCTCACTAGTGCCTTTTTCTATGTTTTCTTTCGTTCTATTGTTTATTTCTCCTTCGTTGTTTTGATAAAATCAACATCAAAACATTCGAAAAAAGAATCGAACATTCATTCAAAAGAACAACAAAAAAACTCGCTTACCAGACCACTTATGTTGAATGCGGTCTCCTATTTCTATGTGTAAGATATTAAAGATACGGTGAATATCGTATCTCACTTAGCCAATCAGAGTATTAATAACTTTCAGGTGGACAATAACAAACGTTATTTCAACCCATCGACTTGAATGCCATCGACCACCAGGTCGAAGGCATTAACGAGTTTGTGTATCTGTATTTTCTGTGACGGAAATGGTTCTGATTTGTCTAGATCCTGATCTACTGAGGACAATGGTAAATAAGCACTTTTACCGTCCTCTTTATTGCGGTTCAGAATTACAGCTTGTTCCCAATCATTCCAGTCACTCCAGTCACTCCTCCTTTCTCAAAGGGTAGATACATAAAACTCGCTATTGAATTCGTTCGCCATTCTATTCGTTAAGTGAAGAATATAGATTAAATAAAACCAAGACTTGTTTCCGTCTACTTTGGACCGGGGGGGGGGCGCTTAGGCAAAATTGGGTACGGGGACGTGGCGCTGGTCAAGGTCTCTTTTTTATGTCCCGAAGATATCTGACTTTTCACTGACCATTCACGTTTCAATTTATTTATCCATATTTATTTTACACTTCTCTAGGTTTGTACTCGACATGAATCTTTGGAAGTCAAAAATATGTTGAATACACTGCTAAAGGAACCGAATACTATAGGTCATAGTCCTAAACATCCTTTCATTGTTGTGGAAGGTCTTGATGGTACAGGTAATTTTATCTACTGAAAATCCAATTTTCGTGGAACTAATTTTCGCGTTTTTTGGGTGTCTAACTATTTTTACTATAAATTCCGAAAACGAGCTGATTTTTTTATCTTGGTCTTATGTCCCATGAATTGAAATGTAGAAAAATACCGATGGAAGACTATATTTTACAGTAGCTTGCAAAGAATGATTTGTGCTTCAACTCTACAGGGAAATCCACCATGACACAGAATTTGGGTAAATTTCTGGGAGCTGAAATTCTCGGCACACCGCCAGCGTCGATCAAGCATATACGTAAATATTTTGACGTCTTTCCTGAATTATGCCGCCGTTCTTTTTACGCCTACGGGAATTACGTAGCTGCGGAAGAAATCATACAAATTCTACAATCTCGTCCAGTCGTTCTTGACAGGTTTGTTATTTAAAATATCGAATTTAGATTTGCTATACCTCTGATGATTAATGTTGCTTCGTTGGCATAAAATCCCTTAAACATAATAATGTAAAAATGAAGAAGATTACCTTTCTTCAGGGTGCGGTGGTCTTCACCAATTGTTAGTTCTCGTCACGATCAGTATCATCAGTTATTGTCAGTAAGTCTTAACACGAATTAACACAACAGGTAAATGTACAGTTCATCCATTCACATAAATTAAAGCTCCTCCACAGCTGTTATTATTTGTTATCAATTATTATTATGTCTGTAACGAAACAATGGATGATTAACAATCTCCCTCTTTCTTCTTTCGTTGGTCGAATATCGTATGTGTCTTCATCGTTGCATTGTTATCGTAGCGTAATCGTAATCGTAAAATCGTATCGTAACGTAACGTAGTATTGCACGAATTTCACGTTTAAAACATAATTGTCATTGTTTGTTGAGTCGTCACGAATAAATAAACTCAAAGTCTCTTTGTAAGTAAAGCATTAACGTTGACTTCACTTTCAATTAACTCATTTTGTAAGGAATAAAAAGTTCGTTGTAACACAAGTTTCTCTGTATCATTTCAAGTCGACTAAACCACAGATCTACATCGGAAGCCAACCAGATTGGTACAACCAACTAGCTTATCTGTCTTTCAGCAGACTTGAATAGAGTTCATTAAAAAGCTGTATCCCGAAATGAGTCATTGCTATATATTATATACATATCAAGTGTCAAATAAATTATGACCTTAATTATCATTCTACTTTCATAACACAAAGGTTTTGTGATGGAGTTAACCATCTAAAAGCTTTCCTGATTGGATCACGTCCATCAGGGAGAAGGGAGAGGCTCCAGCTTTGGTCAGCACATTGCTCAATTGACTTTCGCCTTTGACCCATTTGATCGCAATCTCATTCTTCTTGATCATCTCACGTATGCAGTTGATTTCAACTCTGAGTCTTTTGTCACTCACAGCTGTCGAGGTTCCTGCAGATTCAAACAAGGATCTACTGTCTGTGATGCAATCTATTTGAAGATCTTGGAGTTGTGGAGCGAATTCTTGAAGCATGTTGGAGAGATGAATTCCAGACTCTGCTCCGTCAGAAAATGAGAGAGTCTCTGCAGCGAGAGTTGATCGCACAACTCTTTTTACTTTGTTGGACGACCATGATATTGCAGTACATCTGCCCATTACATCAGTGCAAAAGACGATGTGTCCTCCTTGGCTGTTACCGTCATTTAGGTTGTTGAAACTTGCATCAGTGAAGACTTTAATCTTCATGGAGTTTAAGTCAAGTTTCGGTATTGTTAAGTATCCTGGTGTACTTTGGATAAATTTTATTGTCTTGTTGATCCGTTTGATATCATCCAAAGTTGCAGAGCCAATACGAGAAGATATTTCACTAACCGTGAAACTGATTTCTGGTCTCGTCATTCCTGCAACCCAGTTTAACTTTCCAATAGCTTGACGGATTTGTGACCTTTCAGCTTCATTAACAGGTTCTTGTTTCGTGAGGTTCTTCCTTTCTTGAGCCAGACTAATGACTTCCAAATCCTTGACGTAATCATTTTGATCAATTTTGATTGTACAATCGTCATTTTGCTGAAGGTGTATTCCAATGTACTTGAAATCGGTGTTGAACTCAGCTCCTATACTGAATGTCTCTTTCAGTTTGTCGATTATCTTGACGAATTGGTTGGTTCCTGCCCATAGGACATCATCGACAAAGCAAGCCATGAGACCAAACAGCGTTGATCCATTGAACCAAAGAAAGATTCCTTGGTCTAAAGAGACAGGCTTTCCTTTCAACTTGATCAATTCAGTTCGTAATTTCAAATACCAACTCCGGCTTGCATCAGCTAGGCCATAAACAGTTTTCCGAAGTTTCCATAATTTGTTTGTACCAGCTTCTTTTGGAGGTTTTACATAGAGATCCCTGTTGATGGATTCACCTTGTAAGAAAGCTGTCTTTACGTCAAGTGAATGTAACGACCAAGAATGAGATACCAACATGAGTAGTGCTACTCGTAATCCTTCTTTGGAGCATGTTGGGCTATCTGTACGGAAGTCTTGGATTTCCTCAAAGCCCCTAGCGACGAGTCTTGCCTTCACTGATGGTTGACCATTGATGACTTTTGGGGTAATAACCCATCTAAGGGACATTACACTTTGCCCAGTATTTTCAACCTCAAGATAAACATCTTGGGACTTCCAAGAAGTCAGTTCTTTTTCTTTAGCATTTAACACCTCATTGTCATTACTCTGAAATAGGTTTGTTGAGATTGATGTTTCACTATCGTCGTCATCTTCAATCTCGATGTCCTTGATGCTTTTGAAATTGACTGATTTCTTGGCTCCATCTGCAGTTTCAATGTTGAACCATCCGTCGTGCTTACCGCCGACCTTCCCAGCTCTTGATAGTATTTTTGCATTGACCCATTCGTTGTTTTTTGTTTGGAAGCGAATATTGATCTTAGGTTTTATCTTTACAGGGATCTGTGATGGTTTTCTTTGGGCAACCTTTCTGGTATGGCTGTTTGAGCTGTTTGATTGTATTCTATTTGTCTCATCATTGGTTGGCGTGATTTGTGGTTGTGTGTTATTTTCAGAATCGACATCAGATTCATCAGAGAACAAAGCATGGTTTTCTTGCATGTTATTGTTGATGGGAGTTGTAGTACTGTTGACATGATCAGTTGTTGTCTTTTCTTGTAGTCTATCACGATTGTTGTCTTCCGACTGTTGAACTGAAGAATGAACCAGTTTTACTCGACAGGGATGTACTCTAACATAATAGCTGCTATGTTTGATTAGTACTTGTTGTCCATCTTGTCCCAATACAATGCCGGGTCCATGCCATTCACTCGAGTCCTTTCGTTTGTAGTACACCTGATCACCAGTAACATACTTCACATCACTTGAAGTACGGATGTTATGTGACAAGGCTCTTCTTATTCTTTCTGAATGTTCACTTTGGATGAAGGCTTCCCTAGCCTTATGTAATGCATCAAGGTTCGTTTTGATCAACTTTGTTGCTGGTTCACCAGATAAGGCAGGGGGTTTGTCTGTGGTGACTGACGGTAATCGTGGATTAGTTCCAATTGCCAATTGGTAGGAAGAGAATCCATGAACATTTGCTAGTGAATTTTTGGCATTGGTACACCAAGAAAGTGCCATGTCGAAGCTACAGTCAGTGTCGTGTAGCACCTTATCCAACATGTTGGCAATAGTGAGGTTGTGTCTTTCCACAATTCCATCGGACCAGGGTGATTCGGCAGCTGTTGTTTTGATGGTGATTCCAAATTGCTCAGCAAGGTCCATGAAATCAGCATTGGCAAATTCACCTCCATTGTCGACTAAGAATTTTTCAGGTGTTCCATACACTGAAATCCAAACTTTGAAGATGGCTTCTATGACTGTGTTTGGGTTTTTGTTCTTGATAGTTGTAGCTGAAGACAATCTGGTGCACATGTCAATCAAATGGAGAATGATTTTGCTATCATAAAATTTCAGGTCCATAGCTACTGTTTCTTGAAATTGGGTTGCCATTGGTAAGCCAACAATTGGCTTAGGTGGGGCCTTTTGATACACTTGGCAGGTGGTACATTCAGCATCTACCTTTTTTAGTTCTTCCTTTAGTTCGTGATTGTTGGACCATGGGATGCCTGCCTTATTAATTAAGGATAGTAATTGTTTTAAGGAAGGGTGGGCAAACTGACGATGAAGTTTGATAGCTATTTGCTTGTTTGTTTGATTTGTTGTAGAGATGAATGTTATTCTTGTATTCCGATCTTCCAAATTCATAAGCAATTGTCTTGGTTTAGTTAGTGGAATGGTGTAATGTCCACTACTTGTGGTATTGAGTTTGATATTTTGGTTCATGGTTGATACCACATCTTTTTGAAAATCAAGAACCATGTTTGCTCGCTTCATGAAGGATCGTGATAGTAGGAGGGGTAGATCTTTTGATATTACATCAGTTTTGATTTGCACCTTTGTGATGCCAATGTACGCAGGAATACTGACACCTTGAGAAGCTTGTACTTGATCACCGACACCAAAGCGGTATACACTTTTGCTGCTGTAATGTTTAACATCGTTCTTTTCAATTTCAGGTAATGATGATAGATATTGTTTTAGCCATACTTCTCCACATACAGTTTTGCTTGCACCACAGTCTAACAATCCACAGTTCCATGTTTCTGACACCAGGTTACGAAGATTAACTTCAGAATCATCCACATTGTGAAGGATAATCTCATGGACAACATAGGTTTCATTATTTGTGGAGTTGCGATCTGGGCATTCTTGTTGCCAGTGGTTGATGCTATCACAAATTGAACATCTTGACACTCGACCAAACCGATCTAATGGGTTTTTAGCTTTTTCATGAACATTTCTTCTATCAGGCTTACTTGATTGTTCAATCCGATAGTTGGTTTTTCGAATGGTTCCTCCTCTTGGCTTATTTTTATAGGTCTGGCGGTTTCTAGTATAGAAGGCATTTTCTTCTTCTTCAGAAGTGTTTTCCCCTTCGTTTCTCTTCCATAAAATGTTGGCTCGCTCTTGATCTTTACTCCTGCAAAATCACTTTCTAAGCCAGAGATTGAGTCATCAGCAAACACTTTTACAAGTTTGTTTCTGACATCTTCATAATTTAAATCTGTGATGGTTGCTTTGATTAACTTTTCATGTGTTGGTTCGAGGTTAGCAGCTTTGAGTAGGCGATAGGCAAGGAGATCTTGAGGATATTGGATGTAGTTCTTTATCTTGTGTAGTCGTTTGTCAAATTCAACAAGAAATTCACGAATGGTGCTTTCCTTGACACGTTTGTATCCCTCGAATTTTTCAATTGCGTTGAACTTCTCTGTAAGTTTGTCTTTTTCATAAATCTTGTCAAGCCTTGTCAAGATTTGTTTAATCCCATTTTCGCCAGTAATTTCCTCTTGTGACAATGCAAGGGCTGCTTCTTGTGCTTTTCCTTCAAGGGTCAATACCAATGCTGGACCTTGTTTCTTCTTTTCAAGGGTTGTGAGCTCCGTCCATATATTGATTAGTTTCTTCCAATCACTATATGTCTTACTGGACGATAGCAAAGGAGGAGCTTTGTTGTAAGACGTAGATGCCATTGTTCCTCTGCTACCATGTAAAAATGAAGAAGATTACCTTTCTTCAGGGTGCGGTGGTCTTCACCAATTGTTAGTTCTCGTCACGATCAGTATCATCAGTTATTGTCAGTAAGTCTTAACACGAATTAACACAACAGGTAAATGTACAGTTCATCCATTCACATGAATTAAAGCTCCTCCACAGCTGTTATTATTTGTTATCAATTATTATTATGTCTGTAACGAAACAATGGATGATTAACAATTACTTGGACTTTTATAGGGATGAGCTGATGCTCAGATTTCCGATGAAGAAACAAATTTAGACTTTCGTTCGATAGCGAGTACCGAACTTAAGTCTGCTCCGATATTAATTTGTAGCTGAATCAATAATAGCTGTAATTTGATGGACCTAGAACTACTTTAATGGGATAAATTTTCGCGGGGATTAATTTTCGCGGATGACACTATTGGGGGCATTATTTTCTCGATTTTGTGACTTTTACTGTCAAATCATGCATATTGGTTGTTTAAATACACATTATTTGCGCCTCTTTGATGCAAGTAACCATTCAAATAATATTTATTTGACATATTTTGAGTTTTGTTTAGAAATATTTCGCGGATGGGCCTTTTTCAAATTTCCAATGGGACTTATTTTCGCGGATGACACCCAAATCCGCGAAATCCGCGAAAATTAATCCCCGCGAAAATTTATCCCATTAAAGTATAGATGTCGGTGTCGTGCTCGTTGAAAAGATATTTTATCTTATTTTATCTATTTTAATGTTATCAACTAGAAATGGGCTCTTCCAGAAAAAAAAAGAATATGGGGAGGGGGTGTAGGATATACCTTTTTTGGAAATTTACCTCCCGGACATTGTGACTTCTAACGCCCTGGACAAGCATCAGTTGACCCCCTGGAAATTCAAAATTACAAAATACAGAGCAAAGCTACCCAAAAACAGAACAAGTTTGTCTTGTCCAGGGGGACAAGGCAAATTTTATAGATTTTTCACTACCCCAGGACACTATATCCTCCACATTTTCTGGAAGAGCCCAATGGATGAAATTAAAATAAAAAATAAAAAACAATTGTGGACTTTTTGGTGAATTTCTCATCACATAATCGATTCTACTTAACAATTGTAGTGTAAAAAGATATTCTAAACTAACCCAAACGTATCACGTATAATATATGGTAGCTTCTTATAAAAGTTGTAATAACATATTACAAGAAAAAATAACATCAGACCAAAAATGATATTAGGAAAGTATGATTTTACAACGTACCAACCAAGATTTTCTTTCTTCTTATAAAGTGCGTAACCACAGCCAACGAGTATGAACATGTAAAAGAAAAATAGATAAGTGGTCCTGGAAATGTCTCGTCGTGGAGGAGGGATATTTTGAAGAGTTTTTATGCTAGTTATTATTGATTGGTGCAGCATGTTCAGTTGAGCAAGAATCATTTCCATATCCACTTCAGTATATTCAATACTGGGGTCCAATGCCCTAATTGCATTTTCTCTAATAAGTCCATCAGGGGATGTCAAATTGTTTAATTTGTCTCTAAGTTTCTTACACACATGTGCGCTACTTGGAGCATCTAAGTATTTGACGTGCAATGGAACAATCCATGAAGGTCCGTACTGAGCATACATACGTTCTTTAGCATCTTTATGGCAAGCAAGTTTCGCCGAGTCCATATAACAAGAGCACAGGTCCCTCATTGTTGGTCTTGCTTTTTCATCTGTCATCATCTCGTCTGCAATCCATTCATTGAAAACCATATGAACTTGTGGACATCCTTTCACTGTCCAATGGACTTCAGCAGTTATGACATCTGGTGTTTGCCACATTGAAATACCTTTAAAAACTTTACGTAACTCGGCGTAAAGTATTCCTTGTGGGATATCAACGTACATATCTACGTCTCCATCTGATGATAGATAAGTACTCTCTCTTAACACACCAAGCTCTGTTCCACTTCTAGGGAAATAGATGGCTCCCATTCTATCCAACTGTTGCCATAACTGCTGGTGGATTTTCGAACATCTTGTTGATTTTTTGCGCTCTTGTCCGAAAGTACAATTCGGACGTATGAAATCAGGACCTGGTTTAATAGCTGGCCTCCACTTCAACCTTCGGTGGGGATAATTCGTATAAGTGTTTCTGGCGTTCGCATGCCACCATCTATGATAAAAGGAGAAAGAAACTTTTGCTTGACTTCACGCCTTGTTTTAGGAGTACGAGACTTTGGCATTTGCCAACTCTTAGGTGTATTGAGAGATGCCGGGTATATATGTGTAAGGATCGGGTTTTTACCATACAAAGTCTACTTCTAGTGGCCCTTCGTGGAAACTATTCCTTAGCTGTCTAAAAGCTTTTGAATTTTTCGGAGCATGCCACTTAAAATATATGTTATTATTATTGTTGTTATTATTATTTAAGTTTTAACTGTTTATTATTTTTCATAAGGAAGGTAGGAAAAGGAATTCTTTATATGGTTTTGATGAAGTTGAGACTTGTTAGACTATATAAGAATTAAATTAATATTAACCCCTTTGGGACTACCCAATGGTAACTTTGAATTTGAAATTGTCATTATTGGTCCCATAGGAGAGATAGAACTTATTACGTATAAAACGAGGGAGGTTCGAGCTTTTAAGGGGGTCCTTTAAAAATATAAATGTGGGTGAAACCCGTCTACAATTCTTCCGTGGTTTGATAGAAAACATTTTCAATTGTGATGTGACTTTTCAGAACTTGTAGCTCTAGAGTTACAATTAAAGTTAGACTACTTTTATCTTTTTAGTAAAGCAAATACCTAGTTTAACTGATATTTGGCTTGGTCTCAGCAGGTCAGAAGTTGCTAAAGGTCTAAAATTTTTGTGAGTCTCGGGTATATACAATTGTTATGACATGTTACCTACCTCAAACATTTGTTAAACCATCTATCCCTGATTACACCACTCAAATTAACGTTTTGTACATGATGTAAAAATCTTGGGTACCATTGCTCTTTTTTCACTTTGTTATTATTAAAATAACGTGGATAAGGACAATCTCCATTCCAGTTTTCTTCGTAGTAATCATCTGTTTGGAACTCTCTACTGCTGTTGTATTTTTGTTGCTTTCTGTTAAGAGGTTTTAACTCATTGTTGATATTTTCAGTTGTAGGCGAGGCCCTGGGTTTCTCAACTTCCTTTCTCGTGCTATGCAGAATCACCAAAGATAGAAGTAAAACAACACCTACAATTAAGAAAATGTGCAATTTCCCTTTCATTTCTTATTTTCCTCGATTACTCAATTCCTTTTTTCTCAGATACTGTCTAACAAATTTATCAGCATTCAGTATAATATAGTATAATATATAATATAAATTATTCATTTAGCATTCACTTGAAAGTATTCGGTATTAAATACCGAATACTTTCAAGTGAATGCTAAATACGAGTTTTGTAATATACCTAAAGGGAAGAAATTTTGCGGTTCACAGCTCATCTACTAAGATTCGGAAGTTTCGCGGAATTTTATTTCGCGGTTGAGAGGATTTTTTGTTTAAAATATAGCCTATTTTGCCTTGAAAAGACCAATTTTATAGGTTATTTTTTTAATCATGAGAATATTCGTGTTTCGCGGAATTTAATTTCGCGGATTTGTCGAAAAACTGCGAAATTAAATTCCGCGAAAACTTGTTTCCGCAAAAATCTTCCCTTAAGGTACTAACTACTCTTAAAATTGTAAGAGATTTTTACTTTATTTAATTTAAGTTTTTTAAAGGAAGCTTATCAGCACTAAATATTTAATCCCTGGTTTAACCCATCATGTGCTTTATTTTCCGTTTTTTTTCAAACAATATTAATACATTGTCGAAGCGACTAATTACCTTTTACCGCGTTTGTTACTATCTTTTTCAAAATACATGTAATATAAAACTTGCAAAGCTGGGTATTGTACCTTCAGAGCGAAGTTGAATGAATTGTCTTTTTTTGGGGCTAACCTACTCAAAGTAGTATAAGAAGATCTTTTTTTGTAAGCATAACGTTCATAAGTGCACTATGGGTCAAATTTGTAAAAAAATAAGCATAGTGCTAAAAGCATACCATTCAAATTTTGTTTTGAAAATGAGATCATTGAGATAAAAATATCAGATATCAGCCAAAATTGACCATGTTTTGACAACACTTTCATCGGCATAAAATGACCAAGCATAATTTGAGGATGAAAATTATATTTTGCTAAGCATAAAGAGCCTCATAAAGTATAAAGAGTTTACCACCCCGAAAAAATTACTAAATTCTGACAATCAAGCAATATAAAAAAACTGAAAGTTGAGGAATTAATATATGAAAAATTCAACATGAAATCTTTGAAGCTACCCAAAACTTTATACGAACCAAAACCACGCCTATCGTTTCAGCCCGTTGACAGCTTTCTGTAAATTTCCTTCTTGAATTCCACCTGTCTTGCTTTATGTTAGCTTAGAGACTTTCTTCGTTAATTCGCTCATTCAATTGTTTCTGATTTTATATACAAGAATGTTTAGCGGTAAACCCTCAAGTGTGGTGGAGCCCAATTTTTTAAAACCATATTTTTGACTGATTTCACCTACAACGGTTAAAGAGTTTTATAACCTGACCCTTGTCAGTTTTTTTGGCCCAGCTCTGAGTGGTAGGCCTTTCATTTGCAACTTTCTGTCCGTCTGCGGCTGATGGTGGATTCCGTCTGTGTGTCCGTTTTGGTAGAAACGGCGATTAAAACCAGTAACACACTTTTTAATTTTGCTTTCTGGAGAGGGAAAAGCTTGCTATATCCGACTTTAGCAAGCTTTTCCCTCTCCAGAAAGCAAAATTAAAAAGTCTGGCTATAAAAGATATATTTTCTGATTCTGCGCTCCTTCAAAACAATCTTCAAAACAAAACAAGATGGCGATCGAAGCGAGGAGGTTGATTCATACTTTCTTGAACATTTTCTTTGCTTTAGTGGTCAAGAGACTTTCAAACGAAAGAAATTTTGTGAAACCTTTTTCAACATTCTGCCATATCTTATAGTCTTTGCTCAAGTTTTCATGAAGTTTTATGAGTGAAAATTCTACCTTAAATCACTTTCATTTTTAGTTTCTTGTTTTCAAAAAGACTTTATTTTTATGTGTAAATTTGAATCAGATTGGAACTTTTTTCTTGATGCTGCACAAGAAAACAGTCACTTCTGGATCTGTCGCTGTTAACTTTTAACAACGGTCAGTGGTATGGTGGGACGTGGTATGATTTTCAAACTGGACACATAATTATTTCAAGTAAACTGATTCTGGAATTTGTTAATGGACACTAAAATGGGGATCATGTGTAAATTGGAACAAGATTGGAACTTTTTCAATGATGCTACGCGTGAAAATGGTTATTTCTGGATCTGTCTCGTTTGATGATTGGTGGCTTGATTTTTCAAACTCGACACAGAATTATTTCAAATAAGCTGATTATGGAATATGTTAATGGAGACTAAAATGCAGCTCATGTGTAAATTTGAACAAGATTGGGACTTATTTATACTTTTCTAGGTTTGTACTCGACATGAATCTTTGGAAGTCAAATATATGTTGAATACGGTGCTAAAGGAACCGAATACTATAGGTCATAGTCCTAAACATCCTGAAAAACTAATTTTCGTGGAACTTGTTTTCGCGGGAACTAATTTTCGCGTTTTTTGGGTGTCTTACTATTTTTACTATAAATTCCGAACACTAGCTGATTTTTTTATCTTGCTCTTATGTCCCATGAATTGAAATGTAGAAAAATACCGATGGAAGACTATATTTTGCAGTAGCTTGCAAACAATGATTTGTGCTTCAACTCTACAGGGAAATCCACCATGACACAGAATTTGGGTAAATTTCTGGGAGCTGAAATTCTCGGCACACCGCCAGCGTCGATCAAGCATATACGTAAACATTTTGACGTCTTTCCTGAATTATGCCGCCGTTCTTTTTACGCTTACAGGAATTACGTAGCTGCGGAAGAAATCATATTATTATTATTATTAACTTTTTATTTTCTGTTGGTAACAAAATAGCTTCATATAAATACAAAACTAATAAAAACCAACACTAGTAAAAACTATTTAAAAATAAATAAAGTAATAAAAAATTAAAAAGTCAATGGAGATTATGCACAAATTTTGCAGTTACAATTTTCACCCGACCAGCTTTGGAGTTTAATTTTGAAAAGTTTTGGAGAATCGGCAGCTTTGATTTCAGAAGGCAGGCAATTCCAAAGAAGACTACCTCGAAAGACTAAGGAGTTTAGTCCGTAGGTTTTGGTTTTGCGTACATTGGGTAAAAGAATTCTCCTATTTCCAGAACGAAGTATATATGGCGACTTTGTTAGAGTAAACATATCCCATAAAAAACTTGGGCTTTCTCTCCAAATAATATTATATACTGCACGGAGAAGAAATCTAAGATTCTTAACATGTATGGAAACACTGGCATCCTTGTTTAGTAGAGTTTCAAAGTCTGAAGAGAAATCAAAATAGACTGCTCGCAACGCCCTCGCATGGACTTTGTTAATGAGGGTATCGTTGCCTTTGCAGCCATACATCCAGATTAAAGGGCAGTAATTAAATGTTGACAAAATATAGGCCTCTGATAGTTTTTTGGCGCTGTTGATATTTAAATACGGTCTTATCCGAAATAAGGCCTTAACTTTGTTGGATGCTGATTTACACAGTGTCTTGACATTGACACTTACAATCTATTTTAACGCCTAGAAGTTTAACAACAGTTTTCGCTTCTAGAGTTACATTACCAATATTCAATTTAATATGATCAATATTTCCTACATTCCCGAGAAGCATCAGTTGAAATTTTCCTGGGTTTGCTGCAATGGAATTTACTCTAAACCACTCGAGTAAATTCACAGTTTCAAGTTCTAGGGTTTGCAAGACTTGGAGAATGCATTTTGCAAAAGCAGAAAGTGAGTTGTCATCAGCAAAATTGCAGACTGATGCTTCTTTAACAAATTCAAAAAAATCGTTTATGAATACATTAAAAAGTAATGGGCCTAAAATAGAACCCTGAGGAACACCAGTTTTGAGTAAAAGAAAATCACTAAAAATACTACCAATTTTTACCCTATGATAACGATTGGATAAATAATCTTTCAACAAGCAAAGACTTTTCAGATCAACTCCATACGCCGCACACTTTGCTATTATTAGATCGTGCGGTAAACAGTCAAAGGCTTTTGAAAGATCCATTAGTATTGTACCAACTATATTTCCATCATCCAAGCTTTTTTGCCACGATCTCAAAAGTTGCATAAGTGCATGCTGAGTTGAGTGTCGCTTACGAAATCCACAAAGTAAATTACAAAAGATTTTATCGAAATAGGATGTTAATTGGTTTGAAAGAGTTTTTTCGAAGAGCTTGGAGATAGCTGGCAAAATACTAATGGGTCTAAAGTCGCCAACGTCTTGACTATCTTCAGTTTTTGGAACAGGAGTTATCTCAGCAAGTTTTAACTTGTCAGGAAAGGTACTATTTTCAATAGAATAATTTATAAGATTTGTTATAAATGGACAAATGATACTAACCGAAGATTTCAAAATTTTGTTTGGTATATTTCCACTAGTCTTTTTTGAACAGTTCAATTTCAATATCATCTCATAGACCTCAGGTATAGCAACCTTTTTGAATTCAAATGGACCGTGGGAATTGTTCGATTGGATTTTGAGAATACTAGGATGGTCAGCATATTTTAACATTGACTTTGTGACTGACATGACAGGATCGTTATCAGAAGTAGAATACCCACTGTTCCATTCGAAGAGATTTAAGGGCTTTGTGATGTTATTGAAGTAACTATTGAACAGTTCTGAAATCTCTCTCTCGTCTTGCGTAATAGAACCGTCGGCAGCATTTAAGACAATCCGAGTGTCCGAAATGCCTTTATCGGACATGAAAGGTTTACAAAAATTCCAGAAGTCTTTCGGGCGACCATACAAATTCTACAATCACGTCCAGTCGTTCTTGACAGGTTTGTTATTTAAAATATCGAAGTTAGATTTGATATACCTCTGATGATTAATGTTGCTTCGTTGGCATTTTAAAATTCCTTAAACATAATAAATTACTTGGACTTTTATAGGGATGAGCGGATGCTCAGATTTCCGATCAAGAAATCTATGAAGTTTAAATAAAACACGTTTAGATTTTCGTTCGATATCGAGTACCGAACTTAAGTCTGCTCCGATATCAATTTGTAGCTAAATCAACAATGGCTGTTATTTGATGGACCTAGAATTGTAGATGTCCGTGTCGTGCTCGTTGAAAAGATATTTTGAGTGAAATGTGAAATGAGCTCTCCCAGAAAAAAATAGATTATGGTGGGGTGGTGGAGGATATACCTTTTTTTGGAAATTTACCCCCGGACATTGTGACTTCTAACCCCCTGGACAAGCATCAGTTGACCCCCTGGAAATTCAAAATTACCCTCATACAGAGCAAAGCTACCCAAAAACAGAGCAATTTTACGCCCCTGGACAAGGCAAATTTTATGGATTTTTCACTACCCCCGGACACTATATCCTCCATATATTCTGGAAGAGCCCAATGGATGAAATTAAAATGAAAAATAAAAAGCAATTGTGGACATTTTGGTGAATTTCTGATCGCATAATCGATTCTAACAACTAACAATTATAGTGTAAAAAGATATTTTAAACCAACCCAAACGTATCACGTATAATATATGGTAACTTCTTATAAAAATTGTAATAACATATTAACAGAAAAAATAACATCAGACCAAAAATGATATCAGGAAAGTATGATTTTACAACGTACCAATCAAGATTTTCTTTCTTCTTATAAAGGGCGTAACCACAGCCAACCAATATGAAGATGTAAAAGAAAAATAGATAAGTGGTCCTGGAAATGTCTCGTCGTGGAGGAGGGATATTTTGAAGAGTTTTTATGCTAGTTATTATTGATTGGTGCAGCATGTTCAGTTGAGCAAGAATCATTTCCATATCCACTTCAGTATATTCAATACTGGGGTCCAATGCCCTAATTGCATTTTCTCTAATAAGTCCATCAGGGGATGTCAAATTTTTTAATTTGTCTCTAAGTTTCTTACACACATGTGCGCTACTTGGAGCATCTAAGTATTTGACGTGCAATGGAACAATCCATGAAGGTCCGTACTGAGCATACATACGTTCTTTAGCATCTTTATGGCAAGCAAGTTTCGCCGAGTCCATATAACAAGAGCACATGTCCCTCATGGTTGGTCTTGCACCTTCATCTGTCATCATCTCGTCTGCAATCCATTCATTGAAAACCATATGAACTTGTGGACATCCTTTCACTGTCCAATGGACTTCAGCATATATGACATCTGGTGTTTTCCACATTGAAATACCTTTAAAAACTTTACGTAACTCGGCGTAAAGTATTCCTTGTGGGATATCAACGTACATATCTACGTCTCCATCTGATGATAGACAAGTACTCTCTCTTAACACACCAAGCTCTGTTCCACTTCTAGGGAAATAGATGGCTCCCATTCTATCCAACTGTTGCCATAACTGCTGGTGGATTTTCGAACATCTTGTTGATTTTTTGCGCTCTTGTCCGAAAGTGCAATTCGGACGTATGAAATCAGGACCTGGTTTAATAGCTGGCCTCCACTTCAACCTTCGGTGGGGATAATCCGTATAAGTGTTTCTAGCGTTCGCATGCCACCATCTATGATAAAAGGAGAAAGAAACTTTTGCTTGACTTCACGCCTTGTTATAGGATTACGAGACTTTGGCATTTGTCAACTCTTAGGTGTATTGAGAGATGCCGGGTATATATGTGTAAGGATCGGGTTTTTACCATCCATATATGTTGTTATTATTATTATTACTTAAGTTTTTTAACTGTTCATTATTTCTCATTAGGAAGGTATAGGAAAAGGATTTCTTTATATGGTTTTGATGAAGTTGACACTTGTTAGATTATATAAGAATTGAATTAATATTAACCCCTTTTGGATTACCCAATGGTAACTTTGAATTTTAAATTGTCATTATTGTCCCTTAGGAGAGATAGAACTTATTACGTATAAAACGAGGGAGGTTCGAGCTTTTAAGGTGGTCCTTTAAAAATATAAATGTGGGTGAAACCCTCTACAATTCTTCCGTGGTTTGATAGAAAACATTTTCAACTGTGATGTGACTTTTCAGAACTAGTAGCTCTAGAGTTACAATTAAAGTTAGACTTTTATCTTTTTAGTAAAGCAAATACCTAGTTTAACTGATATTTGGCTTGGTCTCAGTAGGTCGGAAGTTGCTAAAGGTCTAAAGTTTTTGTGAGTCTCGGGTATATACTATTGTTATGAAGTGTTACCTACCTCAAACATTTGTCAGACCATCTATCCCTGACTACACCACTCAAATTAACGTTTTGTACATGATGTAAAAATCTTGGGTACCATTTCTCATTTTTCACTTTGTTATTATTAAAATAACGTGGATAAGGACAATCTCCATTCCAGTTTTCTTCGTAGTAATCATCTGATTGGAACTCTCTACTGCTGTTGTATTTTTGTTGCTTTCTGTTAAGAGGTTTTAACTCATTGTTGATATTTTCAGTTGTAGGCGAGGCTCTGGGTTTCTTTTTTGAAGGGGCGCCGAAGAGCAAGTGGCGCCAAAAGAGATTTTTTTAAACGCCCCAATCTTAAAAATCATACTTTAAGCGCCTTAAATTGTGCCCAGGACCAATTTTACTGAGATAATTTTAAAATACTTGCAATTTTTTTCGCTCGCTTCGTTCGCAATACAGTTAATTGGTAACTTCTTTGCAATCTAGCTAATATACAAGTTTTTTTGTGTATAATATAACATTATTAAATGAAAATCTAACTGCGCCCCAAGACCAATATGCTGACAACAATATTGAAATCATAAAACATCAATTTTTTCCCTCGCTTGGCTCGCATAACACATTGTTTCTTTAAGTTTCATTTCACTCTAGCAAGTGTCAAATTTGTCTATTTTTATTTAGTGATTTAGGGTATCTTGGCAGTTGATTACAAAAAATTTTCTAGTCGGCCCCAACCATGGCGGGGCCTGTTTTTCCCTTTTCAAAGATAAATCTACTCCTCTCCACTAAATATTTCCTTCCTCATTATGCCTACACAAATGAATTAGTAAAAGTTTAGAAAATGGTGGAAAATTGGAGGGGGGGCATTTAAAAAAGATTGACTTTGGCCCCTCCAGAATAATTTTCCCACAACGCCACTGATAGTGCTAAAAGCATACCATTCAAATTTTGTTTTGAAAATGAGATCAATGAGATAAAAATATCAGATATCAGCCAAAATTGACAATGTTTTGACAACACTTTCATCAGCATAAAATGACCAAGCATAATTTGAGGATGAAAATTAAATTTTGCTAAGCATAAAGAGCCTCATATGCTTATAAAGTAAAAGAGTTTACCACCCCAAAAAATTACTAAAAAGGGCTTTTCCAGAAAAAATTTGAATATGGGGGGTGGAGGATATAACAATTTTCAGTGATTTGCCCCCCGGACAAGTGACTTTTGGCACCCCGGACAACGTGTTTTACCTTCCGGACAAGCATTAGTTGATCCCCGGACAACCCAAATTACCCCCGGACAGCAAATTTACCCCCCGGACAATATATCCTCCACCCCCCCCCATGTACGGGCATTTTCTGGAATAGCCCATTCTGACAATCAAGCAATATAAAAAAAATTTAAGGCTACTGAAAAGTTGAATTGATAGATGAAATAGAAAATTGAACATGAAAATCTTAACATTCCAGATGTTGAAAATTTTTCCGACCTTCAGGGCTTTAGCGTGTCGGATGAAAATTTCTGTGTCTGGGTGCCAGCCCGTTAACAACTTGAATTCCACCTGTCTTATTTTATGTTAGCTTAGAGACTTTCTTCGTTATTGGCTCACTCAATTTTTTCTGATTTTATATACAAGAATGTTTAGCGGTAAACCCTCAAGTGTGGTGGAGCCCAATTTTTTTAAAACCATATTTTTGACCGATTTCACCTACAACGGTTAAAAAATGAGTTTTATAACCTGACCCTAGTCAGTTTTTTTTTATTTTTGAGCGAAAGTATTTGAAAAAGTTTTTTATTCATTTTTCATTGTCATTATTCGTTTTTCAATTTTTTTTTTTATAATATTTGATTTTTTTTTCAACGAGTAATAAAACACATTCTCATTCGAATTCTATCAAATGTACAGTCTTGTCTCTTTTCATTTAATGTTATTATATATACAGACCTTACACTATTCTAATGATGTTGTTGTTTAGGTATTATCACAGTACAACTGCTTACGCGATCGCTAAAGACTCTGGATTCGGAATCGAGAAACACCTACCGTCTAAAGGTGATCCTTTATATTCATGGCCTAATGATTTGTTGCGACCCTCCGCCGTAGTGTTTCTTACGACAGAAGAGAAGGAGCGTGATGAACGGATGAATATAAGAGACGAACGCACTGCGGAGGAGAACGAGTTGAGAGACAGCCAAATGTTTCGTAAAAGGTCAGTGATTACTTGCGTAAATAAAAGTCGACGTATTTATGAATCTTTTTGTGACAAAACAATGGATTATCAGGTTGGAAAATACTTTCCGTGCAATTTTCCAAATTTCCTCCCTTGAATTAGTCAAACGGGTTGATATCTTTCTACAAGGATTAAGCCATTTGTGTGATTTATTAGTGATAATTATGAAAAATTAATCATTTTTATCATCATCTTGAGTGAATGATCTTCTTCATCAAATAGGAAAGACATTTTTGGGCTAGTTTGAAATGAAATGTTTGCTAAACCCAACGGAGTATTGTTACAGTTGAGTTGTAAGTTGAGAAAAATCAAGAGTGATCGAGTCCAAAATCTTACTTTCTTCACGAATGACTTTCCGGCCATGGATTTATAAAGCCTCAAGGACTAGATATCAAGCTTTTGAAAAGTGTGCCGAGGTTAGGTAGGAAATCCTACCTAAGTCACGTGACATTACAATAGAATTTCAGCGCTTGACCAATCAGAAGCTTCGCGGGTTTTCGAAAACCATAGGAGCAATATTTTTTCCGATTTTCACTTTTTTTTTGCTTGAAAGAGCTTAAAGCACGCCATCTAGCCCTTCGGGCTTTATAAATCTATGTTTCCAGCATGGAAAGCCTAGTTGGCAAAATAGTTGTGCTTGTTATACCAGAAATGATGATAAATTGATGTCTTTGCGCTATTCCTGTGTTGGCAATTTATGATAAGTCCTTCATGAAATATGAAATTCTAGTGAGTTCAATTTTCAACCTTTACAGGATAATGGAAGCATATCGTAGAATCAATTTGGAAGGAGGCTGGGTGGAAGTCGATACAGGTGGCACTCAAGAAGAAAGTTTGCAGAAAGCTGTCAATGGATTGAAACAGATTGATGTGCTTTGAGTTTGTGATCATTAGAGGTATATCAATCATCAAATTTTAAAAGGAGGAATGGTCAAGGCGTCAAGGCGTCAGTATTTGAAACCAGGGGTTCCCGGTTCGGATCCTCACTCCTTCAAATGTTCCGTTCAGTTAGATTACTAGGCTACACACGTTAAAGGTTTTATTTTTACATAAGTGCTCCCGTTTCATATCAGACATATATTTCATATCAGGACAGCGTCTGTCTATTGTTATAATGTTTTTCTTTTTCTGACCAATCTTGCTCCACATCCGTATCAATCCAATGTGAAAAAGCTTGTGAATTAAAAGTTATGAGTAAGCAATCGATATCACTCTTATTTAAAACCAAAACCTCTAAGTATGACTTTATCCTCTAGGTTCTCCACACCAAACTTAGTTGTATAGAAATTGTAGCTGACCAGTACAGAGGGGGCTCCTGGTTTTGATGTAAGATGCTAACACATAGAATTAAACTAGGTCACAGTGTGGATGTAAACCACACCGAAACGACCGCCTTCACGCATCACGCTCGCTAAAGAGCGCGCCTGCATTATCAACGCCTACATATCATTTTCAGTACTTTTTAGATTATTCATTGAAAATAGATTACAATATAGCCACTTTTCATGTCTCGATCATTCAATTCCGAATAAAAGACATTCAGGGGAAAAAAAGAGAAACACCTGGGTAATCTAGTTTAAAAAACCGAAAGTAAATGGTAGACAAAGTAACGAGCCAAGGCAAAACGAGATTAGCGTACCACTATGAAAGAAAACGCCTCCGGCGGTCGATAACGACAACTCGAACATCTGAGCTAAATTCTGAGACTTTTTTTGTGATACTGCGTACCTTTATCGCATAAACTTGTTTCATGAGTTATTGATTGAAATGAAATGAAATGAGTTTTGTTGTAATTTAGACTTTATTTTGTATTCACAACACACACATGCTACTTCTTCAATTCATAAAATACAGCTAGTTTTAAATAGCATCCAAACAGACAGCATCGTGTATTTTGCTGACTTGTCCTTCATACGTATTTTGAGTTTTCAAGAATAATGAACTTTAATATAGCGTTCATAATAGAACGCAAGACGCCTCTTCTTCCGTGATGCGATGAGCCTCGTTTCCATTCATCACCGAACGAATTTCTTTGATGACCTGCAAAGTGAACATAAATATGAATGAGATCTTCGTTCTCCTTACTTATTATGAAGTTTTGGAAATTCCGTTATAAGATATTAGCGAGGTTAAGCACGGCTTTATTTTGAACGTAAAGTGCGATACCGTAGGCCTGTAAATAACTTGTCAAATCAAACCACGCAAGTGAAATCTTATGTACAGGCCTACGGTATCGCACTTTACGGTCAAAATAAACCCGTGCTTAACCTCGCTATTCATGTTTTTATATTTTGATACGCGGAGGTGTTTTCATGTTTGTTGTCCTTTGTGTTTTTCATTGTTTTTTTAACTCCATTTAGACTGCTTCGGGATACGAAGATGTAAAAAGCTACCGCATAATATATGGCGACACAAATTTTTGAGGTTGATGGGATGAATCACATTGCATAGCACCATCTTCCTAAAACTTCACTCAAACTCTTTACTTCTTTTCAGAAGCTTCTTTTCGTTTGAGTATGATCAGGAGCCGGATATTAAATCAGACTTTTGATAATTTATTGAGTGCGAGGTAATGACAAATGAAAAATTTCAAAATTGTTCACAATACTTACAGCATGCATATCAGGGAAACTTCCTGTGTCAAGTTTTGAGAAAATGACTTTATCGTTGATTTTTACTTCAAATGAACCTGGAGAGATTAGAAAATAAAATGTTAAGTCCATATCACTGATTTCATTTACCACATCTCTATCTATAGGTTAAGCAATGCGGTAATCATATTTTTGAACAAGGCTAACAGGTTGAATTCGTTTTCAAATGATCAAGTTGGGCTGATTTCTTGATGACATAATTTCAAAATAAAAGATTAAATAGTGCTAAATTTCTTGTTTCACGCCCACTTTCCTCAGTACTTAGTGATCAGTAAAAATTTTTGATTGTATACATACTCGTTCGTCCAGTTCTTCCAGTAATATTTTCCGATGGAATACCTTCTCGTCCAATCATCTTGGAGAGTTCGTAAAATCGGCTACCGTAACCTCATCCACGGCTAAAATTTTGGAAATATCATAGAAGACCTTGTTCTTTCAATTATTAGAGGTACTATATGAAAGACTGATGAGATGTAGAAGACGGCAAAGATCAAAAGGCAAAATAAGAAATTTTGAGTCAATGAGTACGACAAAAATAGCAGTCAAAATTTTCGGACGTCTGTTGGCGTCTGAAGTCTATTTAACTTTTAGAAAAATTAGAGAGAGTTGTTTGGGTATTAAGGTATGTGTTCACCTTTCTTGACACATTCTCTTTAATTGATCATATCTTTAGAACAACAAATCTTTATATGTATATCAAAAGTATATATTTTCTGAAAGCCAATAAAATTCTCTTTCTAATGGTAAAAGTTTCAGCTGAATTTAAAAAACTGGGCAGGATATAATTAAAATCTTAAGAATTTTAACCTTACCTACTACAAAGAAGTTAAAGTCACCCATAGCTTTTGAATTTTGAAAAAATAATTTCGATACTATGTTCCCAATAGATTGAACTAAAAAAGTGTCTTGGGATTTTTTTTGGAATTGACTTTAACTCTTTAAATCCTAAATTCTGTAAAAATATCGATAAAAAAGTAAATTTAAATGTGATTTTTTCAGTTATCTGTAAATTGGGGGAAAACAACTCGGTTAGAAATAAAATCCTAAGACACTTTTTAAGTTTGATCTTTTGGGAATCGCATAAAAAAAGAATGAAGTCGATATCTAAATGCTATGGGTGACTTTAACTTCGTTAAAAGTAGTATGGTGTGGTAAAATTTCGTTTTTTTCTACATCAATTTGAAATTTTTAACGAGATGATTGCTGTTTATTTGAGTAATCAGTGAAATGTGTCAAAAATATTACGGTTAGTGTAAAACGCAGGTCACAGGTCACAGGTCGCAGGTCACAGGTCACAGGTCAGTGATGACAGGTTAACTCTAATCAATGTCATTGCAGAGGAAAATGTTTGGAAAACACAAAGAATTATCAAAACATAATTCTCTAGCAATTTCATCCATATAAAACCATTTCAAACATCAAAATTTAACCATGTGCTTTTATCGATCTTTCGCAGTTTGCGCCGTGTATAATGCAGACCAGAAAATATTTGAAACCATATTATACGTATAACAGGTATATTACATATTGTAATGTTTGTAATGTTATATGATGGTTACATATAATAAAACAAATCGCTCTAAAACTACCTTCTCAGAGAACTCACGAGCTTCTGATTGGTGTAATTTTATATCCAGCCATATTGTTATCATCACATTCGGCATGCTGAATATTTTTGGTGCTTTTCTCTTGTAAGACATGATATTTTGTAATTCTGTCAATATTTTTGTCAAAAATTGTCATTAAGTCATTAAAATAACAATTGAATAATTAATTAGTTTCATCCTTCTAAAACCACTCTCTTAGGGACCTCACAAGCTTCTGATTGGTGCCGTTTTATATCCATTCACACTTTCTACATCACATTCTGTATTATAAATATTTTTCGTGCTTTTGTTTTTTTTTTTTTTTTCCTTCTCTTTAATCACCAGTAAACCGGTATATCTAAAAAAAATACGTTACAACTTTTGTTTTGATGAAATATATTATAATGAACATAAAAAAAAAAAAAAAACTAGTTTTCTCTGGAAAATAGGTAAGCGGAGAAGAATTACGTAGGGCTTGCTCAAATGGGTTACGAGAAATTCCCCGGGGCAGACTGTGTTTCCGCTACGGGGCCTATCCGTATGGAAAAGTAGTCTGACCAAGGGAATGATCGTTCCTCCCAATAACCCGCGACTGCAAAGATGGAATCGCCTTCGAGGGGATGAACTCGGTGGTGAAAATACCTATCTGGAGAACTTGAAAATGGCGATTCCCTGAGTTAAGAAAAAATAAAAACACAGAGAAATCAAAGCTCGATGATAGTACCTAGGAAAGAAAAAGATATAATAAAAAATGTTTTCGTTTTTTGAACACGTATATACACGTTAAAAATAAGCTATATCCCCATAATATCTAAATGTATAAACAGCCTGACAGCCAGTACCCAGCACTAAGAGGATTGGAAGTAAAAGTGATCTTGGTGGAAACTAAGAGGGCGTAGCGACTAAACCCTCTTCACTCTCGACGCCCTAGGGCGTAAGATAATAGAGACAAAAAATTTGAGAGTAAATCTAGACCGCGAGGGACGATTGAGAAAATAGGGAGTAGGACCTAGCCGAATCAAAACAAAACAAGGATAGATTGGAGATGAAGAATTCGAGAAATGGGTTGGTCTGTCTGGCATGTTGTGAGAAAAAGTGTATTCTATATGCACTAGGATATAGTGTTTTGCAATAATTTTTTTAATATACTATCAGGTAGGTTATGGAGAACTTTGAGTGTTATCATTTGCTATGCTCAGGGTGGAAAAAAAAAGGCATGAGATGTTAAGGTGGGAACATCAGCGAATGATTGACGACTCAAGGATCTCCCTGAACCTATTTCTATATTCATAAATATGCCAGTTATCAATGCAATCACGTAGTTGGAGTACGTCATCAGTTAAATCTAGATTATTGATTTTAGTCGATTTCCGATTAAGAGTACAATCAAGTATGTCAATGTTGTAGTCAATGCAAGTTTTATTTATTTCTGTGATGAAGGAGAATGATCTGTCTTTTTCGTTGAGAGTCAAGACATGGAGCACGTACTGTCGAGTATTAGCGTTGACTACTAGTTCATTTAGTAAAGAGAGCCTTTTGCTGTCAAGGAGTGATGAAATTTGCGATATGTTGTAAAGTTTATCAATAAGATTTTTGGAGAATTTCGATACATCCAACATTGACTTCAATGCACATCTGGCCTGTCTGTCCAGAAAGATCCTTGCGGAATCTGAAAGATGTATGAGTTCAACACCATAGAGTAGCTTCGGTACTACTAGACTTTTAAATAGTGAATGATTTGATTTGGGTGGAGTTTACGGACGCCAGCGGAGATTAGTGATGAAGTGACAGCCCACATCTCGCGAAGACGGTAGTCATGTTGCTGTAAGTTGAGAATACCGTTGTGTGGAGATTTTGTCCATAAGAATCCAAGATGTTTAAGCGTTGTTTGAGGTAGAACCAGGTTACCATCTAGTTGCAGAATTGGGAACTCAAGGGTGTCTTTTCCAGATACAAGAAATTGAGTCTTTAGTTCGTTAAACTTTAGGTTGTGCTTCTGGCCGAAAGACACGCAAATATCGAGAAGAAGTTGCAAACCGCTTAGGGTGGGACTCATTAGAATTAAGTCGTCCGCAAATGCTACAATTGATGTATTAGTTCCGTCGGGTAATCGACATCCAACGTTAAGATCGAGAAGTTCATCAATAAGGTCTTTGGTGTAGACACTGTAAAGGTAGGGTGACAGTATTGATCCTTGTTTCACCCCCTGGGTCATGTGGAATGGATTGGATTTGTTGTCACCGTAGACGACGGATGAAGTGCTCTTAAGATAAGAGTCTATTAAGAACTTAAGAACTGATTTTGGAACTGCTCCTTTGTCATCAAGTTTTTCGAAAAGTTTAAGCCAGTTGCAGCTGTCAAAGGCTTTGGTAGCATCTAGACTACATACGTATACTGGTGAATGGTTTTTATTGTAAAAGTTTATGGTATCTTGGATCAAGAATTCAGCATGGGTCGTAGATGATTTGTTGGTGAAGCCAAATTGTGATGGTGAAGACGATTTCAGTGATGGGCATTTGAGTACGATAATGTTTTCGATGATCTTCGTGAGGATGGGAATAAGACTAATCCCTCTGTAATTGTTAGGGTCTTTTAAAGATTTGTTATATGATTTGACTAATGGGATCATTACTGATACACTGAGTGCTTGAGGAGTTTCGTTCTTGAAGATATTGTTTATGATAGATGTTAATATTTTGATGAAGGTAGGGCTGGAAGCATGAATAAAGTGTTCTGCTTTTAGAAGGTATGGGTCTTGTTAGGCATCATATTTTATGATTTTGTCATTATTTTTGTAAGTAAGTGTCACTATGTCAAAATAGGTTGTTATTCTATTCAATTGTCATTTTATAATATCTAAATAGCATGTATTACTTTTTTGTAATTTAATGCGCTATGTATTGATGTCATGTTATGTTATGTATATGTTATGATCTTATTTTTTTTTCCGGTCTGTACTTTGTTGACCTGTGACCTGTGACCTGCGACCTGTGACCTGTGACCTGCGTTTTACACTAACCGAAAATATTACTATTCAATAGAGGTGAGAATAAACATCAGCTGAATTCTCTCTTTTTTCTTTGTTGTTTCCGAAAGAGACAATTATTTGAGTAAATAATCCATCATAAGACGAACTTTGTTTTTAAATTTAAATGGTTATAACTCTGGATCAAAAAAGATTTTAAAATCGCGATTTTACCAAAATGAAATCCAGTAACTTTTCTAAAACTTTTCACTTTGACTAAAAAAAATTTTTTTGACAAAAAATCGGAAAAAAGGTGTACACATACCTTAAGTACTATATCTACGTTAGCGCAAAAAACACCCCTGCTGTCTGAGTGCCCAGGTAGAACTTTTTCCCACAGCGGGGAAGAAGCATTATTAAATTTTAGAAATTAGAAATATTGTTCTCGTTTCAAAAAATCCAGTTGAGATGGTTTTGGAGTGAAATTTTTTACATTGAATTTCAAAAAGGGCCATCTTCTAAGTGGGACTAAGATTGTTAAGTATTCTTTCCACCGGGGAAGAAAGTTTGGCCAAATTTTCCAGTACGTCCCAACGGGGGGGGGGGGGTTCCTCCTTTCTTTCTGTTTTTGAGTTTTAGAAACTTGATTAGCTTGATTAGTAAGTTTTATATGAGAGATCTTTAAATTTCATTAAATCTTGATTATAAATTTGAATGGCTAGAGGTTAATACAACCATTGGACTTCGGTAGCTTTATAAGAAAATTGAAACAGGTTACCTCAAAATTGAGGTGACTCTAGAACAAGAATTTTATACATGATGCGCATCATCCCCTATATCAAAATTGATTCTGGGGATGTGCGCCGCCCAAGAGTTATGTAAAAGATTAGGCGAAATTCATAGGAATTGATTGTCTTACCAGTATTCGATATCAACACGTATATCTTTTGACATTCTTTTCGACGTGGCTTTTCTACTTCTTCAAAATACTCCCTTTGGAAAATTGGATAAATTTTTACTAAACCATACGTTGGCTTGTACAGGGGGGGGGTCATGCAGTTATTATATAAACACTATGACAATTACTACCGTGGTGGTATCAAAAACCAAAATTTGGGAAAACAGTTACTCCACCAGTGGACTAACTGCAACATGGGTGGTGCCTAAGCCCAAAATTGTCGATTTTGGTAGGATATGGTGTACTAAGTGAGCACATTTTTCAATTTTTCACTTAAAATTTTAGGTTTTTAAAAAATTTCGGAAGCAAAAAAATTCAAAACATTTTTTTCAAAAGTCAAAAAAAAATCAAATTTTTTTCTTCAATCAAGGCATGAAAAATATTTTAACAAATTTGGAAAATGATTGAGATATTTAACTCTTGAACGGTCGTTAATAAGACGTACCCAGTGAAATGGTATCAAAAATGAGGAATTCAGTAAAAAAATTGCCAAATTTGGCATTTTTGGGGGTGGTATACACCAATTTTGAGGGTAAAATCAGTTAGTACACTATGGAATAACTGCAAGGGTGGTGGTGTCTGTAGAAAATGTCCAAAATTGCAGTTACTCCACATAGTGTCAAGGAGTAACTGCAAGACCCCCCCTGGCTTGTACTATATTTTTTTGTGAGACATTTATGTTTTGAATAAATTTATGTTTTATTCAGTATTAAAACATATCAAAATCTACGAATCAAATTCAAGCATCGAATGCATAATGTATATGGTTTATTCAGCTTTTTCTTTGATTGAATGTTGGTGTGTTAGTATTAAAAATTCATATATTTACAATTCTCTATCATGACGTAATGTTATACTATGTGTCTAAAGAAGATTTTTAAACAAGACTTTTTGGTAAATCACTTAGAATATTTGAAATTGACTAAAAAAAGTGTTTAGCCCTTGAAATTAAAAAGATCCCTCATTTAGCTTAGTTGGGCTCAAGAATATAATATTTCGCCATGCAATGCTTGAAGGTATCTTAAAGTATTAGAAGATGAAAAGTGTATAAAGCTACAAATTTGTCTAAAAAATACAATCTTTGAAGTAAATCAAGATGGCCATCATGTGTATTTTACTGACCACCCATCATAAATATTTCTCAGCACAGATTTGAACTTCATAACAACATTTTCAGCATTCTGCTTATAGAATACAACAACAAGGCTCTTTCTTTGTCACTGATTTAGGGTTGTTTCCATTCATAATAGAACGAATTTCTTCTACAGTCTAGAAAAACAAAAGCAGATCTTCCTGTGGGTTAGGAAAATTGTCCAAAGAAAGACAAGTTTCCAGAAAAAAAAGTTTTCAAAATGAAAAGGAAAATTCAGTGCTCATTGAAGAAGAAGATGAAAAATAAGAATATCGGAATCATTTCAGTATATTTTTCACCGAGGAGAAGGGTTATAGATAATTGACCAGTTAAGGCTCAATTCAAGGTTTCATATTGTACTTTTAAAAACAGAACAAAAAATAGTTTTTCTAAAAAAACATCTGCCTTTTTCTTACCGCTTCCATATCAGGAAAACTTCCAGTTTTCAGTTTGGAATAAATGAGGTTGTCGTTTACTGTCACTTCGAAGGAAGCTATAAAAAAGTAAGATTTAAAATGAGTTGATTTCAAAGTTTGATTGAAATTCAATATGAGCCTAACCTGCTAATTAGCTTTTGCATTTTTTGTATTTTCTCCACATACTTCCACATGCAGGCTTACGATTGAATGCCCTGGTCCCATTTTTGGTTGCTAAATTATTTTATCATTATCTAGAATTCTTTCTACTCCTAAGTCCCCTGCGAGTTAGACAAGGTAGATGGAAAACTACTGTAAAAATGATATCGAGTTTTATCAAAAAAAGTACGGAGTAAAGTATTTTCAAGAAGTTTTAACTTAAAGAACGAAGTTGTGCTATCTTACCAGGGAGAGGGTTTATTGACCGTCGATAATTTTTAACATTCAGAATAGGTTTTCTACAGACAAGCTTACCATTTTAATTTTAGTTTATACTTACTTGATCTACCAGTTCTTCCAGTTATATTTTCCGATGGAATACCTTCTCGTCCAATCATATTGGAGAGTTCGTAAAATCGGCTACCGTAACCTCACCCGCCACTGAAAAGGGATAAAAAGCACGTTTTTTTTATGTTTTCATTATCAACTTTTTTCTAAGAGCCAAATTTTGTCCTTATAGCATACCATATATTACCGAGTAAGGGCTAGGCAAACTAATTCCCTTATACTTTTCTTGGCTTTTGGATCTTTTGGAAAATCACAGCAATAAGGGAAAGCAGAAATTCTGAAGTTGGGTGCCGTTGAAAGACGAATGAAACGTATTATGCCCTTCTTAGAGAAGTTGTCACTGCAAGCTGCCACTTTTGAAAGTGCTGTAAGAACTTACCAATATTCGATATGAACGCGTATATCTTTCGCCATGTTTACTCTCTCCCCTTGTAAAAAACTATTCCTCTAGTTTTTTCCTTCACTTCTCTTTACCTTCCAAATCCTCTTTCAGTGCTAATAGCTTGTAATCTGAACAGGTCGTTTTTTTAATTTAAAACATCGCTTATCTCCTACTCTCAGCTCACTTGTTATAAATGATTGATTGAGGAAAACTCTCTACCGTTGTGTTTTTTGTTGTGTAATTTTCGTTTCGATTATCTGTGTAAAATTTACTTACAAGGGACTTTTTTGTCCCGTTTACCCTGAAGATTATTTTTTCATAAGTGTTCCCGTTTCATACCAGACACATATTTCATATCAGGACAGTGTCTGCCTATTGTTTTATTGTGCTGATATGAGCAAAAAAGTGTTTTTCTTTTCCTATTTCTGACCAATCAAGAGCAATATCCGTGTCAATTCAATGTCAAAAAGCACTCTTTTTTAAAAACAAAACCTTGAAAACGTTATCTAAACTTGATATGATTGGCTTTTTTTCATATGCTCTAGAAGAGTCTCTTTAACTCGAACCTCTATAACTTGAATGTCTCCTTTACTCGATTAAGTTTTCTCGTCCCTTCAGTTAACAATAGCGAGTTTATGTATTTGAGATAAATCGAGGGGGACGGTATAAAGCAAAGTTGACATGTCTCCGAAATCACCTCTACTTTGCTCGACGACGGTAAAAACACCAAAATACCGTCGACTGTTTAGGTGAGCAAAGGCGATAAAGAGCCGTACATCAACTATCGACTTTGTTTTGTATCATTTCACTTACCGTTGCCCTCGATATCCTCCGATACATAAACTCGTTAATGCCTTATAAACGTTACTATATAACGAAATTTCTTTAAATCGATCAAATTTTTGTTCTCCGCGCGTGTTCGAGTTATGGAGCCTCAACTGTATGTATAAGTTATCGATTGAATTAAGCATTCCTATTGTTCTTTTTTTGTTTTTCTTTGGAAACTGGCTTATCAACAGAATTTTTGAATCCCGTATGAAGGAGTGTTTTCTGAGGGTTCTGAGGACTTTCTTAATGAGTCAGCAACATTGATTATCTTTAATGATCTTGGCATGGTTTGTTGATTGATGACATTGCAATATTTTCCTGCACGAACGTCTAATAAAGGCTTTATATTCATAGTTCCATTCAGGAAAAGATGCGACCTGTAGTTTTTCAAGAAACACTTACCAAAATTTTTCTTTCAGAAATAAGAAAAACTTCAAACAATAAATTTTTGGAATTATTTTCCAACCAAACAGAAGTGCTTTCTTCTGAAAGATCTTTGAGCTGATCAAATCTCAACACTAAACGCGTGAAAAGTATTCTCAAATCCAAATTTCGGACAAAATCATTATATTTGGTCATTCTAGGGTAGTCTATTGAAATTTGCACCTAATATCACACTGAATACATACATTTTACTAGTAAAGGGCGTTAGGCGTTAGGTAGTTGAATGTTTCCTTCTTGAAAACATTTGGGCTATTCCCAAATAAAATTTTCTTTTTTGGGAAAGGATTTTTTTTTAAATTTTTTAGGACCGTCGGATTTTTTTTAACGTATTTGAAGGAGGATGATTCCTTTTTAGTGACAGTAATAAGTCAAAGCGAATGCCTAGTTTTTATTTCTATTCTTGGTTTTAGATCACTGGTTGGCTTGGATATCGTTAGTCGAACCTCAACTTATCATAATACACATACTGATAATGAGATTACAACATAGTCTTTATCAGGCTTAAGTACACAGGGTGAGATTTGTGTAGCTACTATAATTCTAGTCCTGGGCCATGAAAGTCTTGGGAAGTCATAACATTTGAACGTGAATTGATAATTTTACGAAACGGTCCTTGGAGATAAGGTCCTTGATGGAGCAGAACTTACCTGACACTGTAGCGCATAATATGAATGAAATAGGGCTACCTTTATCAGAGACATGGTTGACAAGTGTACTAGAAAGATGATCATGGAAGGAATATCGATTAAGGACGAGCAATTTACTTTCATTGCGTAAACTTGATTTGACATAACATGGTGCTGTAATCGAAAGAAAAATATACTTTGGGGAGAGGAACAAGGAATATTACCTAGATTAGCTACATAAACACAACTCTTATGCGATAAGAAACTATGCTCATTTCATTACCCTTTCTTCCTTATTTGATCCCTAGTCTTAGGGTCCAGGGCCTTTAGATGATTTTTGAAAATTTGAAGGTGACTTGGGAGTCTCAATTCCTTAAGGTGGCTTCTCGTTCAAGATTCGTTTTTGTTAGTTCACTGCAAGAGCTCAATTTCCCCCACCAATTACTCATAACCTGTGTTTTGTCAGAACAAGGGAAATGAGCTTCTATTTAAAAGTCAAAACCAAATGAAATGAAGTGATATTTTTTGCAGACTGTGAATGACATTATGAACTTATTTACTTGATTGATCAGGGTTGGTATGCTTACATAATTTCATGCCTCTCTTTATAGAGTCACATGAAAATCACTGCTTAATAAATCTAACTTCTCCGTAACAACGGAAGTAAATACTTGCATCATTATTTTAACCAAAGGTTGAATTTTTTCATCTGACAATGTGAGAACAAACAAACAAAATCTTTAAGTATCATTTCTGATGTATGTCTTGCATGTCACAATATTTTATTTCGTTGTGGTACGAGGTTAACATTATACAAGTTATAAGATGTGTGTATAGAAATTTTGCCATATTACTTAATGGGACTTATGTCTGGATTATTGTTTAGTGGTGCTTCGTTTGTTCAATTAGAACATGATTGGCTTAATCAGAAACGGAAGAATTCCTTCGACGCATAAAAGAAGATTATTCCTAAAATTTAAATCTGAGCTTACATCTCCTTTTTTCATTTTAGCAGACAAAAAATAAAAACATTTCAAAATGATACTGAGGTCTGTCATTTTGTTGGTTGCTTTTTGCTCATTGGCGAATCAAGGTTAGTGTATAAAAATACAGTTGAATGCTGCTTGAAGTTTGAGCTGTTTGAAAAAGGCTCGGCTCGGGTTAGAGTCTACTCCTGAGGACCTAAATAAGTGCTAATTAATTTTTGAAAATGGGGACTAATATGTTTCTCAGCAAGCGAGTGCATGTTCTGAGTTCTCAAGTTTTAAGAAGAAATGTCATATAAAGTATTATTAAAGTCTACTGTATTTCTTCTTTCAGCTAATGGATCACCGGCCACGAATACCAACAAACAACTAGTTGTGTACTGGGGACAAGATTCAGCTGGTTCACTTCGACTCACTCTTGAGAAAGGATTAGATTATTATTGCAAGAACTATGATTATGATATCATCCCAGTAGCTTTCCTCAACGTCTTCTTCGACACTGCTAATAAAGGTATATGTCCTGTTTTTGTCTCTCATTAAAATAGAATTTCTTCAGGGGGTATTTAGGCAAGACAGGTGACAGATACGTGAGAGCCATAAGGGCACCCTTTTTCATTCCGCAAAAGTCCCTCAAAGGGGTACAAATTCATAGATTAGTCTCTCAAAGGGTCCCAAAATCACTAAGATTGAAAATTTCCCTGTCAAAGGGAGAAAAATTTGACCAAGTTTTGGAAAAAACCGCCCAAAATTCTGACAAAAATCTCTCAAAGAGTCTCAAAAATGTCAAAATCTTTTAAACTTTCAAAGGGTCGATTTTTTATTTTTGGCTCTGCGTCACCTCGCAAACCTATTACCCCCGGGAGGTTTTGTTCAAATAATATGTAAAAACATGTTATTGATGTGAGTTGCACGTTCGATTTTGCCAAAAAGTGTTTGCAAATTATTGCATATGACGATAACATGCCTTTACACAGTTGAACAAATCTGATACATACATATTTCGAAACAAACAAATGCGTTGGTTTGTGTTTGTACCTTATGATGTGGTTGTTGATAAATAAATACTTGATGTGAACGTAATGTATGTGTGATTTGTCTAACACGCTATGAAAGTGATAGTCAGAACTTGTTATAGCATGTCTTTTCGGATAAAAAAAACCAGAACTTCAATTTGCATTGAAGTGTAACTAGTGTAACTACCAGAGAAACTAATCATAATGCTCAAGTCAAATCTCTTTCTAATTCGAATACCCCTCAGCTGGAAAGTCATATGAAATACTCTCTGAAATTGGAATCTCTCTCTAACTTGAAGAAAATTCTTGATCCTTTGAAGAAGAAGGCTCTTCTTTCGATAGCTATCTACCCGAAGGTAGGGGAGGGCGCCAGACTTTCTCCTTGATTTGCTCCACTTACCCTTTATCCTTCTCTTAATCTTAAGAAGATGGAAAAAGAGAGTGAGTCAACTGTATTGCTAAAGAAAGTTTTAAGTGATATCGATCAAGTTCGAATTTAAAACCCGGATTCTAGAGTGGCGTGAACCATGAAATTCATGAAATTGTGGAGGGATGATCTCACCAGCTTTTGCCTGTAAAGGAAAGATTAGGCCGTATCTTGAAGGTAGAGTATCCAGTGCGCAAGGTTATGGATTTGATCCTTGGCCGGATCGTACCAAAAACTTCTTACAAAATGGTACTTGATGCTTCTCTGCTTGGTGCTCAACAATTAAGAGAAGGATCAAGGGTAAGTGGAGCTACTCAGGGAGAAAGTCTGGCGCCCTCCCCTACCTTCGAGTAGATAGCTATCGAAGAGGAGCCTTCGGGTCGCCTCCGACTGCGTCGCAAACTTCTTACTACTTACTTAAAAGATTAGGACCTATTGAATAATAGTTCTTTACGAACACCTGATGCCAAGAGAGAGGATGGTCATGTGACAGAACCACCTGCTTATGTTCTTCCGCTTTTGCATTATCATTGAAGCAAAAGTTTACTTTAAGGGAAGAAACTTTTGCGAAAAGAAACTTTCGCGAATTCAAAAGAATTTTAAACGGTTGATATTTTAACTCAACTCAACAAAACTCATTCAGGATCCACATATACTCCGGACCTGAATATGCTTATAAAGTATGTAATGTGTTAATTAACCGTTTTGTTCTCGTTATAAATCAATTATCTTATCGTATTACCTCAAAATGTCTATGTTTTAGTTCAGCAGACCAGCAGAGTAGAAAAAAAGAAAAGCTTTTGAGTCTCGCATAGATGAGGTAGACAGATTTTTAGAGCGATTCCAATTTTCGGGTCAGGACTGAAGTTGCTTAGCATTCTAGCTCATTTTCTGGAAAATTGGCTTTGACCACCCTTGATATTTTACCATATTAATGCTTACACGTTTTTTTATCGAATTTTTTAGTTTTAAGCCTAAAAATGTTCTTAACATGTTCTTACTTTTGTCATTTTTGAGTATTTTTGTCTATCTTCTTTTGAAATCGGTGCTTTAGAGTCCGCAAAGCCTTAAAATGTTTTTAACTTGTTCTAGCATTTTGGCCATCGAAGCCTTATGTTCTTATATAGTTTGTTCTTATAAAAAACGTGTATTGGGTCAAGGGCTATCGTTTTCCATGCTTAAATTATCTAAAAAGCTTTTACTTTACGAGTTTAATTGATTCGAGGACTACAGCCTTAGCGACCGATGATGTGTAAATGCTTATATTAAGCGGTAGATTTTTGACATGATAAAGGGGTAGTGTATTTATTTCATTTTGCTATGCTAATCATATATCTTTTCGAAAATGTCTGTATCTATCAATCATTATGTGTAAGATCAAAATACTTTCTACTCATTACATGTTTTAGTTTCAAAAAAGATCCGTTTCGTGAAAATATATTCATGGTTTCTCCTTGGTTGATTTGAGATTTAGGAAAGGCTTTTTGAGTTTTTTTTGTGATTGTTGTATCGCGTTTACTTATCTTTCTTTTTCAGTAATTTTAAAGAGTTATATTTGTAAAATGACAATATGAGAGCCACAACCATTTACAGTCTTTGTTTATTTATGTCATTTGCTGGATATTGGAAATTTGTGGTCACGGAAGAATCCTTTTCGATGATCTGTCCACAAAGAAGAAATATCACCATCATCCCATACTCTATTTTTAATGATTATAATGAGGATAAGCAAGAATTTCCCAGTCAGTATTACATGACGTATGGATTGCAACTGAGCTACTTAGTAAAAGTTTTGCATAAATTATCTTGTTCTCAAATTTGGGTTTATTCGCCAATTCGAAACCTTTGCATTCGTTTGACTAATGAAAATTATATGCAGTTCTTTGAAAGTGATTGGATGGCCATGACATGGACAGATGATAATGACATTTTGAATCTCTTGGCTAAAATTCCTCACAGTAATGACCATTATGAACAAACTCTACTCTTTGCAACGTACGAAGCACCTTTAATTTATCTTAAAAGCAATTCTTCAATTATTTCAAAAACATTGCAAGATATGAGAACCAAAGTCAATATCATATTGGTTTGCACAGAGCTTGTAGACCTTTGTAAACAAAGTGAAACATGGTTACCAAAACATAACATTATTCACACAGACTATACTTTTGTCCCTTTTAACCCTCATTTACATCAAAATTTATTGGATGTGGTGTTGAACTCTCAATATAATTGGCTTAACAGATATCTGAGTTCCTTGAATCAATGCCAGCCTTTAAATAAGACATCTAATATCTTCGTTTGGTCAATATACACAATATACGAGGATGTTAATGATCAAAGTTATTTTTCTATTGCCCGATTCATACATAGTAGTTTGGATGCTTATTCGGGTGTTTTCTATGGCCGCAAAAATATGGCTGAATATGAAAACCTCTATTATATGAAGTCAATGAAAGATTGGTTCGAAAATTCAATAAAGATAGATGAACACTCAGAAGAAATAACGCGCCGAGTGAACAGAATTGGAGGCGATATTCAGATACACATTTGCATTTTTCCACAAAAATTTACTCCAGATCTCAACACTCCACCGTTTTCATTCAATAATACAATTAAAGTCATGATCGATAACAACATTAAGGAATCACCGATGCTTTATGAAGATGGACTTATTAAGATCTGGGATACAGACTACATCAGTCCTTTCTTCAACAAGATGCTTTCACAAAGAATAAACTCTATTTTATGTAATTAAGATCTAACCAGTCATTATTGTTTTAGTTTGTAACAGAAGAAAAAATATTATATCAAAAAAATCTTCAACTTTTACCGGTTGACCCACAAAAACGTAAAGAGTAATTGTATCCGTAATTCCGTGAATTTTAACAAAATATACGTTTTAAAAAGTTCATCAGGGTTACTTCTGCTTTTTTTTCCTATTCCAACTCTGAAACTTCTTACATCATGAACGGCTTCAAACTAGTACTGCTAAGCTTTTTGTTTTCCTTTAAACTTATCATAAGCATCTTTTGTTATTGTCTTTTACAGATAAATTTCCTGGTATCAATTTGGCGAACCATTGCAATACAACATTCAAAGGATATCCAACACTATTGAACTGCACAGACATTGGTCAACAGATTCAAACATGTCAAAAGTCTGGCAAAAAGATTCTACTGTCTTTGGGTGGAGCTGCTGGATTATATTACTTCAGTAGTTCATCACAAGCTACTCAATTTGCCAGTACTGTATGGAAACTGTTCCTCGATGGTACCTCCAAGATCAGACCCTTCCACAATGCAGTATTAGACGGTGTAGATCTTGATATTGAAGGTGGTACTACAACGTATTATGCAGATTTCGTTAAAGCTATCCGACAACTTATGAACACTGACAAAAACCGTAAATACTTTATTACCGGTGCACCTCAATGCCCTTATCCTGACGCCATTATGGGCCCAGGTGGCACCAACATGGTCCTAACGACAGTACCTCAAGAATTTGATTACCTTTTTGTGCAGTTTTATAATAACTATTGTTCAATCGATAAGACGAAATTCTTTAATCAAAGCATTGCAAGTTGGTTTAATTTTGCAATGACCACCAAACAAAAGTATGGCAAAGGACCTCTTATTTTCATTGGTTTGCCGGCTTCTCCTCGCGTTAATGGTTATCAATCACCTGATGTCGTCAGAAAGGCTTGGCAGGTAAGATTATTGCTAACTCCCCAAAATTACAGAGCTGGTGTTTCCCCTTACTGGAAACATCAGTCATATTATTCATCCAACAGTGAGAAAGAATCTACATATTTTGAAAACTAGATATTTCAAGGCTAGTAATACAATCTTGATTCGTAAATGTTCTTTCACACTAGAGACGACTATTTTAGCCAAATTTCTAGAGGTTAATTAGTACCACCGGGTCAGTGATACTGGGATGTATCATAAAAAGTTTCAGACTAATAAATCTCGTTCAATACTCAAAATAATACCTCGAGATTCTCTTGTTTACAATTGAGCAATTGTCTCAAACCCAGCTTTGAACCAACGTATGTGTCATTTTTTAAAGAAAAATATGCATTGTATTAACTAAAAGTTCAACAGAAAAATTTCCCTCGACACTGCATGTTTACTTTGAAAAATAATCATACATTACTTTAATTGGTTTTCTCCTATTTTTTCTTAGACTGTAAAAACAAACGAGAGCCTTGGTGGATTTATGTTATGGGATGCGAGCTTCGATATGAACAACGTCATCAGTGGACAGCATTACAGTACCATAATCCGTACTATTATGAACGACCAATATAAAAGCATTCATCATTCGGTCACGGATTTCTTTTACGTGATTCGCGTGCGTGGAGACGGTAATTTCTTTACGCGCGTTCACGTTTCGCACGCTTTACTGTTGGGTTTGTTTTTGGTTGTTTTCGTTTTGCTTCTGGCCGTAATGATGCGCATGTCTCGACATGAGAAATTGCTATCGGTGAAAAGTCAAGAAGTCAAAGTTAGTGGAGATAAAAAGTATGTACCATTGGGATTCTATTAAAATTTTTTACGTATGTCAGATGCCCAAGATGTGTTTCATCATGTTCTTTTGATCCCCACGACAGATCTAGAGTGCCTTAAGAGAACTTATTTCGGTTGGAACTAATGTTGGTGAATTTGGCGAATTTTGACCGCCAAAATCAAATCTTTTGGTATTTTGCCTGAATAACTCCTTGAGATCACAAAAAAGCTTCAAATGGGCTCTTCCAGAAAATGTCCGAACATGGGGGTGGAGGATATATTGTCCGGTGGGTAGCGAAAAATCATCAAAATTTGCCTTGTCCGAGGTGTAAATTTGCTCTGTCCGGGGGTCAACTGATGCTTGTCCGGGGGGGGGGCAAAGTCACTTTGTCCGGAGGGTGAATCACTGATAATTGTTATATCCTCCACCCCCCATATTCAAATGTTTTCTGGAAAAGCCCAAAAGGCAAAATAGAACAGACTTAGGCTGTCATTTGCCAAAATCAGTTCCCACCAAAATTGAAAAAATTCATGATGGATGTACGTTCAAAAAGGCCTTCGAAAGACCTGCAGTGTGATTCCTTTTAGCTATTTTTTAATTTTTATTCGCGAAGGATTTTCTTTCAATTGAAAGATTTTCGTAAGGATTTGGTTTGTTGAATTTTAAACATTTTAAACCTCCATTTGAAAACCTAACAAATATTTTCATTAATGGATTTTTCACATCTATAGGGCAATCCAAAGAGTTGAGTTTGTTTTTTTGTTTGGACATTCAACTATCGGAGTAGTTGATTCAGGGAATGAACCAATTAAGAACACGTGAATTTTTGTAACACCTGATTGAACTGAAATGCTGAAAGTTTATGATTTTTTTTTTGTCGAAATAGGCTCTACCAGAACAAAATCCCTATCATGTAGGATTGAAATTTGAAAATTTCTTCCAACCCACTTGAATAGTTTTTATTCTGGAATAGCCAAATTATGAGAATTATTCTAGTTTTTGATATTTTTGTAATTATAAATTATTTTAAACCATGCAATTTTTTACCAGAAGAGAAAAATTCTAAAATTGAAATGATATTTGTCGAATGCGACACAAAAGTCAACCCGGATTATCTTTTAACGAATTCGAAAATTTTGTTGCGTTTTTGTAAGCGTAATGTTTATATTTATCAAAAATACATCTTATTTACATATTTATAGAATTCTTGATATATAAAAGATTTTAAAACCAATTACGATTAACTAAGCTAACGAATTTAAAATAATTATCTGAATGAATCTAAAATTTAAAAAAAAATCACCATGCATAAAATTTAACTGAACTTAAAAAAATATTTTGAACTATATCTGATATTAAATAACTTTGGTAAACAAAATATTAACTATCTAAATATATTTTAATTCTATTTTTCACGAATGTCGCGATATACTTAATGAAGTTGTCCCAGTAAGAACCTAACATTTTTGAGATTTAATAAGAACCCCTCCGCTGTAGGAAAAAAGGAACAATAATTAACATTCAAAGTTGTGGTTAGTTATCAATGATCACGGATGTTTCCGAAAAATTGAGAACATTTTTCCCGTAAATTGCTATAAGTTGCTTAGTCGAATTATTAAAAAATTAAATGAAAGAATAAATAATATTTCAGCCATACCACTTTCAAAAGTTTCAATTATAGTTGGTTGTGTTCACATTCAGTCAACTTTCTATTGTTGTGGCTTTCTATTGTTTGTTGTGACAGCAGGTGACAGATAGACAGGAATCTTGTCATAAATATTCTCTCACTTTCCGCGTCATCTAGAGGAAGGGAGTGATAAAGTTTTTGCTAGATTTGGTTTGGAGAATCAGAAAACATCAACTTCAACAAGTCTTCAGTCCTTAAGGAAAATAGTTTTGCAAAATCCGCCAGATTAAGTTCCTACCATCCCCCAGATTTGAATTATTGTACCGTAAATAGAAAGAAGTGAGCCGGGGGAACCCATCTGGTGAACCGGTTGAATCAAGGTGAACCCAGTGAACCTAGCTTCGACGGTGAGGGTTAATTACACTGTCAAAAAATTGTTTCCATTTCGAATTGACCTTGATGGAGGAAAGAAGGAGAAGAGGAACAACAACGACACAACGAAGAAGCTCAATAAATCGATAAAGATGTGGCACTACTTTTTGATGTTGTTTCTTGTGGAAGTTAAATTTATGATTATATTTTGAATTGGTAGATCTACATCAAAATAGATGGAGCAAGTTTTGTATGGAGGTAGATAGCGCAAGTAAAAGTGAAATTAAAATAATTTTGATTTTGAATTGGCTCCTGTCTTGCTGTCTATACTCGCCTATGGTGAAAAGGTAAGATTTGTAAGTTTCATTTTTTGAATTAAGTTGTAACTCATACTGCCTTGAACAGCTTTTGTGATTTGATTGTTTACCTTCGGGTATAAAGTTTCGAGCTTTCAGCATTCGATTCATTTTTGATTGACTATGTTTCGTTTATTTTTTTATTTTCTTGTTCCATGAAATGAAGAAAAAGAGAATGATCCTTGCCGACTTATTTTTCATTTTGATTTGTTTTGCTCGACCCAGTAAAATTTGAAATCCTTAGGCCATCTCTTTCCTTTTGACACTCATTTCGATCTTTGGGATAATGCTCGAATTTTGGCAAGTAACCTTCTAAGTCGAATATCGAATTACATTCTCTCCCCACCAATGCAATTTCCGAGTAAGGGGACATAGGGAATGCATGTGTTTCTGAAAGTAACTAACATCCCCAATCTCTGAAAATGTTTTGATTTTTCAATTAGGTTTGCTTCTCCCTTTGTCACCTTCAAGCACAACCACTGGATTGAAATGAAATCGTTTAGCCAAGATCTACGAGCGCCATTTCGGGCTTGCCTTGCCACGAATTACGTCACTGAGCTCACCCCGGTTCACCTTTTTCTAATTCCGTTATTGTACTCATTCCCCAAATGTGTGCTATATAAAATATCCATAACCGCAAAATCAAATTAAGCTATTTATTCCCGTGGCATTTTGGTTGGTAAGCATGTTCCTATTCTGTTTTAGTACGGCTGTTATTTTTTTAAATACACTTAACAGACATACAGTAACTGACTGGAACAAAAAATTAAAAATTGATTATTCAAGGGATAACCAGATAGTGTTTTAAAAGTACCTTCGGTAAAAGAAGGTCTAGTCCCTATTGTTTTTTAGGAAATTTTGAAATATTTTTGAATATTTTCAAGTTTTGAATTGACCAAATAACAAAATCTGATTATCCCTTGAAAACTTATTTAACATAGAGTATCTAAAAAAATAGTCATAAATTTTAAAACAATTTTTGAACTACAAAGGATAAAATATTTTGTCATTTTTCGAAAAACAAGTTCAAATTCATTAAATTCGCCTATCCTAAATGTAACATTCTAAATTGGAAATTTTTGTGTTGGTACTATTGGAACAGAAACAATTAATCAAGAAATTAGAAGAAGATTCAAATACCATCTGTAGCCGTTCTTCCAGTGGTGTCTTTGAAATGTTAAGAAAGGCAAAGATGGCGAGCGATATAAAACTTTTCTGTGCATTTTCCTGAAAATAGTTAAAATAATACAAATTAACAAGGTAGATCCAAAAATAATTTGTCGAAGTTTTTTCCAAACGAAGAATTACACGTTGTTTTTTTTTAAGAAACACACTTTTAAGAAACACGAGGCTCAGAATGCCTGAAAACTAGGAAACATCTAAGAAACATGCTGAGGCTTAGAATGAGAAAATAACATTTTTTCACTCGATTTTTTTAAGAACCTTCCAATCAAAATTTTTTTTTTCTTTGCATGAAAAATAGGCTGATTATGTCAAAAAGTTTAGAAACATGTAAGAAACATCTAACTAAGGCTCAAAAGGCCGATTTTTTAAGAAACATTGAGGCTGCTTGGTAAAGCTAGTTTCTTAAAAAACAACAACGTGTACTCATATAAAAAATTCAGACACAATGAAAAACAGTATATTTGTATTTGTATTCTGCTCTGCTTATAAATTAAAAGATTTCATCATTTTTATCTCAGTTTGCAGGAAAATTTCTAAGAAATAAAAGTTTTTTTAGGCCCATAATTCTTTTTCACGGATGTGGAGCAAGATTGGTCAGAAAGCGGAAAAGAAAATATTTTTTTTGCTTATATCAGCATAATATAACAGTTGGCAGATACTGTCCTGATATGAAATATTTGTCTGGTATGCGACAGGAACACTTATACTGGCGAAAATAAAACATTTAAAGGGAACTAACTTTCGTGGACTAATATTAGCGGAAGCAATTTTCGCATTTTTGGATGTCTAACGCGAAAATTAGTTCCACGAAATACAATTTTTACTATAAGTCCTCAAAAACCCTTAGGAATATGAATGAATTTCGGCAAAAAATGGAAGTCACCCGCAAAATTAATTGTAAAAAGGCGCCAAATTAGTACCCTCGCACCGCGAAGGTTAGTTCCCTTAAGGTATCCCCAAACGAAGAAAAAAATAAAATTTTGAATAAATTACCAGTATGGTGTTCCATAGAGAGAAGAAAGACCATGCATTCAGGTATTTTGGTTTGAACACTTTGAAGTCGATATATAACACAACACCGTCACGACAGCTAAAGGAAAATGACATTTGTTAAAAACAAATATAAGTTCTGTCCGTCAATGAAATATCTTTCTAAATTGAGGATTTTCGTAAAAAAAAAATCAGAAAATTTGACTTTTTTCCGCTTGTTTCCGATTATTTTGCTAAATCACGCTGTTCCAGACTAAAATAGTCCAATTTTCTGTCACTGACAGTAGACCTAATTTCCAAAATTCCGCTTAGATTTTCGTCGAATAGGTCTTTTCATAAATTGCGTCGTTTTTCGAAGTAGTACTGTGACAACTTATCCTCAACTGATATTTCTCAGAGGTGCATTCTTTTCATTTAAAAATGATTGTCTCAAGGGACATAATCACCTTGGTAATTGTTTCAAGACGAGTCAGAGGTTAAATGTTACGTAATTCATGAAAAAGTCAATTTCACCACTCCATCCGAAAAAAGAGTTGACCCCGATCTAAGGTAGGTCTCCCCCGATTTGCACATATTAGCGAGATTATGTATTTGGAATTCTCTACGGCTACGGCTAAAGTGGCGAGGGAAATGGCGAGTAAGTTAAGTAATGGCGGGTGAAAGCAAGTTCGATATTTGACGTACGGCATTATGTCGACTTTGCCTAGACGGTGTTTTGGTGTTTTTCCCGTACAGAGCAAAGTCGACAACGACATGTCGCCTTTGGTGACGACCCGTATGGACAGCCCCACAACCGTAGCCGTAGAATATCTGCGATACATAATCTCGCTATTGTATGTATAGATGAGGTGAGTTTTCGGGATAAAAAGCACGAAAATCCACGTCAGAAACATCTAAAAAATGGCCCACAGGGACGAGGTTGAAGATTTAAAGAAACTTTGTTTACAAATATTGATGAAGGTGAAAAGATTACCTTGGAGCAGACAGTGAGTTACAAACAGCACGTAGACCTTGATGCGCTAATGTGTATAATGCAGCCATGTATGTTAAAAAGATTCCCCAGCATATCCTTTTCCGAACTGTTGTTGCCCTGTACAAAATTGAAAAGAAAATTATCTTAAAATTGAGTATCGTCAAAAAATCTAGTAGTATCGTATATGCTTTTCAAGTACACAAACTACATATGCGAAACTATTGAACAACTCGCAACAGCTTTCGATTCAGAAAAATATTTCTGCTAAATCTTGTAGCTGAGAAGTGAAAGTTATACGCTCCCCAAGAATACGGGGCTTTTGGACTCCAACGAGCTACCTTCTAGAGGTTGTAACCTTCGATGAAATAACTAACTTTAGGCGTACAAACTTTGGCGAGCTCGAAAAATCGCAACATTTAGTTCAAAAGGTACCATAAAACCAAAATTGTTGGTTCTTACCAAAAGACTGAACGATTCTTGCGTATCTCATACCACAAATATAAGGAGAACAAAATGACAAAACCTTGCGTTGCACCGATCAAAAAACAAAGCGGTAACGATCCTTCTGTGAACACTCGATCTTTTTCGGAGATTTTACCGAATAGTAAACAATGGTAATTGACTCTAGATTCGTGATCACGTATCCGATTGAATGCCTCTAATGCATACTGTATGGTGAATATCAAAGCTAATTCTCGTTTAGGATCTTTGAAGACTTCAATGTTTAAGAAATGTAGTTTGTATTCATTAGGTTCCATTATATTTTGTCTCCTAGAAACAATAAGAATGTGTTAATATACAGTAGTCTGTCCTAAAAATTTGAACATTTTGAATTTTACAATATCCTCAATTTTAGGGTCCAGTTCATTGTATTGTCGAACGCGCTTTTAAGCGCTAAGTTAAGTTAAAACCGAACTTAGCTAAACTTCAATATCTTTTAAATCATGCAAATAAATTATAGCAAAAGATTCTTGATGCATTTTCTTTTGTAAAAAAAGTGAAAAATACACACATATTCACCTTCGTTAGACTCTCCAGGCTAAACCCATGGCAACAAAAATCAAAATTTTCAAAGAATGAAAAAAACACCTCAAGATATTCATTCAAGGAACAGACTCGCTAAATTTTAGCCAAATCTTGTTTCCTAGCTTCCCTAATAGTGGGGTCGTTTAGCATAATTTACGGGGAAAAATAAGATCTAGCTGAAACTTTCTCCAGACCTTCTCTATAGGATGGTTATGCCTCAGGAAAAAATCCCCTAAAACCCCACTGGTGGAACATCCCTTTTTTGGGACATTTCTTTTTTCCCCAGGCAAAATATATAGAAGACTTTTAAACGGGTATAGCTTATTTCATTACCTAACTCGAGATATTTCAGGCAAAGGATGCTATTTATGGTCAATTTTAGACCAAAGTGTGGCGAAAAGTGGAACTTGCGCATGAAATATCTCGAGTTAGGTAAGGAAATCAGCTATAACCGTTTAAAAGTCTTCCATATAGTTTTTCGAGAGCTTTCGAATGGTATACATGATATTGTCTGCAAATAAGTTTGAAATTTTCAAAAAATTTCGCCCTTAGGATTTTGCCTGGGGAAAATAGAAATGTCCCAAAAAAGGGATGTTCCACCTGTGGAATTTTAGGGGATTTTTTCCTGAGGTATAAGCATCCTATAGAGAAGGTCTGGAGAAAGTTTCAGCTAGATCTTATTCTTTTCCTACAAACAGCCTGTATTTTTGTAACACGACCACACTATAAAAAGTATATGGGACTCATAGACGAACACATAGGCATTCGCAGATTCTCTTAATTTTTATGGTCAAGTTCACGGTATAATAAAACTTTATACCTAATTGGAAATAAAATTCAACTCGAAAAATAACCAAAATCTTAAAAGTAAGGTAACTTTTCAAATATTGAAAAGAGAGAAATAAAAAACGAAGATGAGTTACTATCTTCTAGGTAGTTGTTCAAAACTTCTTTGCTAGATTCAGGTTCTTATACTTCTTATGCCAAAATTTTGTAGAAAATGGTAAAAATAAACATGTTTTTCACTAATGCTTTGCCTCAAGGAGAAATCGATGTGATTCCATGTCCCAATCAAAATGTTTGTACAAACTACTGACCAAACATATCTTCCAAGAAATAAAAGCTAATGATAAATCAAAAAATAAAAACATTCCAATTCATACGAGGATTCGTAAAAAAGGAACTTTTAGGATGGGGTTTCAACAACCACAAGACATGTGCCATTTCTTCAGCAAAAGAAAGTTTCCTTAAATATGTTCATTCATAAAAAAATCTACACGTTAGTGTTCTTGATAAATATGAATAACGCTACTTTAAAAAAAGATTGTATTATAATATAAATTGAAAGTCGAATGTTAGTGTAGAAAAATTTTCCCCAATTTTTTACTCTATGTTTAAGGATAAAAGAAACTAGCCCAGATAGCTAAGCCCGTATTTACACACGGCTTAGGACAATGTAAAAGCGTTATAATGACAATTTTAAAAAACCATCTCATATTTACTCATTTTAAACTTTCATTTTAAATTTTGATCGGGGACTATTTTGCAGGAAAATTTAGAGGTAGAAACTTGTCAGAAGGCAGCAGTAATAGCTAAGACCTTTATCTTCCGTCCAATTTTTTTTCAATGATAACAATGACGAGTGTTTCCCCCTAAAACTAGAAATTTACATTAAGTGCTCACAGAAAGTTTAAAAAGCTTTGTTTAAAACTTACCTAAACAAGCAGTAAAAGTTTTCAACTATTCGAACAATATCAAACAAAAAAATTAAAAGTTTCAAAAAAAAATTATAAGAGGTACCATACCAAAATTATTTGAAATAATATCAGTAAATAGAAAAAATCCTCAAGGATTATGGCCTTTAAAGTTTTTAAATCTTCACCTATATAATACCTCTGGGAAGTCTTGAAGTAGATTATCTCAGAAATGAATCTTCCCTAAAGGATACAACTAAAAGAACGAACCTATCAAAATTTAAAAATTCTGTACAAGATTGAATTCAATTTGTTTTGAAAAAATGGAGATTTGAGTCCAAGAAAGATTTTAATAAAAGGTTCTGAACAAAAATATAAATGAAAACAAATTGAAAAAAAAGAGAAATAATGAGAAATTATAAAGAATAAGATACTCAGAAAAAAGAGATGGAAATTTTAATCAACAGACCATCAGACCCACATTCTATATCAAGAGTGTAAATTACTATAAAAAATGAATGTCCAAGAAAATTAAAAACGATCAAAAGATATGCACAACAGACAGGGGGAACTCTAACAGTAAAATAAAGAAAGATATCAAAGAATGTTATATATATATAACCCACATATAAATAACATAAATTTTCTATTTTCAAATACTGATATTTAGACTGAAATTATAAAGCTAGATGGTATCAAGAAAAAGGAGCAACTTTTTCATTCACTTTTCTCACTCATCCCATTATAATACTTAAGACATTGACACGACGATAATAAAATCCTTTATGTCGTTTCGTTTAAACGAAAATCTAAAAGTACTCACAAATACTTTACAAAATCATTTAAATGGTCAGCAGTTCGAAAAATAATTTATAAACTTTATTAGTTTCGGTCCTATTCCTTCAAAATATTTTAGAATTAAAACATTTTGAGGGTGACTACAGATAACTTTTCATAATTTTTGTTGGTAAAACGAACAAACATAAAAAATATAAACAAATCACCTTTTCTTTACTCCATTCCATGGCTAATTTCTCTAGAACTTTAAAACATCAGAATGAACTTCACATGCTAAAACTTCAATTTGCTTGTAAAAAATATCACCAATAAAATTTGATGGCAAAATGGCAAAACCAAAACTAAATTTTGTAAAAAAAGCAGCAGTTGTTATTGTAAACAAGAAACTGTTGCTAAAACATGATTGTAACGTGATCAAAATAAAAAACAACCAAAACAAAAATATTGGTGTTACTGTATTTGATATACTGAATTTTTTAAGACATTTTACACATTTTTATCAAGTTGAGGGTCTGTGTGATTTTAAACATCTGAAAAGATTTTTCCATTTAACAGATTATTAAATATCGTTTTTAATTTGAATGGTTTATATTCAATAAGGGAGTTTTGAAATTCAGTCGAGGAGCAAAAGATTCTGTCACCGACTGTCTCATTTCACTTAGGGACTATCTCTAGGCAACTGGAGGAGGGTTTTTAAAAACTTTTGCTTAATATCTCTCGCATTGCTTATAAGTAATAGAAAAAAATCAAATCATGAGCAATTTCTTTTTACAAAAATTCCTATGTACTCAAGTTTGATTCAATGTAACATAGTAAAAAAGATTGAGCAACATGGCTTTTTCCGATATATGGGGATGGAGTTGAAACTAAAATTGATTTTATCATCATGACTATTAATAAATATTACCAAAATACAATGACTGCTACTAAAGGGATGAGAAGCATCGAGAAATATAGGTCAGTGAAATCAAGGTCACTCTACATGACGTAGGCCTAAAAACTTGAAATCTAAAGGATAACATTATGAAAGTGATATTACTTGCTAATCATGACATTTGAAGATTTTAAATAACGTTAAAGTCTAGCTTCCAAAACAAAATTCATTGTTTATTTTAATTATGCTGATATCGCTATAATAAAATCTCAATCAATGAATTCAATTTCAGTTTGTTTTTTTAATAAACTTATTTATTAGATACATACATTTTTGGTACTATTTTAGCATAAATTCATTTTAAAAACTAAACTATTCCTAGAAAAAAAACTAGATTATTCAATTAGACCCTCTACCTTCACTCATATATCACTCTCTCTCAATCCAGCTGATGATCAAAGTATTGTTTACATCAAAAAGAGCTTAGTAAAGCTCAAATTTCAGATGGTGATAGACCCTCTACCTTCACTCATATATCACTCCAGGTCATTTTTCATACCCTTTAAGAGTTAGTTTATCAGACGCTGTCCCTCTTGAAATTACTAAAATATTGGTAAATCAGGGGTGATTTATTGGTTCACAATGTTTCTAGACACTTATGCAAACTGACAATCAAACTGTTGCCACAGCTTGTGTTGACAAATCCAATTAGATTTTCTCAATAAAGGACAATTTCCCTTTCTGATTGCTTTGAAACCATTAGGGTAGGTGGGCCCGCTGGCGGACAGGGCTAGTTGGCAGATGCATGATTTTGAATCCAGAAAAAAAGAGAAATACAAACTTTAAAGAAAAACCGTTTTGCTCCTTTCTTTATTAAACCTTTATTCTATCATCTGTGAAAATATTGCATTTTTAAGTGACCTGTCAAATTAGAAAAATACACATTTTCCTAGGGGTGATCAAAAAAGTCTGGCAGACAATTTTTTGCCAGGGCCATTCTAGTGTCACCAAAGCTTTGGAACCAAATTATTGAGTTGACGTTATTTTGTATGAAGACGTTGCATAGAACGCATCTTTTGATGAAAAATATACGCGAGCAATAGTGACGAATTTTTCCAAAATTACTGTATCTCACCTAAAGTCAGATTCTGATAAAAGTAAGTTTCTTGAGTGGAAGAAAAGACTATCTTTTTGGCTGAATATTCTACCCCTTCGCCAAAGTTGATTAGGATTTTTTCCTCTCTAAAATTTAAAAATCATCCAACGACTACCCGAGTGTCTGCCAATCATTTAAACAGAATCTTTTTCCAAAAATCCGGCTCGGACAAATATGAAAAACATCAAAATAACCCACAGAATGGCATAAATAAGTTTTATCTAAAATTTCATATTTCTTGAGAAATTGGCCTGCATACCAAACTTATCTTATTGAAAATATTCAAAATTTGTTGATACCAGCAGAAATTTAAGTGTAAAACATGCCTTGAAAGTATCCATATTAAAAGTTATGAAGGTTGAAAGTTTGACTGTAAAATGACAGCAATATAACATTATTGTAGCAATAAAGATATTTTAAACCCTTCATTGCTGTTTTGTCAGCCATTTTTACTTTTTCTAACGCTTTCATATTTTCTAAGCCCAGGCGATCTGAATAAAAGGAAATTTGATTGTCAAACGCAATTGAATTGTTTGACTGTATTCGATTGTAGAATCTCACCCTACATAACACCTCCTTTATTTGTTTCAATCAGTGATCCTAAGGTGTAGACTATTTCTCACCTCCAATTCTTTGAAGAAAGCGGAAATTTGATGCAAAAGTTAGATTGTCAACAAAGAGCCGTAAAAAATCATTGAATAAAAGAAGAACTTAAAATCTTAAATATATTCATTTTGAAAGAATTGGTACAAAAAAGTGAAACATGGAAAATGTTCAGTTTGGATTTTTGCACAAACCATTTACAGCTCTAGCCTAAATGATCCCCGACAATCATTGGATTAGAAGAAAAGAGCTGTTTTAGAACACCCTGAACACATTGAACATCAATCTAACTAATCTAACTTTACCAGAACTTCTTGGTTTGATGACTGTTTGATTTGGTTTGGTAATTTAAAAACACATTCGATGAAGTTCGATCGAGTTAGATTAGTTTGGTAACCAATCAGTTCAATTAACATCCCCTGGCAGTATAGTCCTAACTCTTCATATTGGACTTTGCTGCACGCAAGCATTTAAAAGCTAAACACCCGCAATAGCGGGATAAAAATCAGTTTTTTGAAGTTTGCAAAAAAGAACCCAGATTGTTCAAATTAAGTATATATAGCAGTAAAAAATACAACTTTTATATTCTCCTTTTTTTGCCAAAGTTATATTATATTTTCTTTTTCAAATTTCAAAAAGTCAAGTTGGTATTGATACCAAAATGAGGGGGTGGGTCCTCTTTTTTTAATTTTTGCTAAATTTGAAATTGGTATCTGACTTAAAATGTTGTATAATGTAAGTAAAGTCTGTTCAGGATATAAGTGTGCCTTCTTTTTTTACCTATAACATTTGATGGAATTCTTCAATCTTTATAAATTTGGTATCGTTGGAGAGATATTTGTGAGTGGAACAATTTGAAATAAAAGTCTTTAAAATTCCAAAAACGAATATGAAGCAAAAATTAAAAAAAAGAGGACCCACCCCCTCATTTTGGTATCAATACCAACTTGACTTTTTGAAATTTGAAAAAGAAAATATAATATAACTTTGGCACACTTATTGTGAATAGACTTTAGTATCCTATGCATATAAACTTCTTGCATTTTTACTGATTGCCAATTTAGGGGGGGGGGGTGGCTCCCCCTTTTTCAGAAAAATTGGGATTTTCAAGTTCGTATCGATACCAATTTAGGGGGGTGGGTCCCCCCTTTTTCAGAAAACAAAGATTTTCATGTTGGAATCGATACCAATTTAGGGGGGGTCCCCCCTTTTTTAGAAAATTGGGGTTTTCAAAGTTGGTATTGATACCAATTTAAGGGGTGGTGGTGTCTACTACTTTCAAATCTTGAAAAGTCAGGTTTTTGGGCCCTGGGTTGGTATCCTGCACCCTGACCCCCCCTGAAATTATTCCAGATTCTGTAACAGGTACCGTAAGTTGGTCTAATATCAACATCTTCTAATTTCGACACCCTTTTTAAAGATATGAATAGTAGGAAGGTTGGGATCCCTGATCGCTAAGCAAAAAAGATAGTTTCCATCAGCCATTCAGACCTTCATATTATTCCTATCTCTAAAAAGGGTGTCGAAATTAGAAGAGGGATGTCGATACTAGACCAACTTACGGTAAGTGTGGAAATGATGCAAAGACCACGCTGAATGTTGTTTGTTAAAACTGAGGTCTACACCAAAAAAAGTTCCTTGGGAGCGTTGTAAGCTTGGGGGCGTTGTAAGCCAGTGCCCCAATTGTGTTCGTGTTTAGGGGGCGAAGCCTCCGAAAGCCCTGGGATATTTGATTTTCTCACCCCTAAAAGTTGCTCATAAGCTTTATATTCTATTTATACTCTACGTCGTTATATGATGGTCGAGGGAGTGGCGACAAGCGAGGTGGATGCGCCCTACCATCATGAAATAGAGCGTTAGAATGTGCTTCTATTCTCTCTTGTCTTGAAAAGCTTTGACTTACAGCAGCCCCAATATCTTAATTTGTATTGGCTCCTTTTACGCCAATACGCCAAAAGCAATTACTGCCTCACTCCAGAATATATTCGCTGTACTGTGCACCATTTCCAGCCTGAGTACCAGTAACATGGCGGGACGACACCACAGGATTTCCGAGGCGCGAGGGGGGCGAGGTGAGGGCAATTAATTAAGTTTTCACCAAAATTTAAAATTTCCAAGAGTGGAATATCTGACACATTTTGCAAAAGTGCAAGGATTTTCATCAGAAATTCTGACCACCACTGGAGAAAAAAATTTGCTAGCTAAGCTTCTAGCTTTTTAGTTTTAGTAGACCTATGGCTAAAGCCTGAGAAAAGGAGCCTGGGCAATGAATGACACATCATAGTGTCCTCCTGGGTTGGTTCCCCCCACTAAAAATCAAAATTTTTCTCCATTCCCCCCTCTTTTATTTCCCCCACCATATTTCAAAATTTTTCGGTTCCCCCCTCTTTTTGGATTCCCCCAGCTATTTGAAGATTTTGCGGTTCCCCCATTATGGTTAACATAAAAATGCCTTAAATCAAGTTTGAAATTTTGGAAAGCTTGAAAAAATAGCCTTGAAAGTGCTGGAAAAATGAAATTGTATTGAAAAGTTGGTTTATCCCAAAAGATTTGCTGATTATATTGCTTAAACAGGTTTTGCAACAAGATCACCTTGAGATCAGTGAAGTTCCCCCAGTCAAAATCTCCTAAGTTTATGGTTTTCCCCCCTCTTTATTTTCCCCCAGCAAATTTCAAATTTTTCATTTTCCCCCATACTTTAAAAAAAGGGCCAAAATCAGAATCCCCCCCTTTATAAAGGGGGGGAGGACACTATGCACATCAATGTATACCTGATTTTTCCAAAGTGACCTCCCAGGCAGAAGTGAGGACAGATACAACTGCTTCTATTCCTAAGCGGTACAGTTGAAATCAACCCAGGACCGACTTCAAAATTAAAATATCCTTGTGGCCAATGTTTAAAAGCTGTAAAGAATTCTCAGAAAGCAATTGCATGTGATATTTGTAATCAATGGTACCACTGTGAATGTGTATCAATGGGGGACCAGGTTTTTGACTGCTATGTTGACGATGAAACCCTTGAATGGACATGCTCTCTATGTGTACTTAAAGACGTTACACCCAGTGTTTTTGACACCTCGATATCTACAATATCATCAGACGAAACATTCAACTCGGAAAACAATCGTTCATTTGATGTACCTCCGAAAAAATCCAAATCAAAAAGACTCTGCATTTGCATTTGTAACTTTCAAAGCATCTATAATAAAGGTAAACTTTTGCAGAATACTTTATTGGAAAATGACATTGATATCATGCTAGGATCCGAATCGCACTTATCATGTAACATCTTCAATTCAGAATTTCTACCAGAGCACTACACAGCCTCAAGGCAAGATAGAGCAGACGGAAAAGGAGGTGTTATTATTATCTACAAAGTCAGCTTGTTGGTTGAAGAAATTAAACAAAAATCAGGTGAAATCATTTCCATCAAAGTAAAAACATTTGAAAAGCCGATATTACTGACAGCATGTTATAAGGCGTGGTTACAGATGCTAATCAAAAATAGTGTGACATTGGAAAAAATGGCCAAAAACAACTTTTTGAAATAACTCCCCAGGTATTTTGAATCTAGCCTTCAAATCTCAGAGGCTTATAGAACTCAAGACGAGGATATGATTGAAAAAAAAAATTTTGTTAATTGAGCCAAAATTGTGGCTGCAAATCAAAAAATGTCGATTTTTTTAGAATGTAAGCCACATCAAAACTAGAGATGATACAAAAAAGAAACCTTCAACTCTTGACGGTAGAAAGATTGAATTTTACGAAAAGCATTAAATGTACATGATATTCCACTGTTAAACGTTCTATTTTGTGGCTTACATTAAATGGATATTTTTGTCAGAAATTAAGCGTTTAACCTGCTCCATACGCTTCTAAAACATTTGTAGCTACTCAAAATGATCTAAAATCCAATTTAAAATCACCAGAATACTTTCAAAATGTTGTGAAGTCGTAATTTGAGCACAAAATGTGGCTTACTTGGAGGTAAATGCAAGATAATACCGTTAACATGACAATACAGATAATTGATCCATTAAGAATGCAGGGTTGGTATTTTATATCAAATTTGAAAGGAAACCATCAATAGTAGTCTTTTCATGATTAGATGAGCAATTTTTGTGGCTGATAGACAAAATTAAGTTACACTAGGTACTGTTCTAGCTTCATAAACCACCACTGAAATCGATTTGAATCACATTGTTTGATAGATGCTTTACAGTCATGTTTTTTGATCTGTAAGCCACAATAATGTGCATTTATAATTACAAAATATAAGGCTATTCTCTTTATATTTGATAAATAATCAAAGAAATAGTTTAAGGCTTGATAGTCAATGGACTTCCAGCCTGTATAATTTCTGATTATCTCCCCCGCTGTAAGCCACATTTTTTACTCACAGAAGGGCAGTAAGCCACGATTTAATACAAAAAGTAATAAATAAATAAACATTCGGCTATCCATTACTTGGATAATCTTAATAAAATCTTTGTCAAAGATCTATAATGTATTTATATCCATTTTAATAGAGCTTCTTATCGAGTCCGTAAGCCACCAAAATGTACTTTATTTTACTTTTTTCCTTGATATTCAGCCATAAATTGATGGTTTTCCTAATCAAAGTGAAAGAAAATATTGAAACAAAAAAATCACAGCACTTTTATGATGTAAGCCACATTTTCTCTCAATTAACAATATGTAAGCCACATTTTTGGATTGAATATGAGAAATCCAAACCTTTTCTGAGAACTTGCAGAAGGAACTAATGTCATATCTAATTCCATTGCTGAGAAATAGCTTCTCAAAGATTGCAGGTAGGGTAAGCCACTCGGCATGTCAGCCACAGAATTTACTCACACTTTAGACAGCTATAGATCAATTTTGAGTCAGCCACAAAATTTCATTCTTTTTGCAACGGAAAGCTGAACTATTCAGCTTAACAACAGATGCATTTACAAATGTAAGCCACAAAATGGTTTCACTCTATGAGCAAAGTTGTGGCTGACTGTAAAAATGTCACAAAACAGGGGTTAATTTTTGATTAGCATCTACATTACATTAATTTATTTCAAAATTTCTGAAATTTTTTAATCAAGTCTTTATGATTAAAAAATTTACAAGTGTAACAGTCCTCTTTTAAAGAATATAAAGACCTATAAATTCTTGAAAAAGAAATCATTTCTTGCGATTCTTTACCATTTTTTTGGTAAAGAGTTTAAAGTTTTTTTCTTCACTTCTCTCGAGATCAAAGGCACCGACATGATAGTTCTGTACATTTTTTTGATGAATGGATTTTCTAGCGTTTGGAATTTTCAAACCGTAGTAATAGTATGGCTAAATATGAGATAGGGGTGAAAGATAGGATAAGAGAAAGATTTTGCATGATGGATGGATATCAGCCACGAGTTTCTGTGTTCATCCTGAGATATAAAATTCTTCTTTTCTTCTTGGTCACGTAGACGAAGAAGTTCAGCAAATATGTTGTTGTAGGCACTTTTTTCGTTCCTCAACTTTAACCACTTGCGTACCCAGCAAGACCTTTTAAGCTCGACATTTTCGAATATTTCCTCTCAAATTTCCGTTACAAAAGAATTAGCACAATACGTGCTGCAGCCTTCCTCCTTTAACTCATGTCGTTTGTTGAGTGAGAAAATGAGTTGAGAAAAACGATTGAAGATTTGATACAACATACAAAAATATCGAAAAGACTTTAAAGAAAATAGTTAATTTCTTTAATGTATTTTTGATTAAAAAATTTCAAAAATTTTAAAGATATTAATGTAGTGTAACCACGGCTATAGATCAACGCAAAGCACAAAAGAACAAGATCAACTACTTATAAACAGTTTGGAGCAAATAATCTCTAAACACAAAAACATACCAGTATGGATTGGTGGAGACTTTAATTTGCCAGATATCAACTGGGATTCAAAAGAAATCGGTACAAATCACTACTCAAAAGAGACAAATGAAATTTTTTAAATCTCTTTGATACCTTACCCAACACGTAAACTTTACCACACGTAAAAAATCAGTACTTGATCTCTTCCTAACCAACCGTCCAGGTTTGATCGAACGTTGTGAACCGCTACCCGGCTTTGGAGATCACGATACAGCAGTTATATCAGATATTTTATGTCACCCTACCAAAATTAAACCTATTCAACGCAAAATATATATTTGGAAGAGGGCAAACTTAACAGCTTTAAAAGACCAAGTACAGAATAAGATAAACAGACTTATTAAAATTGAATCAACCGCAACATCAATAAACACTTTATGGTTTCAATTCAAAGACATTCTTCAGACAGCTCAAGATGCACATGTTCCAACAAAAATGTCATCTTCAAGATACACCCAACCTTGGTTCAATAGAGATTGTAAACGTGCTACCCGAAAGAAAAAAAGACGTTACCGAGTATACAAACGTACAAAACTTGATAAGGACTATGATAAATACATTCTTGCAGAAAAGGAAGCTAGAAAGACATGCGACAACGCCTACAACAATTACATCCGAGACAAAGTACTCAGTGATAAAAAGAACATTAAAAGATTCTTCTCCTTTATAAAAGCAAAAAAGACAAACATTGTTGGAGTCAGTCCGCTGTTAGACAATAACGGGCAAAGTCAAACAGAAGATCTTAGCATTGCAGAGACACTGGATAAACAGTTTTCTAGTGTTTTCTCTGCCGATGATGGAATATCACCCGAAATTAACGACCCACAAGGCCCCCCAATTGGAAAAATTACCTTTACCAAAAACGGCATCACCAAACTCTTAAAAGACCTTGATCCAAATAAAGCGAGCGGACCAGATGGAATATCAACAAGGATCTTAAAAGAATGTGCTGACGAGATTTCAGACTTTCTCGTCTTATTCTCTGTTTATGTTGGGTATAGATTTGTTACTTTTAGCCTTTGTATATATATTATGATTTAATGTTATTTATGTAATATGAAGATGTTATATGTACATAATATGCTTGTTACATGTATTATATATTTTATATTATGGTATTATGTTACCCTCTACAATGGAGATCTCATGTTTGCATGTTGAAGAGTCTTGATCTCCATTGTCCCCAGTGCACTCCTTCTTTATGTCCTTGCTGGAAGAATGGGCCTGAGTGAGCTCTCCTCCTTGTCATGTGGTTTTATAAGAGCCTGTTCTCTCCAGCAAGGATGAGTGGAAGCCTGACCATCGACAAGACCAGATGAAGGTACTTTGATATTGATATATTAACATGAAGATCCTAGGTTATATATTAGGATTTATTCAGGACAAATGTCTTACAATGTAAATATATTCAGTCAAGTCATGTTAATACCTTTGGTCTCTCATCATATTAAAAGTTCAAAACAGCCACCCAACATTTACAGCATCATTACACCAAGGAAAAGTACCAAATGATTGGAAACAAGCTAATATCACCCCGCTATACAAAGGTGGAAACAAAAATCGTTCAAAGCCTGAGAACTATCGACCCGTTAGTTTGACTTCTACAACTTGTAAAATCATGGAACACATCATACATAGTCACGTAATGTCTCATTTTGACCGAACAAAGATACTCTCCAATAGCCAGCACGGATTCAGAAAACATAGATCTTGTGAAACCCAACTGATCCAAACAGTTCATGACATTGCTAAAGCAATTAATGACAAAGAACAAATTGATTCCATCTTGCTTGATTTTAGCAAGGCCTTTGACAAGGTTGGGCACAGGAAACTCATACTGAAATTGAAACATTACGGTATAAACGGTGACATTCTAAACTGGATATCTCCATGATAGAACTCAATGTGTCGTTGTTCGGGGAACTTCATCTAAACATTCAGCAGCCATTTCAGGTGTCCCCCAAGGTACCATTCTCGGCCCCCTCCTGTTTCTCGCCTATATCAATGATATGCCATTAGAAACGGATTCAAAACTTGCTTTATTCGCTGACGATTCCTATCTGTACCGGAAAATAATGTCATCCAAAGACGCAGAACAACTGCAAAATGATTTAAATAAACTCGTTCTTTGGGAGCAAAAATGGTCAATGGAATTTCATCCAGAAAAGTGCAAGCTGCTGAGGATAACAAACAAACGTAAGATCATCAACGCTGATTATCAAATCCATGGAAAAGAGATTGAGAAAGTTAATAAAGCGAAATACCTTGGTGTGACATTGCAAAAAGGTCTGTTGTGGAATACACATGTATCAAATATCTGTGCAAAAGCAAACAATACCAGGTTCTTCCTACAGCGAAATCTTGTCAAGAGTAACCCAGAAATGCGGCTTAAATGCTTTAAAATCTTCGTAAGACCAACATTAGAGTATGTATCAACTGTTTGGGACCCAGCTGGAAATGAAACTTTAAAAGCTAAAATTGAAATGGCTCAGAGAAAGAGTTTGCGCTGGATCTACAGCTCGTAGCAACAGACTGTAAGCCCAACAATGTTAAGAAGAAAAGCTGACCTTGAAACTCTAGACGAACGTAGATGCAGAGCTCGGGTAAAAATGCTACACGAAATATATCATTCAACAAAACAGGTAAATAGAGAAATGATACCAATAAAGCAAAGATGTGCTAATACAAAGTTTAACCCTATCCAAAGCAGGATAAAGATATACGCAAACTCTTTTACACCAAATACGGTGGGGCTCTGGAACAAATTACCAACAAAATTGACAAACATAAAAGACCTGGATATTTTTAAGAAAGAAATGGATAAAATATCAATTAGCGATTTTTAATCATATTAAAATATTCAAAATTTTAAACATTATCTTATTTATTTTTACCCACAATTGCGAATATAAACCTTTGTCAAGCTCTAACAAATTCACAACTCACTTCAGCTTTTCTCAACTTCTCGATTTTACTTTCCTTCGACCAACTATCAATGCCAGATTACACCCTTTCCAATATACTGAGCCACAGAGGTAATGTTTTTAGATTAGAGGCTAATATTTTTATCTAAATCTTTATATGTACATAATAAATTGATTTTTACTATTTATTACTTATTATTTTATTATTTCTATATCTTATATATTATAAATTTAGGCTATATACATTCTTAATATTTTTCATTTTATTAATCATATTTTTTGTTACATTGGCGAGAATAACTTTGTATAAAGTTTTTGCTAATCAAATAATAAGAATAGAAATAGAAATAAAAATACTGCAGGAGAAAAGAAAAAACACATCTGGTGAATGAAAACAGAACTTCAGACAGTCAGAAATAATTTTGGAATATAAGTTTGATAAAAGTTATTGATGAATACATTTTGAGACTTTGAGAACAATCTGATAGTCGAGAATACAAAATTGAAATCTTACACTTTACTTTAATGATCTACTACAACCCAGCCCAAACCGATAAACTATGAAAATCTTGAAAACACTTTCGATTTTTTCTGATTTTACACGCACACCTCATTTCGCCATTTTGAAAAGTAAACAAACAAACTCGTTCCGTCGGTTCCGTCGTTTTTGCCCCTTCAGGAGCGCAGCGACGAGGAGGCACTCATAGCTTCACGCATATATATTGGACTGGAATCTCGATTTTTTGCGAATTGTTTGTGCGTCGTAATCGGCTTTCCGGCCAATTAAGTGTTCCGCAAAAATATGGCGGTAAATTATACAGCGGTAAATGTTATACATATTTTCATATTACGTTATATGCTATTACCATTATTGCGTATTACATTTTATTAGTTTTGATTTAGCATTGAAAAGCTGAAGCGAGTGTTATAAATGCAAATTATAGAAAAAGTATAGTCATTACACCATAACACGAATTACAATATTACTTGTGCAAATCACATTTTGTTTCTTGTCTTTGAAACTGAATACTAAATACAGCACCTTACCCCGAGAATGTAGTAAACCCCGAGAATGTAGGTTTCTCATTTTTTAGCATGGTAGCCCTAACGATAGTTCAACTTCATAAAAAGTTGTTTCAGAGCATACTGTTACATATTACTGATTATTTCTAGACATAAAATTTTAACTTGAATTGATTTTTTCAGGCGAAAATCTGAATCGAAGTTGATTGGATACTACTCGAATTGAGACATTTTTTAAATAAATCCTCTCTAAATCGAAATCTATTGGAATTAAGTCATGATGATAGGGTATTTTCTTATTCCTAATGAACTAAGGAAATGTGGAAAATAGTCCATTTCAATATTTATTGTTCTAAGTTAGATATTTTAACGAAAATGTTTGACCTACCTATTGGGGTTAGTTGACCTACAATTTGGGAGCCTTCTTAACCCGACATAAAAAGTCTGTCAAATTATATAAAACTTTTTTTTTTTTTGAGAGAGAGATTATTAATGTTGGCGTTTTAAGCTTTTACGACGTGTCCCAGACCCGCTGGGACCCCAGCCCAATCAGAAAATTTGCCTAAGTTTGGAACAATAGAACTTCTATCCCCATTGGGAATTTAGTAGAAATTTTTTGACCCGATGTGGGAAAAGTTCCACCGGGGCTGTGAGGCAGGGGTGTTGTTACATTATTCACATATTTTAACATAGAATCTTCAACCTACAAAATAAAAACAACTTTCTTGTCTCTTCTTTTCGTCCTTTCTTTTACTTTTCATCATTTGTAGCACGATAAAATTAATACCTTTTTATTTTTTGTCAGAGTATATTTCTAAAGTATGAATTTCACTTAGAGAACAAAAATTCCGATGAATACTGAAATTTTGCTCTCAGCAACCGAATCTTTTCACCTACATTCTGGGGGTTAAAAAGCGAAAAATTCCAATTTTCAGAATAACAAAAGCTCTTTAGAATATTGTTTTGGCATAAAATATTTCTAAAATTTCCTGTTATAATTAATTCAATCGAAAAAAATATCAACATTTTACTATTACTAGATTTAAAGCCATAAAACCAAACCTACATTCTGGGGGTTATAACGAAAATGGGAGTCAACTTCAAGGACCAAAAAAATTAGCCTATCTATCAAAAGTAATGAAAGTAACCCCTGGGAAAGGATTTTGGGAGTTCAAAATTTCGTTTAAAACATTCAATATTTTTTTAAATGCAAATCTACATCTCTCAGGTCTGATTCAAATTTCAGCCACATTCTCGGGGTCAGGTGCTGTACTGTAATTTAGTCAGAAGTTCATTTCAGCAATGATTTCAATTCTTTTTATGGAATCTTTAAAGAAGTTTGCTCGAGTTTTCAAATGTACATTTGATATTTTTGTTCAAACTGTAATTTATCTTTGTCTGTTATTATATTAATAACTAGCTTTATTGTTTATAGAGCTTCTTGAGCTTTAAAGACCATCATATGGTCGTAGCTCGAGAAAGTCCTTCTTAACTTGGTAAAACAAGATACCTGCAAAGTACAAAAAAGTTGACTGTACACATAAGTAAAGTTGAATCCAAAAGTGGTTGAATGTGTTGAATGTCAATCAAAGTTTTTTTTTTTGGTCTTCAAAATAGATTTACCTCACTTAGAGTGTTTTCACTGTTTGTTCAGTGTGGTAAATCTATTTCAAAAACCTGAAAAAAGTTTGTTTACATTCGTTTAATTTTGCATGCGCACGTTCAACTTTTTCATGCAGTTGTGATAGCGTAAATAACTTACGCTCCAGGGGTTTGGTGAAATAACTCCAACTCTAGCTTTCCAAGTTAAGGCATTTAATTTTAATGGTGCTTTAGACTAGGCACACAGACAGTAATAGTCCGTAATACAGGAACACCATAAAGTGAGAGTATATAGCTAAAAACTCAAAAAGTCTAGTTTCCTAAAGGCCCGTCTCTTCATTGTCTGCAATCATATCTTAATGGCTTCAAATCTTTCAGCTTGGAGAAAAGATTTCATCTACTATGCACTTGAAAAAAAATTAGGCACATTTTAAGTTTTCGACTGTACGTCTGAATGGACCACAATGACATTCCTATATTTTTCTTTTGACTGTAATCACAGCCCCGGGGGGGGGGGTACTTAGGCAAAAATAGGTGCTGGGTATGTGCGGACGGTAAGGGTCGGGTTTTTCACCTTTCAAAGTCTCTCTAAGGGTTGCAAAAATCAGGAAATTTCAAAGTAGTCTCTCTAAGGGTGGGAAAAATAACGATTTTTAGAAAAAAATTTTGATTTTGAGAGAAAAAATTACAAAAAAGTCTCACTAAGGGTAGGAAATTTTTGAAAATCAGAGAAAATTTTTCAAAAAAGTCTCCCTAAGGGTCACTTTTTCACTAAAATTTGATCTCTCTAAGGGTCAGTTTTCGGAGGTCCCGTCCGCACATACCCCTCATTCACCAACCCTAGTACCCCCCCCCCCCCCGGGATCACAGCGCACGCAAGTGGAGCCTGGGCCTTAACTAGGATTGGTCTATTTCAGATGGCGCAGAACTTTTTGATAAATTTTATCATCTTATCATCTTACAACTGTTTATTAGGCAAAGTAGCAAAGAGAATTGTTGAAAAATATAGAAGCCAATGAAAAATAAGCAAGCTATTTCTGATTGGTTACCTTGTTGATTTATTCACCGCTATATATTTTGCCTACAATCTTAAATGTCTGCAGCATTATCGGAAAAGGTCTATTTAGTGAATGATCATGACATATATTGTTGTAAGAAAAAACAAACAAACAAGGAGATGTGAAAGTCAGTAAGATAATGACACCATGATTTTCGAAATATGTTTTTGAGAAGCTTTTCCAGCTTTTCCTTGAATTTTATTAAATTGTCAAGCTGCGAATTCTTCAAGTATTTTGTTAATGGAATATGATTTTTTTTTCAACCAATCAGTAAATAATTTAATCAATCAATTATTCCTGATTATTTTTTATGCTTTAATTTTTAAGACTGAGGATGAGTGAATGTCATAAAAAATTGTCAGCATTCAGAGTTCATTCATAAGTAGAATCTAGTCTAGTTTCAAACAAGTACCACCACCAGCATCATCACCAACATCGATCAAGGATGAAGAAGTGATCGATGAAGAGGTATAAAAAGAGGTGAAAATAATTCGTGGAATAAATTATAAAAAAATCACCATACAAAAAAAAAGGTGAAATGACAATTCTACATTCGTTCCTCTAAGAATAGACAAACTTGATATTGTGCTGGTGCAATATGGCAAGACCTTCATTAAAGCGTATAAACTTTATACTATTTTTGTAAACAAATTCTCAATGACATACAATTTTTCAGTAAAATTTATACATATTTTATACACACTGACAGAAACAGCTGTTTTGTCCAGTTTTTGCGCTTTTTTGCGCTCAATATCTCGAGTTAGGTACTGAAATCACCTATACTCGCAATATATCTCTAATCTTAACTTTTTGAGAGGTATAATAGGTCTCCGTTTTTTAAGCTAAAAATTTTATTAATCTTTGACCCTATGATTTTTGCCTGAGACCGTCATATTTGTCCGAAAATCACACTAAAGTGTCCGAAAAAGAAAGTTGGCACCCAAGTTATTTTGATTCCCCTACCTCTTAGCTTTTCAAAAATGTATAACAAGTGCTTTGACTAAAAGAATCCAGCGATTTTACTAATTTCCCCCTACTATATGGTTTCGGTGATCCCGATGAGGCCAGTTAGCGTGGTGGCAGGGGGACAACTGCCCCCCCCCCCCCCCAGGGGCCAGTTTTTTTTTTGGGGGGGGGGCGCCGAAAGACAACGGTTGGATAAAGGCTCCTCTGAATACTAATTTTGGCAGCTCTTTGCCTTTTATACCTTAGAATTAGCATTTTTCCGACTAAAAAAAGGAAAAATATCCAAAAAATTTCGTGCTCGCTTCCCTCGCGCCATTTCAACAAAAATATTTACTTTTGAAGGGTGCACCAAAATTCCAACTTTCGAAAGAATTGCCTCCCAAAACGGTCTGAAGAGCTTGTGAAACTAAATGATTTAAAGAATTTTGTGAAACAGAACTTTTGCGAAAATAGATATTTTGTAGAAGTTGTGGAACTAAATGGTTTGTAGAAGTTGTGGAACTAAATGGTTTGTAGAAGTTGTGGAACTAAAAGGTTTGTAGAAGTTGTGGAACTAAATGGTTTGTAGAAGTTGTGGAACTAAATGGTCTGAAGAACTTGTGGAACTAAATGGTCTGAAGAACTTGTGGAACTAAATGGTTTGTAGAAGTTGTTGAACTAAATTGTTTGAAGAACTTGTGGAACTACATGGTTTGTAGAAGTTGTGGAACTAAATGGTTTGTAGAAGTTGTGGAACTAAATGGTCTGAGGAACTTGTGGAACTAAATGGTCTGAGGAACTTGTGGAACTAAATGGTTTGAAGAACTTGTGGAACTAAATTGTTTGAAGATCTTGTGGAACTACATGGTTTGAAGAAGTTGTGGAACTAAATGGTTTGTAGAAGTTGTGGAACTAAATGGTCTGAGGAACTTGTGGAACTAAATGGTCTGAAGAACTTGTGGAACTAAATGGTCTGAAGAACTTGTGGAACTAAATGGTTTGTAGAAGTTGTGGAACTGAAGAAATGTGGGAACTAAATGGTCTGAAGAACTTGTGGAACTAAATGGTTTGTAGAAGTTGTGGAACTAAATGGTCTGAGGAACTTGTGGAACTAAATGGTCTGAGGAACTTGTGGAACTAAATGGTTTGAAGAACTTGTGGAAATGGTTTGAAGATCTTGTGGAACTAAAAGGTTTGAACTAGATGATTTGAAAAAAATAGCGAAGCTTTAATATTTATCAGGAAATTAGTGAAATCGAGAAACCTTCTTAAACAGACGGTTTTGGAGTATCTTGTGAAACTGACGATTATCAAGAAGTTGATTGCTGAAATGACATCTTTGTGGTTATGGTAAAAAATCCTTTGCTGGAAGATTGTCTATAAAATAAGATAGATTCACAATATACGGTGAGTATAGAAAGAACTGTAAAAATATTCGGTTGTATGTAAAGACTGGTTCATTGGCCGTTACAGGACCGTAATATTTTGACCTTATCTAACACATAGTCGCATGACGTGTCATTACGTCATCAACATGAACAAAAGGACAGACCAAGAAAGCGGAACTAAAAATGTTGGCAACTAATTCTTTTTTACTACGTCGTGTTTGACATTTCAAAGAAAACCATACTTAAATTATGATGAGCCATAGAGAAGTAAATGGGAAATTAAAAAAACAAAGAATAAAGAAAAATGAAAATTGAAACAATATCTATGATTTGATGAATAAACAAACAGCTAACCCAAAAGAGCGGTATAGGAAACTAACGTCGTCGGGTTTTTTCAATACGGCTTAACTGTAAACGACGGAAAAATGTCAAGAAATTATTTCTCCTTTTAATGCTAAAAGCCAAAACTCGATCATCCAAAAACAATTCCACCATACTTGACTAATCGAGGTACAACAACAGCAATTTTGAAACAATAGCAATTAGTAATTAAAGAGATCCGGTCCTCTATTATCAAAGAAGCTCATTAAGGTATCATTTTCAGAAAATGTTCTTTTTGTAATTAATTAATCAATGAAGAAATTGAACAGTGTCAACATACATACAAAGTAAAGGGGATTTTTTTATAGATAGATATCACATCAGTATCATTCTATTGCAATTAACGTAACTCGAGTACTTTCGAAAGAGAGAGAGAGAAAACTATCAAAATTTTATTGAAGAAAAATTGAAAACAACAGACTAAATGTAACGAACTTGGAAAACTCTACATTACTGTATCTTAACTGGATTTGAACACTTGTATAAGTTTTGCATTGTCATCCACTACAAAAAGAGGGCGTGTGAATCATCATTAAAAATCTTCAGAAATAAAATACAGAGAAGAATCAACAGTAACGATGATGTCTCAACCTATGTTAGCGACGACCAGTCACCCACAGCACTTACACCACCCACAACAAACACAACAGCAACAACAACAACAACAACAACAGCAACGTGATAACAATGACATTGAAGATTTTCTTAACATTCTCATCGACGATAACACACACAAACACAACAACAATAAATCTCCACAACAATTATCCCCATGCAACCAACAACCATCACCGTCATTCAACATCCCACAACAACAGCAACAACGCCAGCCACAACATTTCGGTGGTGGCTCACCCATAAATAACGGACAAATGCAATTAGCCACAAGTCCACCAACGAATGTCCCAGAGGTGAAAATCAAATGCGAAGATAACAGCGCCTCAGATTATCCACTCAGTGATGGAGATGGTTTTATTGACGATATGTCTCCTTTCCATAGCGGTGTCTCTTCTCCTGGGAGCTCTTGTAGTGCAATGAGTGGACCAGGCAGTCCCATCTTAATGGACTCAAACAGCCAACAACCTTTTAATCAGAATTACTTAACACCTGAAAGTGCTTTCTACATGCAGCCAGGTAGCCCAACACACAGTGGAGGGGACAGTGCTGGCTCCTCGTATAAATACGACCCGAGACCGTTGGGACGAAAGAAGCGCCGTACCTTGGTGCCAGATGATAAGAAAAATACAGAGTATTGGGAAAAACGAAAACGTAATAATTTGGCCGCCCGTCGATCACGTGAAGAGAGGCGTACAAAAGAGTTGCAAACTTTTGAAACAATGAAACATCTACAACAAGAGAATAATGCTTTAAAACAAACAGTTAAAATGTTGATGGAAAGTCAAAATGAACTTCAAAAAGAAATCTTCAGTTTGAGACATTGTTTAGAAGTCTCACAGGCTATGCTGAATAATAAACAAATCCCACAGCCTAATAACCACCATCCTAATCCATTATAAACATATTGCTGATTACACAGATGATGGTATAGCCTTTATGGTGGCTGAGTTTCAAGGGGAAATATGGAGTTATAGACCTAGTAGTATAAGAACCTAAGAGTATAGGACTATTTAATCTTAGATGGACATATGCAGGCCACATGTATAAATCTCTTAAAAATTGTAAGTAAAAAAACCATTCTTCTTTTATATGAAGCTTGTACAGGATTTTTGAAGCAGTTTGTCAAAATGGGTTTTAACTTTTTTTAAATGGTATGTCTTAAATACTCACATCATTTCACCAATTAGCGAGAAAAATCTGAACCCTTTTCGGCATTCCTTAATGATTAGTACATAGTGTATATATTTAATAAGCTTTTAAAAAAACAACAAAATTAATAGCCTTTCTATTGTTTTCCATGAAAACATTCCGAATTCCGCATCGGATTAGACTACTTACCGGCTTTCAAAAAATTCGGGAAAATCCCGGGTTGTCCTTTTTATTGTTTTAGATTTCTTCTTTCGGCATTCTTTTCTGTTTCATTTTTGTTTTTTCCTTTCTATATTGTTTTAAATTTCTTGTTTTTATCAAATATATGATATGTTTTAGTTTTGTTAAGTTTTCTGAAAGTATTTTCTGACATTGATTTTAATTTAGGGTATAAAGAATTTTATATAAATATTAGAGGCCATTAGACAGTAAAAAGTTTTATATGACAATATCATACATTTTAAACTGAAAAGCTAAATTATTCAGTAAAAACCATAGATGATTTTGTTTGTACTTATAGCAGCATTTTTTAAGAATCCAAATTTTGGATAAATTCTATATTTATCAATACATAAATTTCATAAAAAGGTTGATTTTTTTAGATAAAAGTTCGATTATTCACTAGATAGACAATAGAGCCCTACTTTTCTACACCCCTGTCTCACAGCCCCGTTGGAACCTTTTTCCTCAGTGGGGACAAAAATCCCTATTGAAATCCCAATGGAGATAGAAATTCCTTTGTTCCAAGGTTAAAAAATTCAGTGGTAATGGTTTTGAAGTACAATTTTTAAACATTGAATTTCGAATGGGGATAAAATAAAAAGTTAATTTCTTAAAAAGCACTTCCCTAAAAACAATACATTCTATAAAAGGCACAGCTGATTAACTGACACCTTCCTCACTCACATATGTAGTCCAATTGGAGATTCAGTTTGTGATCCCTTTTGATAAAGAGATTAAGTCAATAGGTGAGCCCACGGATCTTTAATCAAACAACGAAAACTAAACACGCCCTTTAACCATAGTTTGCTCAGTTCTCGTTTGAAAGAGCGTCAATATTGATTAAATGATTTCTTTTGGGCACCAATCAATCACTTGCTCGGGTAATACTGCACCTAAATAATGGGCTGGTGTGAAGAATATCCGGCGTCTGAGAGGTAATAAGTAAAGGGTTTGGAATAAAAATGTCATAAGTGGGACATTTTTGTAAAGGAGGCTATCAAAAAGAAACTTTCGACAAAATTAGCGAGTGTAAGAATGAGAATGTCTTACGTGGAAAATTTTCAAATATTAGGCTTTAATTCACGTGACATGCGATGAAATCAAAAAATCAATAAAATGAAAAGATTTTCAACGCAAAGATGAAAATTTACCAAAAACTAACAAAATTATATATTCAATGTCAAAATCATCAAAAATCATCAAAATCAAAAATTCCTCGCACATTTTTCGTCGAGTGACTATACCACTCAGGTGTGGCGCTGAAAAGAGGATTACACGATGATATGCACTTTAGATTTTTTTGTTCCACTGAAACCAAATTGGGCATATATTATGATATTTACAAGGCATATGATCAATCAATGAAGAAAAAATGCACCAAAAAAAATATTGAAAAGTACATGCAAACAGAGGGAAGGAAATCATTTTTCGATGTGTACCAACATTGAGCGGAAAATTAAGAACAAAAAATACGGATAACGGTCGAAGGATACTCAACTCTTTCCGTATGGAAATATTCTTTATGTTAAAAATAAATTTCTAAAACAATAACAAATACATTAAAAAGATTTCTTTGTCGGAAATGATGACGGTAATGAAAAATGATGAATATTTATAATTAATGAATTAATGAAGTATAATGATTTGAAAAGTGCCTGACCATAAATAGTCAAAAATGGAATTAATTAATACAGAAATACATGTTTCCATGGTAACAAACATTAAGTAAAACGTTATCAGGTTTCGTTACTTTGATATATGTATTTGAATAGTTTAAATGACGTATAATGACGATTATGATTTCATTGATTCTTTTTTCAAGTAGAATGGAATTTTCCAATATTCTGCTCTATTCTACAGTCTGCTCAATGCAAATCAAATTCCCTGTAAAAATTATACAAGGGATTCAAATTTTTGCCATTCTCGGATTTTCAGCTCTACATAAACAATAGAATTCGAAGTTTTCCATCGTAATTTGATTTAATTTTCCAGCCTCTTTTTAATCTTTTTTTACAACGAAAAAAAAGTTCTCACTTGGTCAATTTTCCAAATACAATTTCTTAGTTATAAAAAATATCAATGTTTGACAATATTTAACATTACTACAATTTTACAATAATCATTTCATAGGAAAGTTGATTTTTAGGGGTTTCGACCTCCCACATAATCTAATTACTTCCATTGCGGTAATTATCTGGTATTGTTAATAGTTCCTTATAATGATTCGAGTCGGTTTTTAATTTGAGTTGATATTGTTTCATGTGTGTAAAATGTGAGTGTAATAGCATAACACTTTTCATATTATATTGTTATAAATATGCATAGAACTCTCTAGCTAAGGATATACACTTTTTTTTTAAGAATAGTTTTAAAAGAACAATCAGACTCAAAATCGTCAAAAATAAGAACAATTTAAGAACAATTCTTAGCCTGGAATTACTCAATTTCAAGCAATTTAGGGGTCAAAGTAGTAAAAATTGGGTATGAATCCTAGAATACTTCAATTTCAGAACAATTTGAGGCTCACAGTATAAAAAAATTAGAACAATCGAGCCTTATCAAAAATTTATTGGTTCTTAGAAAAAAAGTGTACAACCTGATACATTCTTTTTTTGCAGGAACCGGTAAATGCTGCTTGAGGCTCGGGCTGTTGACTTTTTTTGAAGCACTTTAAGCCACAAGTTCTTATCCCTTTTTTTATTTTTAGGGTATAAGTGATGTAATTTCGGCTGACTAATTTTCCGACCCTTAAAATTTCCTTAAAAATAGGATCTAAACATCAGCCTGAGCCCTTTTTAAGTGTGTGAAGTACTAAAATAATAGGATAATTTTTACAAAGTTTTGGGTCTTTAAAAATCAGTACAGCATTAATGCTAAGAGGTCAGAAATAACGCCGATAAAAAATACTTTAGGAACCCTGCTATTGTCAATACAGTAAAAAAATTGATCGGCACAATGGTGTAGTACCTTTGTGTAATGTAGAATTCGGCGAGGGAGAAAGAATACATACCAGCTGTTTGACGCCCCCATCTTTCCTTGATGTTATTGGTGGTTTCATCTAAAGAAAAAATAGCCAGTAGTAAGAATACAGGTTATTGTTGAGCAGGTGTTTTTATTAATTACCATTAATTGTTGTTTAAGCACAATTTATTTGGTCGAGGTCTCTAGTTTTGGAGACTAACAGGAACAACTAGTCTAGTTTCTATAGTAAAGAGAATACCGCCTTCTTTAACTCCTGCTGAATTTCAGGAAATCAAATTATTAAAACAATCAACAAGGGAGAATTTGATATTTCAATCTAATGGAATGAAAAAGTTAAACATTTACCACATTTTAGGACTTACCGGGAAACTTTCTTCCATTCGCTGAGATTTTAATTTTCGTGTTTTTTTTTTTTTACTTTATAATCTGAAATATAAGAAAGTCAATGTCACTGAACTTTACTACAATCACTGCAATAATATTTGGCAGTAAACACCGATTTTTCTTATTTCCCCTCCCCCCAAGCTACAATGGTCGAGTCTGCAGCCCTGTTGCCTTCTTCAACCATTGAAATTAAGGGGGGGGTTTAGGAGAGGGAAGTGAGTAAATCCAGTGTTTTTTTGAGGCTGGTGCCAATATATTATTGCACTGATTGTAGCTAGCGTCAATACCGAATGGAAATCAAATACATATTTCGAGAAAAAATGAAAACAATAGGTATTTGATGACTGTTATGGCGCTACCTTGGTTAAAATTGAATCATTGAACAGCTCAAAGATTTTTTTAAGACTCGATGAACAAAATAATTAATGTGAATAGTTATGATTTATAATTATTTGCAATAAATTATTAAATTATATGTAATATATCTGTAAGATTTTGAAATAAAAATCTAATTTAATGTATTTGTACAATGAAATCTCATAGGTTAAGGAAAGTATATAATGTCTTGTCATGCCACAACTTATCGTATTTACAATTTTCCAAAATAATCAATGAGAATCTTAATGTAATAAAAAATGTTTTCTGGGTTCAAATTGAGAAATACATCAAACTAATGGTGCAGGTTTAGGTTATCAAAATTTAACGAGGTTTACAATTATCCGAAATTAAAAAATACCTAACATCGTTTTGACATACATACTGGGTATCTTAAAAACGCCTTATTCTTCAATTTTTGTCACGTGATTCTCTATTCAACTAAAGTTAATTAAAGGTCCATGTGAATCTTGTACATTTCATCTCCCATTTTTTCTCGAATTTTTGGCAAAACTACCTCAAATGCTCAAATGAATGGACGTTAAATGGACCTTGTGACTTTATGAACGTTAGAACGGCGTTATTATGACGTTAAAAGTGCTCAGCTAGGGATTGTAATAGCAGGTTGGTTATCATTCAATAAAAATAATACTAATGCATTATGGCACCATTCAAGTGAGATTTCAGCCAACAAGGAAATATACTTGATGATTTGAATCGGAAATATTAATCGATTCTACGTCATCATCTTTTAATGTAATGACAAATATTTCTTCGTGTCATGTTTGCTGTCTCTTGGATCCATTTGTGCTCGATTGCTCAATTATGAATGCCCTCTATCACCTTTGACCTGCAGAAAAATCAAAATTTACGCAATGTTTATGGCATCGTGATTAAAATGACGTCACAGAGACGTGACGATGACTGCCACTCCATGAGTCAGTAATACAGAAATTGTTGTATTAGTTTTTCAACTTGTATACTCAACCATAGTTTTCTACAATCATGGACAAAACATTTGACACAAAGGGGATTTCCCTGCGAAAATTTAAACACCACAAATGATTTTTAAGCGCGTTAAACTGAAGTTGGAGAGTTTTAACATGAGACTTAAGACTTAGAAACTTAGGATCTCAGGATTTAAAAGCTCAAATTTGCTCCAATAAGGCTTGGAATATAGCCTAGAAGCCACCGAACCCCTCCAAAATCAAAATATTCGATAAAAGAAAGTGGAAGTGCTAAAATATCAAATCTCACCCGAACTTTAAATTCTGAAAAACGTTTAAATACACTAAAATCTCAATATGTTTCGACCATGATTGTAGGTGGTTCAAACCCCCTATATAATCAACCCCCATAAAGGCCAACCCCCAACCCATATATAGATTTTTCAGACCCCCTATAATAACCGAGGTCTTAGTCTATCAAAGCGAAATGTAACTTTTTTTCTTCAATGGTTGCTTGATATTCAAACGGTGACAGCGCAGGTTAATGAATTCAGATCAGACTTTTGACCGAGAATGACACTTAAAATGATAAATCTATTTGATAGAAAAATTTGAACCCCCCTAATGCACGATAAAATTGACACTTAAATTCGACTCTGAAGGGACTACCACACATCATTACACGCTTTTCTTATAAAATATCTTAATTTCCGCTAAGCCTGATTTTATTGATAATTTTGAGCCTCAAATGTTCTTATTAGCGGTCTTGAAATTGATTAACTCAAAATATACAAAGTTACCTTGGATGATAAATATCGGCCCTCAAGTCGAACAATTCTGCTCTAAAGTCTAATCACGATAAGTGTGCACTCTTTTTTCTTTTACCTATAACTTTTGAAGGAATTCTTCAATCTTTATAAATTTGGTATCATTGGAAAGATATTAGTGAGTGGAACAATTTGAAATAAAAAGATCTTTAAAAAAATTCTAAAAATGAAGATGAAAATAAAGAAGAAAAAAACGAAGATCTTGTTGAAAAGTGCTATAACTATCATTTTCACTGAAGTGAATCCTTAATCATCGAACGTCATCAATGTGAAAAGATTTCTCAAAAATAATCATTCAGTCGAAAGATATCAAACAAAGTTATAAGCTGATTGACGTCTAAAAACGCTGTTTTCTGCTGTTTTCTGCTGTTTTTTGGAGTCAATCACTTATTAACTTTGTATCGTAACTTTATATTGAATAAATATTTTAGTGAAATTTCTTCACAGTGATGACCTTCTAAGATCAAAGAATTTCTCCAGCGAAAATTAAAGTTATAGCACTTTTCTACAAGATCTTCATTTTTTTCTTCTTTATTTTCATCTTCGTTTTTAGAATTTTTTTTAAAACTTTTTTATTTCAAATTGTTCCACTCACTAATATCTCTCCAACGATACCAAATTTATAAAGATTGAAGATTTCCTTCAAAAGTTATAGGTAAAAGAAAAAAGAGTGCACACTTATCGTGAATAGACTTTAGTTTAAAGTTGAAAAGTAAAAGCATCACTGCGATTACGAAAATTTCTTATAATTCAGATAATTTTGACCAAATTTGGAAATTTGGTAATGTTCTTAAGATGTTCTAATTTTTCCTAAAATTTCAGTCTCAATGTTCTCATAATCTTAGACCAAATAAAAAACGTGTATTGTTTTGCAGGAGTCTTTTGTATGAAAGGGGGCAACCGTTTTATTGATTCGAATTAAAGGCAACTTTACAATTACTAATCATCGACAGTCGAGACAAAAGGTAATTCACGTCCAAAATGTCATAAATCATATGGAAAATTGTCGACTTTGATGGGTTGAATTAGTTTGTTTACGTTTATATGAAGTGGTTTTTGACAGTGTAAAGTACAACCAATTATTTCGATGAAAATAGACCTACTTGATTTTTATAATTTGATTAAACATTGGTTCATTTTAGATTTTCAATCAATCTGTAGCATGAGCCCCTTAGACTATAAAATACACTTTTTATAAGAGCCTGTAAGTTAAGAAGTTCGGCTGGTCTTATTTTTTTGGTACTTTTATGATGAGTGTGCTAATGATATCACAAGATAATAATAGCCCACGGTCTAAGAAATCTTTCAACTATAACCGCTGCTAATGGAGTGTAATCCCCAAACACTAAAGGAAAGACTGGACTCTTCACAGCAACTTCAGCTACAACCTGAAGCTTCCATTTCCATGTGTCTCAAAACGGTACTAATGAAATTGCACTGTGTTATGTTACTGATTATGGATTATCAAGTATGTTGGCTAATTTTTCACCTTCACAAAATCAGTCTTAGCTTTAAAGTTCCTCTCATCGAACTCTAAAGCTAAGGCTGATTTTGCGAAGGTAAAAAAATTGCCAATATACTGCCGACATACCATGTAATACTTACTTCTCTTTAATATTTCTTGACGTGCTTTCATGAAAGCCATTATATCGTCATCAGTGTCCGGATCACCTGTCAAACGTAAACCTGACGATTTCGGACGTTCTCCATTACCAGACACACTTGAATCACGTGATTGCATTTGATTGGTTGATGATGCTGCTGTTATTGAATGTTTTTGTTGTATACTTGAGAGTACAGAATTTCGAGAATTATTCTTCGAATTTTGCTGACTTGATAGTATTGAGTTTCGTGAATGTTCTTTAATATTACTGGATGGATTCGAGTCATATTTAGTGTCATATCCAGGTGCTAGTCTTTCTTTGCTTCCGTTGTAATTTGGGTTACAATTATCGTTATTTATGGATGAATGACTTTGTCTGTATTGTTCATTATTACTTAGTGAAGAACTGCCTGATTTTTCACTTTTCCTTAAAGAATGTCTCTCTCCTTTCCTCGTTTCGTCATTGGGCGCAAAGGGTGTTGATTCGAGTGGTGTCAAGGGCGGAGGTGTACGCCACGCTTTACGAACGCCAATATCGAGTGGCTGTTAAAATCAAGAAAGGATTTTTTGAAATGATCCTCTTAACGGAAAAGGCAATACCGATAGAAAAATAAATCACATATTTTTGAGATGTCCATTTTAGAACCTTGCTCCTTTAAAAGATGTTGTTTTATTTTCAATCCTTCTTAGATCTTGGAGAAACCATATGGCTTTTTTAACCGGCTGATAAGCTAAAAGTCCGTCCAGTTAAAGGCGGTTATTTTCGGACTAGCTGAAGATGACAAAAAATCAGCATTCTTACCACCCTCGGTTTGGCGGGTCAAAACTACGGGTTGTTCCACATCACTACATTCACTATCCCTATCCGCAAAAGCGGTGTTTTATAAACTCGCTAATGACGAATATTTATAAATAACAGAATTATACGTTTTGTATGATTTCGTCTTGAGATATCGTTTGCTCGTTCCACCACGTTTCAAAATCATTCTGCAGTTTCACTTTCGATTTCTCTAACAGATATTGCATGTGTTCGATTTCTGTCTTCAAAGCTTTCAATTGGTTGAACGATTGTTTGTACCTGAAAATCGTGAATATGAAAGTCTTCAACAAATTTGCATATTAGTCAGTGATGCACTGGCAGTGGCGCTTCTGGACAGATAACATTGCAAAAGACCTAATTTAGTCGGCCTTTGGTCAGACTTCAGAATTCAAATTTAATTTGACAGTAGCTATCCTACCAAAATCTAGGAGGAGCCAACATTAAATTTGAAGAATATTTTTGTTCTGGTTTTTCTCGATTTTTTTAAACGTTCTAAAAGAGCCGAAATGAAATTGAAAGATATAATGATACCAAATACAAAGAACATTTGATAATCAAAATACTTTTGTTTTTGTTGATCGAGGTTTTGTCTTATTTCATTTTCTTCTTCATCTTCTTCTGACATGTTCTTCTTACCACTCGCCGCTGAAACGGAAAAAAAAGTGAGATTAAATTATATACTAGTTTCACCTAGGACCAAAAAATTAAGTTGAAAACAAGCTCGGTGTCGAAATTACAAACAAACAGGTGAAAAATATTCTTTATCGACAAATTTTACAAAGTAAAAATACTCAGTCTTTGAATTAAGAAAATATAAAAATATCTTTTAAAAGCTTTTGTAACATTGCTTCTAATTGAACACATCTTCGAAACACCGAGTAACATAAAATGCTAATCTTACGACTCAAATCAAGCATAGCGTTCTAAATCTATTTAAGGGTTAATAGATGTTAACTATATGTAAAAGAGGGGGTTCACGGTTGGCGGAGTAGCGGAATCATGCTTTTTTTCGGGCGGAGTGGCGGAATTTGACGAAAATTTGGACGGTACTTCGAAAATTAAGTCCTATGTCGAAAACGGAAAATTGGTCTGTCTCAGCCCGTAAAAAAGGAATTTGGCACAAAAACGGCCGGAGTTTCGGAATTTGGGAAAAATATTCTAAATTTCCGGAATTTTAGACGGAAATCGGGAATTTCAAAGGAATGTTCGGAAGAAAATTGAAAAAACGATAATTTTACCTTGCAGTGATCTTCGCATTTTTAATTTTTCTAACTTCGTTTTCAACACATCTGTAGATCAAAAGAAAAACGGTCTTAAAACACTTGGAGATTAGAACTTTATGGGTACTAAAAAAAAGACTCCTTTACAATTTTTAAGAAATTGACACGATCTTCATTAATACAATAATGACCGGTTAGTGAGGGCTGTACTGAGAAATATTGCCCGAGGTCAAGTAACGACCGAGCTTGCGAGGTTGTTGCGTTGACCGAGGGCAATATTTTCAGTACAGCCCGAAAAAAACCGGTCATTATTGTATTTGTTAACCGTTTCCTTCAACTTTGATTGATTTTTAGCGCTTTATCCAGGAAAAATAGCGAAATAAAGCAGAAAAAACAAGCGAAAAGAGATAAAAAACTCTGGACAATGTAGGCCCGTCGTCATGCGAAAAGAACCAATTGCATTGCGCAAAAAGCCATGTAGCCCGCTTCGAAAAAGTAACCGGTTAACAACAACCAATAACAGTCGAAGTAAAAACAGCATATCGACGGAACTTAACAATTAGTTATCGAAATTAATAGTCTTTAAAATATAATTATCTAAACTATTTGCAATAAGATCTTTGCAGTTACACACACAAATGCTAACAACTTACTAATCTGTGACCTGGCAGCGTTCACTTGCTCTCCAAGCCGCTTTGCATCGGTGTATCTAAATAGTGAATGAAAAAGTAAGAAAAATGACCAAAAAATATTTTTAGAAAGAAAAATATGATGACTGACCATCATAAGGTGATGAAACAATGCTTCATTTCATAGACTATTACATTAAAGGAAGATATTTTGGCGGGAATTTAATTTGGCGGATGGCCGAAAAAAATTTTTCGGAGGGAATTTAATTTGGCAGATGGCCGAGAAAATTAAATTTGGCGGGAATTTAATTTGGCGGTTGCAGGATATTTAGGGTCAAAAATGATAGCAAATTCGTTGAAAACCCAATTTTGGAGATTGAAATAGGACGAAATTTGGCGGTACTTATATAATTTAAATTTGGCGAGAATTAAATTTTCTTCCGCCAAAATTTCTTCCTTTAATCAAACGAATCCTTCAACCTCTCGCCAAAGCAGCAATCACGCAATTTCTAATCATTTTCGTAAATCCAGCACATAGTAATAAATTCTTCGTACATGCTTACTCACAATAATAAATAACATTCAAAAAATCAAAAGCAATAAATAACAGTAATCAATAATCATACCTTGATTTTAATCCCTTTTTGTTTTCTTCGATTAGCCCATTTTCTGCATAATCTCTTTTGAAAAGTTCGAAAGCCTCTTGCCTACCAAGCGACATCTGATCTGTGGAGACGAAGACAAATTTCTAGTTTAATTCTAGCTCGCTGCTCAGAACTTCAGCTTCATATATATTATATCAAACCGAAAATTCGTTTCCAATTACAGCTCGTTGAAAAAATATTCGCGAGTTCATTGAAAGTAAGTACCGGGTGGCCCACGAAAAACTTCGGTCAATTTTTGACGTCGTACTTTGTTTAAAATGATATATAAGCAAAATAGTGTTGTAGTTACGTTAAATAGTTAGTATAAAGTACTCTAGATATTGGATGTTTTCTTCGAGGGCTTGCGTAGAAGAGAGGGCTTTTGATAGTTTATAAGGGTGAAAAAGAGTAGTTTTTATACCTTTTTGCTTCTTGACATTTTCACGAAGTATATGATTCGCATTTCTTTGGTGCTGACGACCTATCATTCTTGATGATTCCTAAAAATACAAATACAATACTCACTATAATTAACACAATGGTTCAAAACATAGCCCATAATATAAGAAGGAGATGTTCAAAGTCAAAAGAAAGAAGAAAACATCCATCAGAAACCAGTTTTAGTCAAAAAGCCAAAGTTAGGTTTCTATTGACCCCTAAGAAATGAGACGTGACTCCTAGTTCACAAAAATTACAGTTCACAAAAATAAATTCATGAATACTTTTAAAGATAGAGTAAAGAGATTTTAACATCTAGCCCGCACCGTAAACAAATTTCAAACACTACCTTATCGGCCAAAACTTAGTCGGCCTTAATTTTAGTCGGCCTTGATTATTAGTAGGCCCTAATTTTAGTCACCTCGTCAAAGTTTAGTCACTAAGGGCCGACTAATAATTAAGACCGACTAAAAATTTGGGCCATTTCCAAATTGACAAGCAGATGGAAAATAGGAGAAAGCTTAAAATACTGGAGAATAAGGGAAGCTTAATTATGAACTTTTAATTTGGCCCAAATTTTTAGTCAGCCCAAATTTTAGTCGGTAATAATTTTAGTCACCAAGCCAAAATTTAGTCACTTAGGGCCGACTAAGTTTTGGCCGATAATGTATGCGACTACTGAGATACTAGGTGATCTGTAGGCCCATGAGCAGAGAAAGGGGGGCTATATATAATATAAAACCTATTTTCAACAAATCACCGACCTCTTCGGGAGCACTAGATTTTCCGCTTGATGACCTGCTATTGATATTAGATGAGTCAAATTTACGCTCGGAAGACTGTTTCAAAGTTTGATTGACAAAAGAGGACGAAGAAGAAGTCTTTCCATTTCTTTGTTTCTCCTTCTTTAACATGTTCACAAGGATATCTAAAAGAAGAAGATAAGAAATTAAGGAAACTTTCCAGATATCTAAAAGAAGAAAACCTTGGTAAAACTTTCCAGAACTTTCATACAGCTGTTTAACGGAAGAGGAGGACACCACTCCTTTCCTTGGATTATTCCACTTAGACGACAATATATATTAAGCAGAAAAGCATCAAGTACCATTTTATGAATATTTAGTATGAATCTTTGATGACCTGGCAGCCGAATGATCCAACTTTAAACTACAGTCAAATATAAAAATACTAAACTTTACTATTTGAATGTAAAATTTCCAAAGTCCAACTGATGATTGCATTAAAGATGCATGAAATCAGCGGTATTGGTAAAGAAAAATTATGTTTCTTTTAACGAAGTTAAGTATTGGTTTACTTACTTATTTCATTATCACGTTGCAGTATGAGATCTTTAAGTTTTTGTAACTCTTGTGTATCACCTAAGTAGGTGTTGTCCGTTGGATGATGTTGTGCAGGTGTCGTTATTACGTGTTGGGAAGGCGATCCTTGTTGTTGTGAACAATGTGAAGACTGCCTGAAAATAAAGAAAAGAACATAGCTCTTTGTCAATTCTGAAATAGTCTTTCTTCAACCTAGAATTCACTCAAAGGATAAACAAAGCCGTTCAAGTTACGGGATAGGTTTTTATAAAGATTTATTACGATATTTTCAAGGTTTCAATGAATTTGTTTGTTTGTGTTGAGGTGACATTCAATTTATAGAGATTCGAGTCTAGGAGACTCTATACGAATTTAGTTGTTGTAAAACCAGGGCCCATTGAATAGCAGCAAATGAATTGTTATGAAAGGTTATTTGATCGTTGATGATCGTTCGATATACTTTTGCACAAAACATACCCTGAAGAACGGCCTTCAGTTTGTGGCTGTTCATTTGTGTTATTGTTGATTGCATATCCCTAAAACATTAAAATCATATAACTTGTCAAAAGGTCTGTGAGCTACTAGAAACAGCTTGGTAAGTTGCATTTTTTATGCAACAGGAAGACTTTGAAAGTCCACGATTTCAATTGTATCATTTGGATCTTGTTTTCAAGCAAAGGTCCACTTGAAAACTTGATGATGATAACACTTAGTTGGATGCGTGATGTCTAAACTTTCATGGGTGCTTCTTATAGGGTTTTAAGTCTATAGATTAAATTGCAAAGGGACTGTGAGGACCAGTTTGGAATAAGAAAAGTCCTATAAAATGAAGACCTTAGTAGTTTTGAAATGAAATAAGTTTGAAACAGCCAATCAAAATGGATATATACCTTGAGAAGATAGAAAGCATGGTTGATTTTGCGCATGTCTGAACCGACATTCAGAACAGCTTCTTTGTCTGTATTTTTCACGTATGCTTCAACTAAAACTCGCAACCTGAAAGTAAACAATCGAGGCTGTGATCTTCCTAAAATGGAACTAATTTTCTCAGAATTCTCAGATTTTCGCCGTCCAATTCTAGGTTTAGATTGGGGTTTTACAGATATTTAATGAAAATTTCATTGATCGTGGAACTAGCTTTCGAAAAACTATGAAAATTAGGCACCGCGAAAATTTTCAAAATTTTGTTGGAAATTGATTTTCACATGTATAAGACCATGTTCACGCGCTACGGTTCCGTTCTTTTCCGAAACGAAATGAAGCCATTATATTGGTTACATCCAAGTGTTACGTCACTTCTAACCAATATAATGGCTTCATTTCGTTTTGGAGCGAAACGGAACCGTTACGTGCGAATATGGTCTAAAAGTTCTTTATTTTTCACTTAAACGAATCAAACTTTGAGAGCTTCTTCAATCCTCGATACTCTAATTTTAAAAAATACAATAATATTAATTTTGTTTGGACATCAAAACCTTTCTTTCTCGTCTTGTGTTAGGTCGGTCTCATATTGTTCGCCTGTAGCCAATGATAATTCATCTTTCAATTGTTGTACTTCTCGCTTTAATTTTGCTATCATCTAAAGAAATTAAAGATTTAAGCCAATCACAGACAGCCAACTTGCTAATTGACCGACACTGATGTTACCAGTTTCAACTTACAATAGTGGATCGCACCCCTCCAAGTCATACCTGGAAAAATTCAAAATTCAATATCATCTGCTAAGGTTTACCCCCACCTGGATATTGACGTCCCACCTTCTCGGAAAGTCCCAATTGTATTTTAGAAATTAAATCCTCAAATTCTCTGAACAGACAGACATTTCAAGGACAACGAACCCGTTCGAAAAAACGACTAGGCACTAAAAACGTCATATAAAACTTTTCTGACCAGCTGAGGGTCCAGTTCTTCATTCAAGATGGCGTCATTCTTGATCATGGCGACTCGTTGCGCAAAACGGCATGTTGATATCGACTCCTAAAAAACGAGAAACGATTGCAGGGTTCACTTTATTTAGGCCCGGTGAACGGCGAATTTCACCGTCCAAGGCACAAAAGAAATTTGCTGGCCTGAAAATTCCGTTCGCCGCCTCAAGTACATATTCTTGCTAATAATATACTGGGCTTAATAAGAATTCGCCGGCAAAAATTCATTTGATGGTCGGAAATATCATTTGATGGTCGGAAATATCCAAAACTCTGAAAATTTGAAAATTTAATGGTCGGAAATATCATTTGATGGTCGGGAATATCTTTTGATGGTCGGAAATATCATTTGATGGTCGGAAAATTTAATGGTCGGAAATATCCCGCGCTTTTAAAAATGCTTCATCAGCAAAAAAATGTAAACAAAGATGGTAGCAAAGGTGGTGTGGTGTGGACAACTTGTTATGTGTGCCTAGATTCTAGAATTAGCCGGAAATAATTTTTCATTTGCAAAGTCTATCAAAAACAAAGCAAAACCCTTGGATTGTTATTGATAGTTATTTCTCCTTTACTGACTCAACCTCGTATATGTTTTAAGCAAATCTCAACGAAACGAAACGAAAAGAAAGTTTTAAAGGTTTATTCATCTTGACAAAATGTTAGGTCGCAAGTGAAGTGGCAATAAGTCTTTGACCTATCCTACAAAGAATATCGAGTTTATGTATCGGAGGATATCGAGGGCGACGGTAAGTGAAATGATACAAAACAAAGTCGATAGTTGATGTACGGCTCTAAATGTGGATTTTGAACATACGAGTTGCGAGTTGGTCCTACGAGTTGCGAGAAAAAATAAAAATGCGAGTTGCAAATTAAAATCGCGAGTTGCAAATTAAAATCGCGAGTTGAAAAATTAAAAATGCGAGTTGCAAATTAAAATCGCGAGTTGCAAATTAAAATCGCGAGTTGAAAAATCAAAAGTGCGATTTGAAAATTAAAATCGAGAGTTGAAATGAAATTTTGTTTTCGTACTTTCTTAGTTACATGAATTTCACATTTTTGCAGTTTGATAATTGTCTTTATTTTGCAGAAATACGGTATATTTTGAGGGTAAAGAATTATTTTTTAGACCATCAAGCGTCTGATCTGAATGGATGTTTTTTTGTCATTTCATTTCTATTTTATACCGAAAGATTCGAAAATGTTGCAATCATAACATAACAAATATTTGAGTTATTGTGATTTTATTATTAAAAAAACTTTAAGAATGAAGTAAAATTATAAAATTTTATAAATTTAGATTTGATTGAAAGAAGTATCTATCTATGTAGGGGAATGAAATGCTTTGTTTGCTTCAGTTTTCACACACAGTAGACTTTTCCTGCCTTCGAAATTCAGTTTTCGAAGGGAGCCTTTATTTATAAAAACTTTATTTTCATCAATGGTGATTCATTTTTCGACAGCAAAACCTCCCAAGGATAACTAGTAAGTTTTTATTTAATTTGGAGATGAAAAATGCCCGAAAGAAAATGAGTAGAAAACATATCCCGTCGGCGGTGATTCGTAAAAAATGGATTTCTTTTTCGAATTTTCTTTCTTCCATCGACACTATCAAATTCTTTGCAAGCTTTTTTGTGCGTAACGTCAATTTTCACAAGCAAGATTATTTTATATAAGTGAAAGTGACGGTTATAGATATTTATAGCTTAATAAAATACCCTACATATATTCATGCATTGAATTGGTGATCTAATTCTATTGATTTTTTTCAGTTTTGAAATAACAAATCAAGCGAAAAATAACTCGAGAATGTTAATCGAAAATTTAAAGGAACGCTAAATAACTCGATAATCTACAGGAAGGAAAATAACTCAAAAATTTAAAGGACCGAAAAAAAATCGAGAAATAACTCGAAAATTTAAAGGAAGGAAAAATACTTGAGTTAAAAAAAAGGAAATAACTTGAAATTTTAAAGTCACGGAAAAAAACCGAGTTACGAAATTTAGAATGCTGTCATAAAAGGTACAAAATGACGTCATAACTTTGTTTTTTCGTAACTCGGTTTTTTAACTCGAGAAAAATAGCTCGGGTTTTCTGAGCCTCTATTTTAAATGCTCCTAAAAGTAGATCTTCCCATTAAACAGTTTAAAGGGTAGAAATTCTAGGTAGGTAGTAATTCTCTATTTTCTCTTGCTAGTAAATTTACTATGGATTGCTCCACATCTGGGTCTATTCGAAAAACCATAAGCGATTATTCAATCAAAAGTGTCCGGATAACATGGTGTTAAATTTATTGTGTAAGTGTAGTCGGTCGGTGTGTAAAACAGTGCGAGAGGAGAGGCGCCTTGAAAGGGCAGCCTCATTTTGTTCGAAATGAACTTGCGTCGCAAAGGCCCAGTGGATCGGTGAGACGGGATTGAGGTCAGCAGATCTCAGTGTGCAGTTCCACTGTTGCGATAAAAGTGTCGGGATTTTCAAAGTAGCGCAAGGACATGACAGAACGAATGAGAGCTATCGAGCCAATGCTCACAAAAGAACGAGTACAATTTATTATTTCCAATCTAGGATTTTCTTGTTGTTTTCCCGAGCGAAAACAGCAATTCTATCGTAAATATTTATTATACCACCTAATAAGGAAATTTTAAGATTCGAATTACACGAGTTTCACAGTATAAATACTTTTTATATATCAGCTTTTAATCTTTCGATACAAAACTTTTCTCCAATTTTGAACCTAGACATGTCGCCCTAACGACAAAATGCTCCACACTCGCAATTTTAATTTGCAACTCGCACTTTTGATTTTTCAACTCGCGATTTTAATTTGCAACTCACGATTTTAATTTGCAACTCGCACTTTTGATTTTTCAACTCGCGATTTTAATTTGCAACTCGCGATTTTGATCTGCAACTCGCGATTTTGATGTCTTAACGTGAAATTTTCAACTCGCAACTCGCACTTTTATTTACTTAAAATAGCAACTCGTAACTCGTAACTCGCAACTCGCACATTTGATAGCAACTCGCAACTCGCAGGACCAACTCGCAACTCGCATATTATCAATTCACGCTCTAAATCACCTTTGCTCACCTAAACAGACGACGGTATTTTGGTGATTTTACCGTCGTCGAGCAAAGTTCAACTTTGCTTTATACCGTCCCCCTCGATTTATCTCGAATACATAAACTCGCTAATATCGAGGATCTTACGGGAACCCATAATTAAAGTTTCCTTACATCAATGTTTTTCTTTTCAACGGAACAAGTTGCTATCATACTTGTCATACAGTTCCCACCTAAACTGAAAATAGACAGAAAAACAAAATTATTTAAGAGTTCCACATTAAATACAGTCCATTATCTTATAAAAACATCTGACATTTCCAAAAAAAAGGAACGATTCCAAAAAATTCATTTTAGCTTCTAATGGACTAAGATGTACATGGACTTTTTTATAGAAACCTTGAAAAGGATAATATATCTTCGAAAGAGTATGCGTTTTTAAACCCATTTTCATCGATCTTTTTTTTCAATTCCCTGTTGATATTAAATTCGGCTTTTGGATGTTAATAAATTAATAATTACCTATCCCTGAGAACAGAAGTCATCATAGAATTACGGTACGGGATGTGGCTTCTTGTCTTTTCTGATAAAGCTATGATCACCTGAAAATATTTGAATGTTTAAAGAATTTTCAATATCAAAATATAAATCGAGTATAAAAGTGGTACATTACAAAACTTTATATTGAGTCTCAAAATAACTAAATCAACTTATATATTATTATTCGGGACAATTAGACTAGTATTTGTTACAACTTTTATTACCACACTAAAGCAAAAATGAAAAATAGTACAGAGTGTCTCGGAATAAGTAGTGTGTTTCCTAAACAGTACCCTTTTGAATTACTTATGAGACACTTAATGTGTTGTTTGAAAAAAACATTCACAGATGAAATCTTTGTGACATTTTTTCAAGTTTATTGTTATTTTGCGTTCTATGTTTCATCGGTGCCTTGGTGATTTGCAATAGGAGTTCTACACTCGAAACGAAGAAAGATATGATGTAGCCTAAATTTATTTTTCAATTTGTAGAAAAAACTGTCATAAAGACGAAATATTTCTCTACTTATAGAAGTGGTCTGAAACAGTACATTTTTTCAGGACACCCTGTATAGATTCATACTTGTTCAAGAAAATGCAGTGACAAATTGATGTACTTCGCTTCTTTCAGTAGCGTTCCTGCAACACCAGTTTTTCCAACTCGCTCTGATCTGAAAAAATTAGACAAACAATTAAAATGACTCTCATAAAGATGTTACAGAGTGTTTTTCTTCAGATGGTGGATGACATTCTAACTACGTTAGACCTATAAAATAAATTCATACTGAATTGAAGAATAAAATGCCCTTCTTAGAGGATCAACCATCTTACGAAAGTCTTTAAAGACCAAAAATGATTATAATTCATGTCAACACTTATTCAGTTCTTTACCCAGTGGTCAAAGCATGGGTTTTTGTCTGAGACGGAAAATGGATTTTCCACAACAAATTAGCATATTATTCTGAAAATTGGAAAATTGGAAATTGAAATTTTGGTAAATTATACAGAATTTTGAGACAGAAAAGCCTCTTTATATACTTCGCTGAGAGGTAAATCCGTCTGAGACGAAGGATCTATTTATCATTGTTTACCCTGCAAGATCAACCAGATGAAGTTTAGCTCTTCGAATAGTTGCAGAATCATTTTCACGAGCCGAGATATGAATTGTGAATATACAATGTGAACGCGTGGAAGCTTGATTCATTGGCGTCTAGAAAGTAAACAAAAACATTATGAAGGGTAAATTTAAACAAAGTTACAGGAGGAAATCTATAATTAGTGTTTCTTCTAAATAACTGAAAGATTTCAAAATACAAAACCTTATATTAGAGCTAAAATTAATTTCGAAAATAGATAGTTAGAGGGCTCATATACCACAAAAAAGAGCAGAATGCAGAGGAATTTTATGATTGAAATTGTTCCTTAAGTCTAAACAAGAAGCCCAGAGGGCATGAAGGCCCAGCGAATAAAAGTATGAACTGAACAAGACTTGTGTAGCAGAGGGGATTTGAACCTGGAGTCGCTTATACAAGCCATAGACGCCTTAGACCATTCGGCTATCTCTTATTAAATATTTCCCGTTTTCCAAAAGGGAAATATTTATTAAAACGGGCTTTCTCCATCATAATTTCCCGTGTCAAAACGCCTTCCGTACGCCCTGACTGACGCCCGTTTTTAATTTCACAGCGAAAAATGCACCCAGTGAAGTATAAATAATGTATCATGATTCGAGTCGACTGATAAACTATATATATAATATATGTTACAAGTTCCTTACGGATTCTCAAGCCCGGTTATAATAAAACTATTACATGTTAGTAGCAGACCCGACTGGCAATTGTTATGTAGCAGGTTGAAACATGAGTTTTTGCTAGAAAGATGCAGTTTGTTTTCACCAAGTTAAATCTTTAAAATAAATCAAACTGTGTGGGTTTCTTTACTTCCAAACAACCTACCAATAGTTTTGGAACACTCCATAATAAAGGAAGATGGCTGTTCTTGTGGATTGACTTTCTGGTTACCCCATATAAACACAATGTGACATGAAAGTCGAGACATGATTTGTTGGTTATTGTTTGATTTCTTGACTTGTATATCTCATGGCAAATGGGATAGCAAATTACTTTTCATGTATTGATTGGCTCTACATATGATACCTCTAACTTTGAACACCTCCAGAATGTTGAAAAAAGCATTTTATGAGATAAGGTTTCGATTGTAATTTTCATGGAAATTTTTAAGCGACAGATTTGACTTGGCGTCAGTTTTGTTTGGTTGATAAATCTTTAGCTTCACCATGACCGTGGGATGATTTTCAATAAACTTTTGTTGTTATACACAGTCACTCTTACACATGATGACTCCAGCCATGATTACCAGAATGTTGGAAATAAAACTTTTTACGAGAAATTGTTGATAGAAATTATATTGACTTATTTTTACAATTTTGGTGGTGTGGGTTTTGTTGGTTGATAATGTTTACACCGTGGGATCCTGTTACGGTATATTGATTGTTGTTTGTTGGAATACACCGTTTAACAGTCTCGCCATCTCCACCGTAGAGGGCGGTAGGTAAAAATAAATGCTCACTTTAGTGTTCATACGCGTGCGCAACCGACACCTGTTAAACGGTGTATTGATTACCAAAAAAATGAGAACCTTTTTTTGATAAATACTTTATTTTTTTCATGAACCGTGTGGATGGTTGACATCTTTCTCTAGTCTAGTCTTGTAAACCAATGCGGTGTCTGTTTTCAAATCTTGAATTCTCTATACCTACCTACTGAATTTTTGAAATATGCATGATACAGTAATTATGCATGGCTGTATCATTGTTATGCTGGAGTACATAATTATTCAATATGGCTGCCTCTTTAAAAAAAGGTCTACTGTTTACAACCTATTTAAATGCTTTAAAACTTTGAGCCACATTTTTTTCTTTGTTGCTATTAAAGATAGATTTTTACTTTGTCGTAATGTAAATTTATTGTAAAGTTTTAGTTTTTGAGTTTAGTTCATCTGCAGTTAGTATTTTTTCAGTAATCCTTAAATCTTGTGAATAAAGTAACATTTAACCAGACTTATTGCCCTCATTATATTCAAATTTGTATTTTTTTTAGGACTGATAAGTACATATTTTTAAACACCAAATCAAAGCAAACAACATGCCAGTTCTTTCTGGACAAATATACATGTATACTTTATTATGTATGCTTTTTTATATATGTCAATAATGACCTTCATTTTTAAGGAAATATTTAGTCGCAATTTTGCGATTCTTGTTTACAACAATAAGAAATAATTCATAATATTTAAATCTTATATACAGAGATGATTTTTTCCTAACACGTGAACAACTGAACTGTTCACATGATAGAGAAATGTAAAAACAACTTTTTTTAAAAGAACATCTTCCTAAAGAGAAGAAGGTTTGTTACGGTTTGTTACATTGTTTTTCTTAAAACACACTACATCTGTTATGTTCTTATAGTTATAGTTTTAATAGTTAATTGTATTTTCTCCTTTTATGTTTTTAACCAATAAAGACGATTTCAATTGTTTTTTATTCTGTCAATCATGTTCTAACAGCCAATCAAATCCTTCACAATCTGAATTAGCCTGTGCTTGAAAACGCCATATATGAAAACGCGTATCGCCTAGTAAATTGTTACACACTGACACCGGGCAGAATGCTAATGAAAGGCCCAGTACGCTAAAGCTAGCTGGGCCAAAAAGGCCAAAATTTAAGAGGTGTGGCCTGGCGTGCACACCTGTTGCCAAAGAAAGTGACGTCATTAGTTACCATAGCAACCAACAAATAAAATTAAATTTAAACAGTACCAGCCGAAAGAGCATGAAAAACTGATCAGGGAAAATGACGTCATTATGCCTCATTTCTGTCATATCTGGAGATGTATTTATCATCAGAAGAAACAGTGACCTTTTCTTAAAATTAGTTTCTTATGCTCTTTCGACTAGTATAAAAATTTGAATATTGGTCTAATTCTTCAAAAAAGTCTTTTATAAAAAAATAAAATAAAAACTCACTTCAGCAATCATTCTGTTTGTATCACCAAGAAATAGTAAGTTTAAAGCTAAAATAAAAATCAACGGTACGTAGTTAATAATAAATTCAAACATCTTAAGGACTTCGTCTTTGAGCATTAATTAATCCAATCAGGTTTCAAATACCAATGTGTCGAAATATGTCCGAATCTGTCTTTTTGAAAAGCGTATAGTAACACGTAGTTGAAAAAAAGAAATATACAGATATAGCAATACCTTCTTCTTCGTTCAATGCTTGTTGCATTGACAAATTCTTTAAGTGGATATTGCCATCATTGTCCTCCAGAAAGGAGACTTTCCTATACAGAAGAGGTGAAAGAGGTAACGTTTTGTCAGAAAAACGATTGTTTTTATTCATTTCTTGCCAAAATTGAATGAATTAAAATTTGCTTTTGAAGGATGTAGATGTGTCTGTTGAAAGTGAAATTAATCAAAATTTCTAATCCCCAAAACATCAGAGTAAAATAGCAGGTATATGAAAGTTAAGTGTGAATACATAGTCCTTACGGTAAATCTTCTAGTTTTGAAGCCTCGTGATTTGGGTCGAGTAAATCAAAACCACTTTCGTTGTAAATCTCAAGATATGAGACATGTATGGAGTAAACATTGTTGTTGTTCTAAAATAGAAAGAAAAGAGCAATCCTTTAAACCCAATAACAATATAGTTATTAATTTACTTTAATGGGATTAATTGTCGCGTGGATTTAATTTCGCGGTCAGGCTCATCACTATTGGGTGACAATAATTTCACGATTTTGTGCCTTGGTAAAAAGAGAGAGATTTCATAATTATTAAACAGGAAAGTCGATCTGCTTTTTTCCTTCAGAAAATTTTATCAGTTCATTAGTTTTATCCAGTTTATCTATACTTGGCTGAAATACGATCTGTTCTGAGTATAGAATCTCTGTTCTAAAAATCGCTGGCGAAAAAGAGCAGATATTTGTGAGTTATTCGGAGAAATTTGTTATTAAAAGAAGGATGGGAGGGGAAACAGAAACACACTATCTACAGTACGTCAAAAATTTACTCTCCTTCGTTTATTTTCTCCATAGTAGAGTCAAAACAATAAAAATTAAAATTTGAATAACTCAGCCAAAAAAAAAAAAAATTTTTATTCCTTTTTTTTGCAATCACTTTTTTTTCATCGTAGGTATCTTCTCTAAAAAAAGGTAAAAATGATATAGAAATGATAGAAAAAGTGAGGGGTTATGGTAGTAACTCACAATCCTAAGGTACAAAATTGCAGTTCACCTTTCGATAGTAGGCTAAAAATTGTGAGGGTATAGAAAAAAATGAGGGGTTGGAAGTTGCTGTCAAAGTAATCTCTGGAGCACTCGTTTGAACAAACCTTTGTTATATGTTCAAATATGTAAGACAAAGTTCTTGGTATGATTCCACGATCAACATAACGTTCAGCTCCACCAGTAATTGTGAATGTTTTCCCTGACCCTGTCTAAAGAAAGAATATCAATTAAATAGAATCTCCCACTATTTTCAATATGTAAATTTGCTTAATAACGAGATCTTATTTTTATATAAATTCCCTATTCAACGAATCGCATAAAAATAATTAGGAATAGGATCGAGAGCGAAAGCGCCCCTTCTTCTGAAAGGTCTTTATGATTCGAATAAGATTGATTGCTGATATATTGATTGAGTAAATTTCCATTTTTATTAACATTATCATATATCATCAGTTAGACAAGGCTAAAGAGTTTTACCTGACCATAAGCAAATATTGTGCCATTGAACCCTGAGAGCACACTAAAAATAAACACAACATTTTCACAATGACATCAGTTCATATAAAATCTATTGTTTCACTTTTGTGTCCTCTTATAGTTTAGTTAGTAAAGCATAATGGTATCAGGACTTGAAGGTTCACCATCAAATTGTTTTTTTTTTTTAATTACTTTTTTTTTTGATTCGCAAAAGACACACTTGCTCTTTATAGTCCTTGTCTCTATCAATTGACCTGTCAGAGCTTTTTAAAGTGAATATCCAATCCCCCTGAAATGGAATGGGTTAACCCCAGAGCAGGTTTGTTCACTTTTCAAGGGATCCATTGCGCGTCAATTGGAACAAGTGTTGTCTGAACAGTAGTTTTTCACCTGTTTATGACTGGCTTTGCAACAGCATTGAAAACTTCATCTTGCTTTGTGGTTTGATTGAAAATCTTATCAAATCTGAAACATATTAGGAAATAAAGATGTAAATTGAAATGAGGGCATCTTAGGCCAAAGGAAGGACATGGGAGGAGAGGTTTGGATGGATATTCAATATGTTACAAGAATAACATTTTTTGAGGAAAAAAGGTAATGATCATGTTAGCACTTCTAACAACTTGATCTAATTAAAGCAAAGCTAGCAGAAAGGGTGGTAAAATCACTGTCAGCAAATAAAAGTGTTTCAACTTTCTTCAGTAAAAATGGATCGCATGTCTAAAATTACACATAAATTGCACAAAGCATATTTCTTCAATATTTGTTATCCTGCCTCTCTTTAGGAGGGAAATGACAAAGCAAAAGAAAAATTTTGGTCTATGGTTTGGTGGGTTGTTAAAGCCAGGTTTGGTGGGTTGTTAAAGCCAGGTCTGAATTGCTTTGAAAATAATGCTGACCAAAAGCATGGCAAATTTAAAATGAATCATGAAAAATTAGCACATGTTACCTCAGTTGATTGTTCTAATTGACAATAAAAACTTTTTTTTCAAAGGTTATATACAATAATAAAAACAGAACATAAATTTAAAAGTTTGACGTTAAAAATGTTGAGTTAGAATTGAAACGAATGGTCTGTTTGATCAAGTAAATTTTCTTCCACTGCTGTTGCAGATCAACACTTAGCTTTTTACAACTACAGATAGGCTTTAATAAACAGTACTTACAGAAATTTGTAATTTTCTTTTTTATTATTGATTAACCCATCAGCAATATCCTTGGGAATAGTGAAGGAAAGCAATGAACGGTTTGAATCTTCATCTTCATCAAGGTCATAGAGCTAAGAGAAAAAAATGGGGAAAGAATAATAGTATTTGAAGGCTATTTGAGCACAAGAAAAGTCGGTGTGTTGATTCTTACAACAAAAGAATGGAGCATTTTCTTTTAATTTAGAAACTTTAATCCAAAAAAAGTATTGGTTTTCAGTGCTGAGAAGACTCTGTTTAATGTAAAGAATAATGTTTAAAAAAATGAGTTTAGGAATTGGCACCAAAAGTAGAAAACCAACTTACCCCTGTCTGACTTTTGGTTGGTTTGACACGACAGAATATCTGAATAGTCTGTTTTACCATGCTTTATAATTTTTACAATTTCCTTTTTGCTTAAAAAACAAAAAAAAGGAAATAAGGCAATCAAAGCACATAAGTATATTATTGAATATTGAATCTAATTGCTACCAGAGAAGAGATGAAATAATTATCTTAAGGGAAGAAATTTTCGCGGAATTTAATTTTGCGAATTAGAGTTTCAAAATGGCAAATTTCGCGGAATTTAATTTCGCGAATGAGCCGATCTCAAAAGTTTCACAGAATTTAATTGCGCGATTGAGAAATTTCAAAAGAATTTTTTTTACAGAGAAAAAGTTTTTTCATAATTTTCATCGACATTCAAGACAATTTCAGTCACATTAACAAACTTTAACAACAAAATAATAACATCAAAGATGAATGTTTCCATGATAAGTCATGATTAAACTTCATCGCCGTCTTCTTCCTCGAATTTTGCGAATTACGCCCAAAATCGCGAAATTAAATTCCGCGAAAATTTCTTCTCGCAAAAATTTCTTCCCTTTTAAGGTACATGAAGTATGAGTTTGTTTGTTTCTTAGACTAGAAATACTAGACCTTATACCTTATTGATATTAAAAAGATTTTTTTGAATCAAAAAAAGAATCAGGCGAAAGAGCAAGATAAAAGTCGTAGTTCTACTTATTCAACAGACTGCTTACTATTTATAATTTGTAATTTTTCATACTTCTCATTGGTTATTTACCTTTTAAAAATTGCCTTATCAAAATAATTTTTGTAATTAATTAAAATGATCATATCCTAATTTACTTACTGCTGAAAAAGTGTTGTAACCAAACCCCCCTCTACGTCCAAAGATTTATAAGAAATTTGACTTGCATCTTGGAAGATTATATTGTTTTCTAATCTTGAATGCATATTTATTTCATGCTCCAGATGGCCGTAATCAATAAAATCAATCATTGGTTTAAATCAATAGATAATTGTTATTAAAGGAGCGATCAGTTATCAATTAAAATTTATAATCGATAGCTAATCGAGTTAAAACAAATTGTGAATATTGATTAGTGGTTAATTAGCTAATGATTGATATCGATAATCAATCGATTATTTTCAATGCTTACTTTACTTAGATGCTCAGGCCTGAACAGGCCCCTTGGTTTTCTTTCAATGAGATATCAATTAATATTGATTACCTTGCGGTATCAACTATTATTAATTATTCATCAATTTTTAGAGCTATCGATTGTTATCAACAAACTATCGATAGAAATTGATTACCTTATAGTATTGATCTTATCAATGTTCAGTTGATTATTTTGATTAGATTTTTCTTATCCGGTTTTATCAAAGTTCTTTGCAATAAAACTTTGGATATTTGCCTATGTGAAAAAGGTAGCAAAACCGAATTTCAAAATTCCAATGCAAACACAAAAAAAAAAAAAAATTCAAATTTCGAACTGGGTCATACAGGCTTTTTTTTCACATTATGGTATCGATTGATAATTGATACAACACAGTCATCCATTGAGTAATAATCAATGACATCTATAACTAACCGATCACATCGTTTGGATCGATAGCAATTGATAGCTAATTGAGGTCAAAAAATTGTGAATATTGATTTTTAAATCAATGATTAATTTTAGATCGCTTATGACCGTCTGGTCAACTATCTGACTATAAACAAAAAGAGCCTCTTTTATTTTGTTTGTTAGCCTTTATCTAAGCTGTAGATTTTTTTCTTATTTTGATGGTATTGTATTTAAAAACAAAAAAGACCAGGCAGTAAAAACAAGAAACATCATAAATAAAAACAAAATTTACTGCCTTGATATTCAGGCTATTTGTCTTATGTTATGTGACTGATTGAGTGCAAAAGGCTGAAGCAGAACTAAAACTACACTGAGGGGAGAGACTCCCGGGGGTGTGAGTAAAATGGGTGGGTGCTGGGTATGTGCAAGCCTAGTCTGTACACAGACCCGATATATCAGCTTGGGAAATACCATGTGTTTCCACTATGAGAAATGATGCGCAAATCATCAATGACGCAAAAAATCTACAAAAGAAACCAATAAAAGATCAAAGAGAAAAGTTGTAAGTGGGAAAAATGATTGTTTGCCAATCTTGAGGATTTGCCAATCTTGAGGATTTGCCAAACTTAAAATTAAGTTGGCGGGTTTCATGATCTTTCCTGTGGCCGTGGTATATATATGAAGACTCCCTGGATTGGCAAGCATGAAGAAATAGAAGAAAAAATAAAAATTCACCCCCTGGAAAATATTTATTGCGTGTTTTATTTTGTCCAATCGCAAAGACTCGTGAAAGCGCAAAATATTTCAATATCCAATCACGGCGATATCAATTGTTTTATTTTGTCCAATTAAAAAATTTCCATATGTTTGCGATTGAAGTACCTAATCAAATGATAAATTAATGATAAACGTCAGTGCGGCTGGAACTTCTATATTCCAGGATTAGAAAAAGCTATACCTATCTTTTTTCTGTAAAGAATCAACAAGCCATCAACATCGATAAATGCAGGGGGGGTCAGTGTACTAGAAAGCGGCATGTATGTGTACTACAAGGTATTTTTCAAAACTTGACACCCACCCACCCCTGAAGTACACCATACTACATGGAAAAATCCCAAAACCACCCCATACCCCCTATTTACTACCGGGTAGTACCTGGAAAAAAAACAAAACCACCCCATACCCCCCATTTACTACCGGTTACTACCTGAAAAATCCGGGAAATAGAGAAACTTTTTTCCGAAAATTGGGTAAACATTTTTCCAAAAATCAGGAAATCGGGAAATCGGGAAAACTTTTTTTCGGAAAATCGGGAAATTGGGAAAACTTTTTTCCAAAAATCGGAAAAACAGGAAAAAATTTCTCAAAAATCCAAAATGCGTGAGAAATCAAACTTTTCAAAAATTACGGGAGACCATGTGGAAATGCATGTCTCACAACCAATGCGTGAGAGTTGGCACCTCTAATGTACGAATGTTGAATGTTTAAGAATTCAAATGTTCGAATGTTTACATTGACTCGATAAACCTTCATTTCAGTGGGATCTGGTAGGATTTCAATTCATTCCAAGAAGTTTGGAAGAGTGATCTTGGACAAACTTGGCTTGATCAATTTATAATACAACAACTTTACATTTCTATTTTAGCAGATAATTTCTGAACCTTTTTGTTTTTACACTGTTAACATCGATTTTGGACCCAACACCTCTATTTTGGTACACAGGTAGTAAAAATCAAAATCGATTTTTGACCCAACACCCCAATTATAGTACACAGGTAGTACATGACAAATTTTTTTCTCAAACACCCACCCACCCCAGGATACATGCCACCTTCTGGTACACTGACCCCCCTGATAAATGGGCCATTTCAGAAAAAAAATTACCCCCTAATGGACAACATCAATTTTCAAAATAAATTTTGACACGGAATTCCAGGCAAACTTTAAAGAGAAAGTATCGAAATTCCATGAATTTTACTTAATTTTGCATTAAAGTTACAATTACAGTAACAGAATTCCACGGTTTTGATAGGTATTTTGTAAATTTGTTATGGAAGTTCCGGACTTTCTTGAAAACAATTTGCTACAAAAATTCCATGTTGTCCATTGAGGGGTAACCCAGACCCCCGCGCTCGATAGGATCGATCATCGGAGCGGCTCGATGACGGATCGATATGTGATCGATGGATTACTTATCTTTGTTTATCTATCTGTTGCGATTTCGCGCGCGGCCGAGTGGCGGAATACTACGCCCGCCCCAACAAACCGCGTCTTCTGGCGCTAAAAGGATACAGGAAATGTGTGTAATCCGTTATCGGAAGTAATTTCCCGATTTACATTCCGAATTTGGCTTTGAAAAGAAGCTAATATACGGTGGCGGAGCAGCACAAACTTGTCGAACAAAATTGGTTTATCGAACTGATCGAACCGAAACCCATTGATCGAACTTAATCGAACACTCACAATCTTTAAAAAAATCTTAGAGTTCCATTAATTTATTTAATCGAACTTTAATCGTTCGATGGAGTTCGATTAGTTCGATTGCTCGATTGGTTCGACAAGTTCGATTGATCGGGTCTGGATTACTAGCCGGTACCTGGCGTCGCACGCCGGTTTAGCTGTTTGCTGAACGCATTTAAAGTCCTTTGAGATGTTGGGAAGGTGGCTTAAACACGATGAAATAAAAACTAAAGGGAAGAATTCTCTTCAAAGTTTGACTCTATCCCTCCCGGGTGACGTATCTTTTAACCATATTTTGAAAAGGATTTTTGTGGCAAAAATGATCAGAAAACAGAAAGGGCGTCATTCCCAAATTACACCATCCAGTGACCAGCGACGTCCGAGACGGCTCTGCAATTAGATTTGTTTTCTCGCTTCGCTCGCGTTATATTTGCCGTAGTTCTTGATGTTTAGGAAAACTTTGATGTCAAGATAAGGGGCGACGTCCATATTCAATCTTGCCACGCCTAACGGGAAAAGACCGTTACTTTCAAAACATACCTACCCACCACCTTAACGGTCTTCATGATTTGACCAAAATTTTACCGAATCTTTCATTCCCGCTAAAATCAAAACAAACGGCCCGCTACAAAGGTCGCCATTTTCAGAGGTTTACAACGGCCGAATTCCATTACAATTTTTAAACGGCCTTTGTTTTTAAAACTCCCAAGGCAAGAATGTTATACTCTGAAACCACCCCTAAATTGCTCAGGGAAAGGATTTTGGATAGCATGCTAAAGGAAAAAGCGAAGAAGTGAACGCTACGATAAGCGATCTTTGATTTTTTCCTTGGAATTTTTAGTGGAGTTTCATTTTGGTCATCAATGCCACAGCTACTCTCAACATTCCGATATACCTACCCACTAACGGTCTTTTCCCGTTACGCGTGGCGACTTTGAATATGGACGTCGCCCCTAAGCGGAGTGAAATAATAGACATGACACGCGATTCGTCGAAAAAAGGCAGCCGAGGGGGTGGTACTTAGGCAAGAGAAGGGTATGGGTATCGGTATGTGCCGGCCTTAAGGGTGCCTTTTTTGAAACATGGCAGTTTGAAAAATCGGAAAATCAAACTTCAGTCCCACTAAGAATTGGAAAAATAGGAAAATTTCAACTTTTTGCCCCCAGAAAGATAGAAATTTGGTCAAATTAGTTCCAAAAGTGAATTAAAACTCACACAATTTCCCTTGTTTCTTCTCCTCTTTATTCGGATAAAGGGTCCGAGGGGCAGGGCCGAAAGTCAGCTCGCAACCATAGTCCCCCCGGAAGGCAGCTAGGACACGCAGACAAAAAAGCGTGATAGATAGCGCAATTTTATGTTGCTTTTTATAAAATAACTTCAATAATTTTTCAAATTCAACAATGAGTTAGATTTACAGCAAAATAATTATCGACATACATGTTTAAAGGTCCCTTTTTACGAAGAAAGAATTCTAGTTTTTACCGCTTTTGAATGTATTTTTAATGTTGCTGTTGTTCTAACAAACTTGTTATGTGATTCTTGTGTTTTATTTTAAATTTGTTCTTTTCTTTAATAGATTTCTTTTGTTTTGAAAAGAATTCGAATGTCTCAAATCAAAGAAGGTCGTTAATTACATTCGAAAACATAAAACAAAACAAAAGAAAAGAAAGAAAAAAAGTCTAATCTAAAATCGTCTTTATAAAACAGCGCGAATATCGTTAAACAAATTTTTGGAGCAAGAACAAAATAAAAGTCATCTTTTGGAAGAACAAAAACATTGCGTGCGAAAACGAAAGTAGCACAGACAGAAAGAAAGACGACAAAACGACATACAGACTACCGCTATTAATATATAGATTAAGCGGTGCCGGCGGTGTAAAGGCATAATAAAAAGGGCCCAGCAGTGTTAGAAGTGTCAACATGTTTTTCTATTGCAAAGTCACCATACATATTTTTCAATATTTACAACCTTAGAGGACATATCTAAATTTGGTGAATTTTGACAAAATTCGGCAAATTAAATCCCCACCAAATTTTTTAAAATTTCCCTATTTCGTCAAATTAAATCCCCGCCAAAATTAAAGGAAAATCATGTTTTTATCGAGAAATTTCAGAAAACTACCTTAAGGGTAGCTAGGCCTTATTTAATTAATTTCTCGGCTATATAAATTGTAACTAGAAAAGAGATGTGTGTTTTTTCTTAAGCCCAATTGAATCATGTAACCATATACCGTGAAGTTGGGTAACTTGCATCAGTGGAAGCAAACATGCATAGCCATCAAATAACTGACCAATCAAAGTAGCAAAATTTCAAAACAAATGGACTACTCTCGAGTACCTATTAGCCGTCCCCCCGCTAATTAATTTTTCAAAAATTTTCCACCCAGGACATTCTTATTCCAACCCCCCCCCCACCCGCTTATTAATTTTTGGGAAAATGTTTTTGAAAGTTTTTGTCCTAATTCTGCTGTATTCAAGCCTCCTTTTCAAAAATTTTCCACCCAGGACATTTCTATTCCATCCCCCCCGCTTATTAAGTTTTGAGAGTTTTTCCAATCTCCCCCCGGCTATTAGGTACCCGAGAGTACGCAGCTCCGCTCGCAGCTCTACTCTACCATTTTTGTTTTGATTTAAGTTTGTATTTTAATGACCAGACAGGTCATTCATTTGAGGGCTATGCATGTTTGCCTCCACTGAAGCAAGTTACCAGACTTCACAGTACATTTTAACAAACTATTTAAACCTTTATAACTGATCTTATGTTACATGTATTATTTTTTTCTATTCTGAGCTTCAATAAAACACCTTAATAAAAAACACTTTTTTTGTCTTTCCCCAAATTAAATCCCCGCCAAAATTCTCAAAAATCGTCCATTCGCCAAATTAAATCCCCGCCAAATTTTACAAAATTGAGCATTTGACAAATTAAAAATCCCCGCCAAAAATTGCATTTTGGTCATTCGCCAAATTAAATCCACACCAAAATTTATCCACTTAAGCTGGGTGTCCACTAGAAAAAATAAGTTCATTGCGAATTTGTTTGTTGCAAAAAATAAATCCAGACATGTCTGGAATTAAAAACCTATTGTTTTATTTGCGATAGGGCAAAAAAAAATAAGCAATGAAAAATGAAAACGTTTTCATTCTATATCGTTTATTATTTTTTACTCTGTCGTTAAAAAGAACAAAAGATTTTTAATTCCAGACATCTGTCTGGATTTTTTTTTGTCAACGGGTTTTTGCGACAAACTTATTTTTTTTCAGTGGACACCCAGCTTTAAGGTACCTTATCAAAAAAGGGGGGTTTGAAGTATACTTTTATAATTGTTTTAAAAAAACTTTGTTTTAGATGTTGCTGTACTCTTACTTCAGAAGTAGCTGTTCCTGGAGGGTAAGAATAGGTAAGAGTTGAATGAGTGTATTGTAAGTTGGTCTAATTAATGTCGACATCCCTCATCTAATTCTTATATTGAATATTTCTTAGTTTGGCAGTCAGGATAGAAAAATTTTCTTTCAACCAGTGAATCCGACCTTCCCTTTATATCTCTAAAGAAGGCTGTAGCTGAATTAGATGAGGGTTATTTACATTATACCAACTTTAGGTATTTAGCTTGGAGTTAAAACTCATTTGCATATGAATTTGGCCTTTTTTGTGAAAGATCAGAAATCTGAATTCTGGCTAAAAAAAAGTAAAAAAGAGGATGATTAACGAAATTTTGTCAACCTGAAAAAGTCTATGTAGAAATTTACGTTACTATAGTAGTGCCCAAATCCTACCTTTGTTGCCCAAATATCAAACAATATAATTGATACAATAAAATTGTTGATAATTACTCTAATTATATACTCCTAATAAACACCCTCACCTCGGGTTGAAATTTTTTATTTTTCCAGCCCTCCTGGGCTATAGCAGGGGGGGGTCAAGCAGTTAGTACAAGACATCATGCCGGTTAGTACCGTGGTGGTATACCTACAAAATTTTCAAAAATCAGTTAGTACTTGATGGTACTAAGTGACTGCTAGGGTGGTGTCAAGTAAAAAATCTAGGAAAACAGTTAGTACAAATGAATACTAAGTGCTACTTTTTTACCTTTTCTAGAAAAATATTAAAAATAAATACTAAAAGCAATCAGGGAAATCCCCCTCCATAAGAGAAATCAAAGAACCTAAGACATTTAAGTCTTCCCCTTTGGAGTTTGTTTGGTATTACCCTTTAGTTAAACACTATATCAGGGGAATTCCCTAACTATAGATTTGATAATAAAAGAAAAAGTCAGTTGATTTTCCCCTAATGTTCGTAGGGTAATTCCCTGTACTTAAGAAAAGTTTTGTGTTTAAATGATCATGAAAAAGTATTTTTTTCTGCCTTGATTGAACGCTACATATTATGTTTATGTTTTTGGTTTACGGTGTTTCATTATTGTATCAATTGAGAAGTACTTCGTTATTTGAAACTCTTGTACATATATCGCTGTACAGCGTTGTGTTAAAATAAAATTTTTGATTCATTTTAATTCATCATACCAAATCAATAACTGTTTCAAAACAATTTTGGGAACATGGTTTGACAAAAAGTAAATATCACACTCTCGTTTGATAGGTTTTAAGGGGTGGTCCTTAGTGAATTTCCTTTGAAATAGACCTTTTCGCCTTTGCGTCCGCCATATTGAATTGTATGCAAAAATACAGGAACGAAAATGCCGTGGTTGGATTTAGTTGGAATGTATGCAAAACATATGCAAGTTTACACAAAGATTAAAAAGACAACAAAGCATCTTATAAATAAATATTATAATCATTAGAACAATAAAAGATGGAATTTCTTAATCCAAAAGGAAATATTTACAGAACAACAAAAGCCTTTTAGGAATTTGTTCTTAAAGACATTGCATATTCTGTTTTCATGCCATAAAAAAATTCCACAAAGACGGAGTACACACATCAAACTTTCAAAACACGCAAACTGAAAGCAGTAATTATGACGTCACACTTTCTCAATGTTTTGATTTGATCATTTGGCGTCTCTATTCCCAGGAGAATAATATGCCGTCAGCCGAATAAGGATTGTTTTTTACCTTCGCGGGTGATTTTTCAGTTTGAGTTTCTGTCTAATGTTATGGTCTTTTGAAGTGCTTGTTCTAAGAGACGAGTGAATATAATTGTTTTTAGTTTTCAAGAGAAGCAAATTTAATCTTTCTTCTACAAGATTACACTTTAATATAATGCAAATTATGCATGTAAGTTTTTAATTCATACTTTCTTTTTGCATATGTTTTGCATACTTTCTAAGGGAATTTCACCACGGCAATTCGGCCACCATAATTTTTGCATACAATTCAATATGGCGGACGCAAAGGCGAAAAGGTCTATCACTTAGTATATTTCATACTAACTGTCAAAGGGTGGTGGTGTGGCCTCTTTCCTCCAAAGAATCACTTAGTAGGCATGATGTCTTGTACTAACTGCTTGACCCCCCCCTGGCTATAGGCCCATTTCATTCATTAGTTTTAGAAATATCTTCAGCTGTCAATTTATTTTGCTCTAAATAGCCTGATTTTATTCTATAAACCTTATTTTGGGGATATTTAGAGGTACAATTTTCAAGATTTCTATGTTTCAACTTAAACCCCCGATTTTCTACCTAATATAATTTTTAAATTGGAAAATCTTTTTGAAAACCATAAGAGATTTTTTAAACAAAACTACCGGATGTAATGCTTTAAAACTCGATGTTGATGTATTGCAAAGGTGAGGCATTCAGCAGAGGCAGCCTCATTTGTTTACAAGAGCCAGTAAAATTATCAATTGCTGTTAAGTCATTAAATTAGTACCATGTTCTACTGTTGTGACAACTACTATATAGGAAGACCCTTTACGTTTCATAGCATATTTTAAGTGGATTATTTTTCGCATGGACTTTTTTCGTGAATCAAGAATTTAAAATTTTTGCGTGGACAAAATTTCGCGAATCAGACTCTTTTTCATCCAATTTCTTTCATTGTCCTATGGGTTTTTGCCAATTTTGGGATTTCAAATATTTTGGGATTTCAAATATTTTGTGAGAACTAATTTTCACAAAAACGGCCAAAATTTGCGATTATCACAAAAATTAATCCCCGCCTCAATCCTCTTAAGGTACTTCTCACCTCAGAAATTTTACTAGTGAAAAATCGAAATATTGCCAGAAGCAGCTAGGAATTAGAGTTCTTTTTTCATGTGACAGATAAAATTAGTGGTTTAAAAAACGAACAGGAATCGAGGTTCTTTATAAGACACCTGGTAGAGATACTTTCTGTAAACACTTTTGATATGTTTTGTTTACTTTCATAGCATTGGCGTTAAAGAACATCAAATATGAGTACAAGCCTATCAATTTACTCAAAAGTGAGCAAGTAAGTGTTTAATTAAAGAATCACATGTGTTTTTTTTTAAGTAAAATTATTAGTCAGATCAAGGCGCTAAAATAGTCTGTAACTTTTTTGATAATTTAGCAAAGTGATGAATACAAGCTTATCAACCCATCTGGTAGTGTTCCTTGTCTGGTTACAAAAGGACATACACTGACTCAATCACAAGCAATAATGGAATACTTGGATGAAGTTTACCCAGATGGACATGCACTTCTCCCGAAGGATGACCCCATTAAGAGAGCAACTGTCCGAAAATTAAGTAATGTCATTGCTGCTGATATACAGCCTGTACAGGTCAGTGTTCAATCATACAAATGAATTTGCACTTATAATTTATTTTTATAGCATGGATAACAAACGCACTTAAGATTTTCTTTGATATTGTTCGAACTAATTTCTTATGAGATTTTACTTTAATAATAAGCACTTCTCCACTGGCAGGGTAGATGTCTCTCCATGCCTTTTACCTATGTTGGTTTATTTTAAGACGTAATGTTTTCTATGATATCACACAAAATAGCCCAGGCGTTTGCCACATCTTTTATTGCTTAAATTCAAAATTAGTGGCAAACGCCCGGTCTTACATATAAAACATTATGAATATTATATTATCAATTATAGAGATGAAAGAGCTTTTTCATTCACCAAGGTCTATTTTTTTTCAGAATCTCAGAATATTGAAGAAAGTTGGAAGTGAAACAAAAATGGAGTGGGGTCATTGGGCCATTCATTGCGGATTTGTTGGTAAGATCAATTTCCGAGTAATTTCCGTGGTTTTGGGTGTCTACTGCGAAAGTTAGTGGCTAATGAATGGTATATCTGCTTTCTATCATAGGAAGTCTCTATTTTGATACAGTTTCTAAAAGTGAAGTAAAATCATAGTTGATAGCACATGAATGTTACCTTTTGCCCTAAAAAGACCTATTTAGTGGTAATTTTTTAGATCCTGAAAATATTTCTGATTAGCGGAATTTTATTTCGCGAAAAAACTGCGAAATTAAATTCCGCGAAAATTTGTTCCGCAAAAATTTATTTCTTTAAGGGGTGCTGACGATTCATTACAGTGTTGTTTACTAGAAACATGTTCTATTTCTTTGTAGTTCTAGAAAAGATGTTAGCAGAAACAGCAGGAAAATATTGCTTTGGTGACGAGGTACGTAAACATAGTGAAAACCCTCCTTTTTTTAAGGGGGATTCAACTTGGGCCCAATAAAGTAAGGGTGGTAACAATATTTTGGTCGAAACAGAAAGAGCAGAAACTTGCGTAGCGAGAAAACAAAAGAAAGTTTTTCTCGGACAGGGGTGCTTCCGCTAAGAAATTGGCGCGCGAAAGGTAAGGAAAAATCAATTCTTGGTCAAGGTCAAGTAACAACAAAACAAAACAATGAAATCGATTTATGAAATTAAAACAAACCAATTTTTCCGAACAAGCCCCCCCCCCAAGCCCCCTGGAATATTTTTCTCATTAACAATAGTAAACCAATATTAATATGCAACTTTTGGCTTGTTCGAACTTTTCTAGACGACTAGAATTTTTCCCTCCATTACTTTTTGCTTTATTTCTACTATGTCTGAATTCGTCGTCTAGCTTGCTTGGGTAAATAATTTGGTAATTATGAACAAAATAGTAAAGAAAATAGTAATGAAAATAGTACAAGTTTTACCCTGCGGAGCTATTTACACCAATTTACTAAGAAAATTTGAGGCCTTCATTTGGACGGATGATAAACCATAGCTTTAAATAGTGGGGGCTCGTGCGATTCTAAAATTAGGTAAGATGCAATATAAGTAGGAGGTTGCAATATAAATGGGAGGTTGAGACTTTTCTGTACACCATGGTAAACAATCTGTCATATAGAAAACAATCTTATTTCGAAACCGCGACCTAGAATCAAACAAAAAAGGGTAATTCCAGGAAATTGTCAACCACGATCGGAGTCTATGCCTCTATGCCTGATTATGTACATGTTTTTTTTAATAAGCATACAAAAATCCAAAAGCTGGCTCGGAAATGCTTAGATCGAGAGTTTTACAAAGCTGAAAATTGCTTTGAGCTTATAGCTTAAGCAAAATTTCAGAGAAATTTTGAGAATCCGTAAAATTCCAGTCAAAAAGAAACAAATTCTGAGTATGAAGGCTCAAGGTAATGTTTAGCATATGCTTAAATGTTTGCCATATATGAGCCTAGTTATGCTTATAAGCGCAATGCTTATAAAGAAAAAAACATGTATGGGTCTTGGCCTTACTCTTGTCTCCCGAATAGACATCTCCCCGCTAATTGTTAAGAGAAAAAAATTCCATCCCCTCCGCTCTTATCAAGACCCCCCCCCGCTAATTAAATTCGAATAATTCAATATTTTATTAGTGTAGATAGACCTTAAACTTGTTAAAATTTTCCTTTTTGTTAGTATTGATTCTTATTTTACAAATGTTAAAGTTTCTTTTGTTTTGTTGAAATTGATATCAGTTAAAAAATTCTGTCTTCAAATCCCCCCCCCCCCGCTTATTAGAATTTAGAAAATTTTCCTACCCCCTGCTTATTCGGACCCTCTCGTCTATTCGGAAGACAAGAGTACTGGCGGTATAAAGTCAAAATGAGCGTGACGTAACGTACCCCTTCCTTGGGAATGGCCGAAGAACGAATAAAACTGACATCAATCGTGTTAATCATTTTTAGATCACGATGGTGGATTGTTGTCTTGCTCCACAAGTCTACAATGCTAACAGGTGAATAATAAATTATTTGCTTTTCAGTAAGGCCAAAGGGTCTTATTAAGACAAATACTTCTCCCTTACAAGAGACAAACCCTTATAAAAGAGAGATTTTACACAGGGGTGTAAACCCCCCATGTTTATTCCATCCCCCTATATACCCAACCCCGCTTCTGTAATGAATTCTTAACCCCCCTCCTTTTTAACAGAAAATCTGTTTTTGAGAAAAGTCGCTCTGTGCGGCACCAAAGGGATCAAAAAGTATAAAATGTATACAGTCTCGAGCCATCAATTTCACAATATAACTAGCGTTTTAATAACTAGCGTTTTATGCACTTTTGTGTTTTGGTGGTACCAGTGGATACCCCTTAAAACCACATACCCCTTAAAACCCACAATGTTGCATTTTTGGCTTTCATAACTACCAGATTTAATTTTATGTGGTATGTTTCACTTTTTTACAACCTCTTATAAATGTTCTTTCATAAAATACCAAATTTTAAGGATTTTAAAGATGCTAAAGTATCTTAAAATTCGAAGTTATTCAAAATCTTTCAAAAATCCCTTCAAAAAATCAGGTTGTTTGGACCTAGAAATTACACAATTGAATTTAAGGTCATAAAACCTATACTTTTTAGATACCTATACTTATGGTAGGTATGAAAAAATCATTTTCATCTTCGTGAATAGACCCCAACGAAAATGACAGGCCCTTAAAATTCTACTTTAAAGCACTTTTATGGTGATGATCAATAAAATCTGAAAATTTGATTTTAACACATATTTTTGAGATCATTTAGGTACTAATGGTATATTCATAACATTAGTAACTTTACAGTGAATCACTGTTCAAAATTGAGGTCAAAAGAACTTTTTTGTAAAAAGTTATTCGAGAAAAACCATTTTGTAGGTTTTAAGGGGTAAATAGCTAAAACTGCACTTTTTCACTTCCTCGTGAAAAACTGAAAACTGTTTTCTACAAAACATCACTGCTAGGGAAGACAATCATAGACAACGTACTTTCAACACAAAAAGTTTCAGCCTTACACTCCAACTAAACAATGAGATAGAGGGTACCACTTTTTATTGTGGGTTTTAAGGGGTATCCACTGGTACATATTTTACTTTAAAACAGACTGCGAACATTTGTATATGTGAGTAAATTGACCCAATTTTCAACCCCCCCCCAACCAATTCATATTTTATCCTCCTTATATTTCCACATCTCCTATTAAATAGATTAAACTATTTTTCGATACTAATTTCATCGTTCGATTTCTAGGTTTAAAGTGGATATGTCCGAATTTCCGATCATCTCTAGGGTGAATGAGGAATTAATGAAACATGATGCTTTCTTAACATCGCGCCCTGAAGCACAATCTGATTGCCCTGAGGAACTACGATCATAATGTTTTTGAAATATTTGCCATGTACGATTTTTTTTATATTTATAATTTTTTATCTTTATATAATATTTACAAGGTTTACTAGAATGTGAATTAGAAAACAGAAATATGTACTTTTTAAAATACTACATACAAATTGCGGTTATTGTACCTTTTAGAACTCGTCGTTCATTGTTCAGTTACCCTAAAAAAGTTTCTTTTCAAACAAAGGATTCCTAGAAGCTGCAGTAAAACCTGAAAACACGAACACGTGAGCAACTTAAGATTTTTTAAACTCAATTACAGCAACTGAAATTCCGAAATCTCCTGAATTATTAAAATAGGATTGAACAGGTGTTAGAGAAATTCATATCATTATCCGACCATAAATGCTGGTTTGAGCTTCGAGGAATTAGCCCTTTCAGTGCCGATGTTGGTATATACCAACAAAATCGTATTCGATTTCTTTGCCGATTTCGGCATTTGCCGACATGAACATTTTTCTTCTTTTTTTTACTTTATTGAAAGTTTGATTTGAACTAAATTTCATTTAATAGCACAGTTGAAAAATTAAAATTTATTTCATAATTATACATTTTTCAACTGAAAGGCTTACTGTATTTTAAGAAATAAAATATTTCTAGAAATAAAATATTTCTAGAAATAAAATATTTCTAGAAATAAAATATTTCTAATTTGTAATTTAGGAAATATTTTATTTCTTAAAATACGAAAATGAGAAATACCCTTATAACTTATCAATGGATGATCCAAATGACATAACACTCCACTGATGTAAGGCACAGGTATTGACAGTTTAGAACACAAAAAATTGACTTCATATGCTGACGTCAGCAAATTCTGCTAGAACATTACTTAAATTACGAAAATGAGAAATATAATGAACCTAAATGGTATCTGCACGAAATTTTGCTCACAAACTTGTATTGGTAGGAGAAGGGCTTCTGAAAAATTTCATCTCGTTTTGCTGACGTTAGCACTTTTTATAAGAATATTTCTTAAATTCGTAATTTGAGAAATAAAATATTTCTCAAAATACTAATTTAAGAAATATGCTCGCAACTTTTGATTGGTAGATGACAGCAAATTCAAATTTTAGAGTCTTGTACCACATCATACTTTGGAATCTCGGTCCAAATTTGAAATCAATCCGATGACGTCATCGACTTATATGGCAAAATCATCATTTTCGATTTATGCAGCCAAACGTGTACACTTGGCCGAAAGCTAGAAATGGCCATAAATTCTGAACTAGGAATAGCCAGTCGCCAAAATTTTGCTCGCAAGCTGGTATTGATAGGAGAAGGGCTTCTGAAAAATTTCATCTCGTTTTGATGACGTTAGCAGTTTTTATAGGAAGATTTCTTAAATTAGTATTTTGAGAAATATTTTATTTCTCAAATTACGAATTTAAGAAATATTCTTTTAAAAAGTGCTAACGTCATCAAAACGAGATGAAATTTTTCGGAAGCCCTCCTCCTATCAATACCAGCTTGTGAGCAAAATTTTGGCAACTGGCTATTCCTACTTCAGAATTTATGGCTATTTCTAGCTTTTGGCCAAGTTTACACGTTTGGTTGCCTAAGTCGAAAATGATGATTTTGCTATATAAGTCGATGACGTCATCGGATTGATTTCAAATTTTGACCTAGACTCCGGAGTATGATGTGGTACAAGACTGCAAAATTTGAATTTGCTGTCATCTTCCAATCAAAAGTTACGAGCATATTTCTTAAATTAGTATTTTGAGAAATATTTTATTTCTCAAATTACGAATTTAAGAAATATTCTTATAAAAAGTGCTAACGTCAGCAAAACGAGATGAAATTTTTCAGAAGCCCTTTTCCTACCAATACAAGTTTGTGAGCAAAATTTCGTGCAGATACCATTTAGGTTCACTATATTTCTCATTTTCGTAATTTAAGTAATGTTCTAGCAGAATTGCTGACGTCAGCATATGAAGTCAATTTTTTGTGTTCTTAACTGTTAATACCTGTGCCTTACATCAGTGGAGTGTTATGTCATTTGGATCATCCATTGATAAGTTATAAGGGTATTTCTCATTTTCGTATTTTAAGAAATAAAATATTTCTTAAATTACAAATTAGAAATATTTTATTTCTAGAAATATTTTATTTCTTAAAATACAGTAAGCCAACTGAAAGTAAACACATATCACTTACTCTCGGGTTCCTAATAGCCGGGGGATTGGAATAAGCGGGGTGGGTGGAAAAAATCTCAAAACTTAATAAGCGGGGGGGGGGGGCTGGAATAAAAATAACCTGGGTGGAAATTTTTTGAAAAGGAGGCTAATACAGAAGAATTAGGACAAAAGAGGGGTACTTTCAAAAATATTTTCCCAAAAATTAATAAGCGGATGGGGGGGGGGGTTGAAATAAGAATGTCTTGGGTGGAAAATTTTCGAAAATAGGTCGAACCTTAAAAAATACGTACGGCAGTTACTCTTAGGTGCCAAATAAACGGGGGGGGGGGGTTGGAAAATTTTCAAGATTTTAATGAACGGGGGGACCTAGTTGCCAGGGGGGGTTGGAAATTGTACTTCTGAAACCCCAAAAATAAGGTAAATATTAGCCCCGGGTCCACTTAAAGCTTTTTTTATAGACTGGATTAAGTGGCCCGGTAGTATATGATAATATGCTTTTGCTTAGGCGGACTGTAAAACAGAAGGTAAAAATAGTATGAAGCAATATTTTTATTTAAAAATAAGGGATTGCAAATCTGTTAATCGTGTTTGTTTCCCATTTTTGGTTATATCTTTCAACTCCAAGTAGTTTTATTGTTATTTGGATTTTTAATTTTTTTTCAAAATGGCGACCTCGCCAAATGCTCCTAGTCTACTTCACTGGACTCAACGTCATAAAAAACTATCAAAAAGCTTAGTTCAGCCAAAAGTAGACTCTAGTCTAGGTAAATATAGGCTAAAATCAGGTTATTTAGAGCAAAATAAGGGACTTTCTCTTTGACAGGACTATTTCAGGCTAATTTCGCCAATTGTTGCAATTTAAGTATATTTAGCTTTATCCCCATAAACCCCTGTATGTAGGAATCTAAGATCTGTTTTTTCTTATGTCTAATGAGTAAATTGTACAACAAATATACCCAGAGGGTTCTGAGGCAAAAGGTGTAAGTGAATTAGCCGTCATTAGAGTAGCGATATTCAATACTTTTTGATTTATTTTGATGTTCGTGAATTTTGATCAAATCTTCAAAAATTGTGACCTTTTGAACTTTGAGTAGAAAATTATTGATTTTTGTGATAACGCGACCCTTTTAAAGAGTAACTTGATTTTTGTGACCTTTTTAAACAAAGGTCACAAATTACACAAATTAGCGCCTGATCTAAAGAATCCGTAAATCCGTACTTTTCCAATCATTTCTTTTGAAAGGGGAGAAAATATAATACCTTGTTGGAACGATAATTTCGAGCAGCTTGATGTTAGCTAAAGAATTTTCTAAAAATTATCTGAAATTAGATGGCTCAAAGTACAGACTGTCTATTTCTTGGAACAGGCTTTAGCCAACAAAACTATAAAAAAATAGAAATTCTAAGTTTCTTGCATTATAATTCTCATAGTGTTGGCGTCAACAGCCTGCCAGAACAATATTGTTGATGTGCTTTCACTATGTTCAGCTTTCAATGTCTCCTTCGCATCTCGTGGCGGGAATAAAGTATTCAATCGACAAACTCCAGTTTCTCCAAACGCATTAGAGTTAAGTTTATCACCAATAGAAATGATCAGATATTCAACACCATAGAGAGAGTCGACCGGTGTAACTTTCCAAAGAAGTAGTCTACGCAGCCTTTCTTGATATGGCTTGAAACACGTTAAAAAGATTGGACATTCAACCTCTCCAAGATCATAAATCAGGATAAGGCCATTTTGAAGACCTACCCACATAACATCCAAAACGAAACATACGCTTACAATAGATAGGTTAGTGGTGGACTTCTCAAATGGATATCTTTCCATGAAAAATTGATCGATCTTCACTTCCACCACTCCAACAAGTGAATCGATTGAAATAATCCTAACAACGCCATTTGACAGACCAATAGCAACCTTCTGGTCGCAAGGCATCAGTACAAGATTGGTGATCAGGTCAGATGTGGTAAGCTTTTTATCAACTGTAAGATCACTCGATCTCAGTACCAGTGAATCATCAAAGGTTATTATTTTATATAAACGTCGACCATTAGCAATTATGATGCTGAGCTCAAGAGAGGGTTGTACCACGACTAATGACGTAAACTTCCCACGAGCTTCTTCTCCATATAAACCACTAACATGAACTTTAGAAATATCTCTATTGAATCTGCCTTTTGTAAAACTGTCAAGACTCACCCTTCCTAGAATGAATGACGCCTGTGCAAATGCAATGTAAATTATTCCTCGGTGAACGTAAAAACTTACTTCGTCAATTGTGCAATCAATGTATTCTTCTTGGGAAAAAGAATCCTTACTGGCAGTCCAAACACGAATGTAAACGGAGTCATTTTTACTAACAATAACAGCGACGGAATGACCATCGAAAGAAATCAAATGTTCAGTTGGATGGTGGGCATAATAGCTGCTTGCGATACTGCTCGTACTTAAATCAGTCATGTCGATCCCAGAATAAATGAATCTGATACCTAAAAGTTAATCAACAGCAATCTTACAGTTGAATTTACCGTTGGGCTTTAAAAAGAAACTTTGTGATATACTTAAAATATTTATCTACTTAAAGAAGTTTTCTGACACTACAGTACCGGTAAAACCGGAAAAAGGCGAAAAAGGAGGGTATTAAATTTATTGTATGACAAGACACAGATTGTTATTCACCAGACAGAAAGATAAAAATCGATTTGCTCAGTTTTTGAACACGTTACCAAATATTCCTCTTGGGATTGGTTGAAGATTTAATCACATGATCAAAAAGTGAGCAAAACAAACTAATTTCTCAACGCAATTTCAATTAAGAAACAATGAAAAGAAACAAAAGGCTTCCAGACCGGGGTTTTTTATACGGAGTATGGTTCTAAAGTCTATTCATGATAAGTGTGCACTCTTTTTTCTTTTACCTATAACTTTTGAAGGAATTCTCCAATTTTTATAAATTTGGTATTATTAGAAAGATATTAGTGAGTGGAACAATTTGAAATAAAAAAATCTTTAAATCTAAGAAAAGTTTGAAAATCTCTCATGGATCAAAACACTACCCTCAACATAATCTCAGCAAAAGCTGAAACATCATCACACCCCAATTGCTCGACCGACAATACCAACAAATATGATACAAAACAACAAAACATTCAAACAAACAATTATACAAAGAAAAAGAAAATGGCAAGATGAAGACAAAGCCTAGAGTCAGGTGTGGTACCAAGAGTAAGCACTCTCTGGCGCCCGCGAGCCACCCGTCATCTTTACCAAAGAAGAAATAGTGTTGATCAGACACTATTTCGTACATAAAAAAACAGAGAAGAGGGATTAAAATAAAACAAATTGTAAACAAAAAAGTTTAAAATTTCTGACCATACAGTGAAGTACAGCAGAAAGAAAGAGAAAAAGTTGAAAGGTTGACCGAGAGCCCGGTTCGGAACCCTGTAACCGAGTGGCCGTACACATTGGAAACGAATTAGGAAATGAGACAAACTCAACAAACTTAGACATAAACTACAAATATACTGGACAGAGAAAAAGATACAACACATTGAAATATAAAACGACTCTATCGATTAAAAAGAAATGAAAATTAGTAAATTAGTAAAAGCAACGGATTAGAATAGGTGGATTAACTTCTCTCGTTGCTCCCAAGAGAGATCCATTGTCTTCTCATTGTTACAAGAAAAATCTGTAAATGACTCTGCGCACTCCTCGTTTAGTTTTTTCATTGTTTTTATGAGAACAATTTTCCAATTTATACAGTTTCGAAAACGAATTTGTCCTATGATTCGATCAATTTTGATGATTTTGCAAATATTTTAAATCCTGCACTTAAGTTTTAGCATCAACAAACGCTAGACCAGTTTTAATGTAAATTTTTAATCTTTTGTCAATGGCAATCTTCAGATAAGTGAAAATTAACGTATGGTCTATAACTAAGAAACTATCGATGGGTCACGAATGGGTTGCATACTGGTGAAAGAAGACTGTATTTAGAATTAGGAAAATAAATTTCAAATTATTTGGCTAATTTCTGCATTGGATAGAAAGGGCTAAAAAAGTGCATTTTCTTATTTAAAATGTACCACGTGATACGTAATGACCAATGAAAATGTTGAAAGTAATGATTTTTACAACTTTTTTACAACTTATCAAGTTTTAATTGCTAGCAAACTCGTAAAAAAGTTTGATAACCTAACGAGGAGTGTTTTCTATGAGTTCTTAATCCACCTATTCTAATCCGTTGGTAAAAGAAACAGTGACAAGTCCAATTTTTTTTTTTTTTTTTTTTTTTTTTTTTGTTGTTTAGTTGTGGAGTAATGAATCTGAAAATTTTTTCGCATTACTGAAAAAGGTTCTCAAAACTTGATGGCGACCATACATTTTCCTCAAAACTTTTTCCAACCGTGTAATCTTTGTTCCTTGCTTCTTTGCTCTATCAATGAGAGACATACTTGCACTAATGAAATTGTTCACACTGGAACAGACCCTACCAATCCTCAAAATTTCAGCTCCCACACAGTTATAAAACATCCGAGATGGAATATTGCTCGACGCAAATAAAAGACGAACAATCGAAAAAGGAAAGTTATCTCTTTTGTCATAGAGTTTTGCATCTATGTAACCGTTGTCATTGGTTAATGAGAGATCCAAAAAAGTAATAGTATCACCTGAACTTTCAAGATTGAGCTGAAGTTCAGGAGGGTAGATTTCTTTATAGTTTTCCATAAATAAATTGTCATCATTGATGGTTAAAAGATCGTCGATGAATCGAAAAGTGTTTGAAAAGCGCCTTGCTTTTTGTAAATTTTCTTTCTTGAGGCTTTTCACCCATTGACTTTCAAAAAATGATATAAGAACAAATTAGCCATAAAGGGAGCTGGGTCCGAGCCCATCGGAATACCTATTGTTTGTCTAAAGATTTTATTACCAAATGTGAAATAGCAATTGCTCATGAGGTATTCAAGTGCCTCTTTAAAGAGCGGTTTTGTAAATTTCACCCTAGACCGATTATTTTTGGCAACCCAGCTAGCCCTAGACTTAGACAAAGAAAGTAACTCGTGCGAGCCACCTTGAAAGGTTGAAAGCAGAAGTCTGTAATTTGGTTCATTACATCTAAAAGTTTTTCATGAGGGATCTTAGTATAAAGGGTAGAAAAGTCAAAGGTAGACATTGATCTTAAAGAGTTACGTTGATTAAGTCTCTTAATACAATTCAATACTTGCTCATTGTTTTGAATGACCCAGAAAGTTTTAACATAGAAACATTTGGCGTTATAAGTTTCTACCTGACGATAAAAGAGTCTAAAGATTTTAGTAATTCCTTGAGAAAGTGGTTTGATTGAACAATTTGGTGCTGCAATAATGAACCGAAACTTCGAGGGGTTTTTATGCAATTTGGGTGTCCAGTAAATGTTTGGTAATTTCCGACTTTCTTCCAAAACTTGGAGTTTAAAAGAATCTTTAAGTTTCTTGCAATCTTTTTCAATCAAGTCTAATGCATTGGTGTTGATCTTTTCATATGTAAAACAGTCTGTTTCATTGTCCAAACCTAGTTCAGAAACCAAAACTTGTGCATAAAACCTTTTGCAGACTAGAGCGATGTTACTGGATGCTTTATCAATAGGAAGGAAGAATTTTTATCTCTCAGTGAAGAGATCTTCGCTTTAATTTTTTCAGATGTAACTGCAATCCAAGGTGTTAAAATCCTAATATCCAACTTGTGCTTATCACACCAAGCCTTAGCATAATCTCTCACTGATGAGATCAACTTCTCTTGAGTAGAGTCCCAATCAATCAATTTACTCTCTCGATACTTTGGTCCTTTTGTAAATAATTTTCTAAGTCTATTATTGATATTAGTGATGAATGGTGAATCATCACAGTCACAAGGAAGGATAGAAGGATCTTGGAGAAAATGGTCAACATCAACGGAAGTAACAAATTTATTGAAGTTGAAAATCTTCGAGCTGATTGGAGCATCCAAAGAATATACTACTGTAGGAGGTTTAAATGACTTTGCAATCGATGGTATAGCCTCTAAAACATCTTTATGGTGTAAAATAGAAGAAAGATTTACAGATTCTATTCCCTTGTTAGTAAAATGGATGCGGATAAAATTTGACAAAGCTCTACGTTTCTTTTTGACTGGAGATGGTTTAAACAAGCGACAATCGATAATATCTAGAGCTGCGCTATACCACTGTGAAAAATTGAAGTCTAAGGGTTTAGAGTGGAGCAAATCAGTGATTGCATCACCCAAACGTCTAAGATCAGATTTTTTAACAGTAGAAAGTAGTAGTAATGCGGATGAAATTCAATGCACTCTTTATGTCATTTTCAAGAACATTTTCTAAACGTTTTAAAAAATTTTCGCGAACAAATTTTATGTTACTATAGCGCTTAAGTCTTCTATCACCCCTTTCAAAAGTACGTTTTAAAGGAGGAAATTTCAAAGCAATTTTGTCACTAGCTTGATCTCTCATAAAATCATCACCAACACGATCATTTAGACCATAGGGATAAACTGTTCTAAGAGTTTTCATCCAATAGTCTTCTCTCTTCTTTCTCATGGAACTAATTTTAGGATCAAAAGCATTCTTCTCTGTTCTACCTGTGCCTTCAAACTTTTCGATAACCTGAACAGAATAGTTAGAGTTTTTACAAATTCCCTGGTTAAAATGGTTACTAAGAATTTTACAAGTACCATATTTTGCGGGGTTTTTCATACCAGCTCTATGTCCATTAAAGCACGCATTTAACTGCTGTGCAGTTTCACCAACATATTGCAGACCGCAGGTAGAGCAAGTCAACAGATAGATAACATTAGGAGTGTTACATGTTATCTTTGATGTTCCTGGTGGAATGAATAAAAAAATGAATAAAAAAATTCTAAAAATGAAGATGAGAATGAAGAAGAAAAAAGGAAGATCTCGTAGAAAAGTGCTATAAATTTCATTTTCACTGGAGAGATTCCTTGATCTTAGAAGATCATCACTGTGAAGAAATTTTATTAAAATATTTATTCAATATAAAGTTATGATACAAAGTTAATAAGTGATTGACCCCAAAAAACAGCAAAAAACTGCAGAAAACAGCGTTTTTAGACGTCAATCAGCTTATAACTTTGTTTGATATCTTTTGACTGAATGATTATTTTTGAGATTTTTCTATCGTGAATAGACTTTAGCTGTTGGCAACAAATTGCCCTGTAAATAGGGCACTAAATATGTACCTTAAGTGGATACATTTTCGCGTGGATTAATTTTCGCGGTGTTTTTATAATGTTAATTTATCCACAAGGTATGTTGACATTATTCTAACAAACAAACAAAGTGGAATGAAAGAAAAAACAGTTTACCTTCACGATATTCAATCCACAATGTTTTTTCGCCGACTGCGCTTAATGGAATTACTTTTGTTGGAAACGTTTTCTTCCCGTAGAAAAGTTGAAAACAACAATCTTGAGCTTGTCGAAGGGTTTGCTCTGCCGTTGGACGGTCCGTGCCTTTTTCTTTCCACATTTTGGTCCTCAGGTCTGTTAGAGGGAGCAGCCCATACAGAGCTGCAAAAGTATCTTCATAAGATGATGGTGGCTGACCATCTTTCAGTGCAAAAGGATCAATACCACGAAATGATGGTCGACCATTTATCATTTCTCCAATCACCATAGAGAAAGAATATATGTCTACACTGACATCGTATTCACCCTTGCACAGTCGGATATCTGGAACTATAAAGTTGTAAACTTTTTTCATACCATCTGGTGTTAAACTATCGGTTATTTCAAAATTGCCAAGCTTGACAATAATATTAAGATTTTGTTCATCTAACTCACTGATAAGAATGTTACCACTTCTGATCTTTCTATGAACGATATTCCGTTGATGCATGTAGACGAGAGCATTCGCAACTTGTTTGATGATGCGAAACAATAAAATCCGTTTAATCGGTAGCCGTCCAGCTTTGTTGTACAAGATATCTCTTAAGGCCCCATGGCTTGCTAACTCTGTTACTAAGGAGACAAACGGAGTTTGTATCGATATACCAATCAAACGAACAATAAACGGATTTTGCTGAAGTTGATTGAGAAAGAATGTCTCGTGTCTTGCGGCAAAGAATGCATTTAATAACTCACAAATGTTAGTTTCTTTGTTAGCAGAACCGTTGAATGTTTTGATAAAGACAGGGGTTAGTTTTTCTTTAGAAGTCGTATGATATCCATGGTACATATCACCAAAAGCTCCCTGAGCAAACACACCACTCTCTGTGAAATGAAGGGTACTTTTGTCAATCAGCAAATCTTTAGGTAAATCTTTGAAAAATAGTTCGGGAAACATTTTTTCAACATCATGTCTTGACAATAAGTGTTGTCCCTTGCATGAAAGTTGGGCATCATTATCATTCATCTTTGTGTTGTATTTCAAGAAAGCATCCTCAATGTTTATGAAGTTTACCTTTTGGCATCCATCCCTGGTGCACACGGGACATGCTGCAAAATTTCTGATACCGGTACTAAATTCACCAGAGTAGTCGGAAGACAAGAAAAGATCAAAGTTAGAAAACCATTCCGTGATAACCGTTTGAATATGTTTAATGATGTAGCCAAGTACTTGGTAGCCCATTAGATCACCAAGCACTCTGGTCTCCAATATTTCATTTCCACTCACAGCTTCTTTTCGGATGGAAAAATGAAAGTTGGGAAGCTCTAATTGAATGCCATTCTTCCAGCAGATCAAAGATCTGTCAAGGAGCATTTTTTCAATCGTTACATCATTCGATAAGACGGCTTCACTGCCAGTGGCATCAACAGAAAGGTTTTGTTTGGTCATCATTTCCTTCATGAAGAAAAGCAAACGACTCAATAACCGTTCCATGAATCCGTGTGGAATTACCAGTAAAAAGACATGTCTTCGGATTATCATGTCTTTAAATTCAAGTTGTTTCGGCATAGGATAAGGTTGATTGTAAAGTTGTGAAGGAACAAGAACGTCATCCGCACTAATTGGAATAATGATTTGAAATTTGTACAAAATTCGCAGAAAGGTTTTGAACGGCAACGGAGAAAAGTTGATTTTTTCATTTTTCAGGTCATTTCTAAAAGAATGAAGATTTATTCTTCCATGATTTGAAGTTTTGTGTAGGATTTTGACAGCGCAACATAACAACTGATAAAGCCATGAGGGATCAGTGAAGTAGAAGTCGTCCAAGTCATCCAGTAAACAGTCAAAATGAACCAATGTGCCTGTATGGATGAAATAAAAAAAGCAAATGTTAACCATCATGTATTTCCTCCTTTGCATATTGCAATGAAGTAAATACAGTCATTTTGATGTTGACTTCTGACCAACCATAAGAGTCGTAGCTCAATGGCTGAGCAAATGCCCGCGAATGTCGTGGTCCTGAGATTAAGTCTCACCGGATCCGTTGGTTTCCAAACGGCTATAATGACTGGTTAAGAATATTAGAATACTAATACGGTGAACTCGAACACGAACTTGTTCGAATTAAGGAAATTTCGAGTTATGGAGTGAGGTTTATATGCATTGTTAACTGTAGGGACCATAAAAATTGTTCGAGTTAAGAAGACATTCGACTTATCGAGGTTAGAGGTAAAGAGGACTTTACTGTTTAGGGTTAATAACCCTTTAACTGCCGATGTCGGCATATGCCGACATGAGCATTTTCGATTTCTTTGCCGATGTCGGGATTTGCCGACATGGGCACTTTCCATTTCTTTGCCGCAAAATTTAACACTTCTACAAATATTTTGTATTAGATGGTTTGAAATGAAAAAAGATAATAGTTAAAAGCTTTTCTATGTTGAAAAATAACTATTCAACAATGTTCAACTCAAAATTATAGTCCTTGGCTGATACTTCATATATTATTCAGAAAATGAAGTCAAAATCGCTACCTTTTGCCCATGTCGGCATATGCCGACATCTGGCAAATAGGTCGAACCTTCTTTTTTTCCCGTGGCAAATAGGTCGAACCTTAAAAAATACGAACGGCAGTTAAAGGGTAAAGTGATGTTTTTACCTTTAGCTTTTAAAAATCTTGTTAAATCTTTGATTGCCTCGTCTATTTCATAATGTACCAGTTGTTCTTGAATGAAATCATTTCTCATGATATATCTGAAGTCTTCATGGTGTATGAGAGGCTTCCAAAGAATGCTATGTTTCTCTCGAACTTCTCTCTCGAAGATTGTAAACGACTTTGGAATCTCTCTTCCCATGACACTCTCCTTGCTTCGTTCATAATGATCGAATAGTGATAGTTTCTCTGATGGCATGATCTTCATCTCTTTTGCAATTCTGTAAATTGTTTCTCTCAATTTCTTTATGGCTGAAAAAGAATTGATTGTAAGTGTTGGAAACATTTTGATATCATTATATTACTTGTTTTCTCTCGTAAGCTGATCGAAAAAAATAAATTCTATCTTATTTCAATTTCTAAAATACAGTGAAAAATGAATTCTGAGGAATTACCGCTCTTTTACGGACACACTTTATAACAACACTGCATCACCAAAATCCGTCTAGAAGGTATGTAGACACTTTATCTTTTTAGTAATTTCTCAGCAACCATTTATGCTATAGAAATTATACACTGTTGAAAATATATTTTGAGGATTTTTAAAAGATTGAAAAATTGAGTTGAGGAGGTTCGAGTTATGGAAAGTCGACTGTAGTTTAAAGCGATAATGGAAAAGATCGTGAAAAAAGAACGGAAGAGATCTTCGGCTCTTCCAGTGATTTCTGAAATATTCCGGATACTAGAATAGTTAGTTCAATTGAAAATCAAAAACGCTAAATATCATTGGGCATTAACATTGTCAACACATTTGTGTGCTTGAGCTCAACTTCACAAAAATTTACTCAACATTCAAGCGCACTAAAGCTACAAAAATTCGGATGGTGCTGCGCAAAGATGCTGCGATAAAGTCAAGCTGGCAAATCGACACAAAGTTCTGACCCCTCATAAAAAAGCCCGAAAGAAAAAATTATTTATTACGGGGCCTGCCCTGCTCGTTCCTCAAAATATTTGGAGGTGTGCATTTTCCACGGTACTTTTAAAATTATAGCTCAAGTGGATAAATTTTTGCGTGGATCTAATTTAACAAAAGGCCAAAATACGATTTTTGACATAGATTTAATTAGGCGAATTTGGAAATTGGAGAAACAAAAATTCATGAAAATGCATGAAATCAACGCAAAAGGGAAAAATTTTTTGCGGGGATTATGTTTCGCGAATTTTCGCGAATTTCGCCTTTTTCGCGAAATATAATCCCTCGCGAAAATGTTCAAACTCTCCTCTCGCTAAATTCGCGAAATTTAATCCTCGCGAAAATTAAGATTTTACACTAAAAATTCTTTCAGCTAAGAAACTCTCTTAAATGAGTCTCCATTACTCGAATGTCTCTATAATTTGAATAAATTTTCATTCCTCGTAGCCGTTCGAGTTATGGAGACTCTACTATACACATAAAATCTCTTAATCAAACTAACGAAAATTGTGAAAATCTGAAAAAATTCGCCAATTTCGCGGAATCAAATCCTCAAAATTGTGCCCACATACTTTTAATAAACGGTTAGAACGGAACGGTTTTTTAATTTTGAAGTTTCCTTGTTTTCCGACTACTATGATGAAATTAGTAAACGCGTATCAGTGTAACTTGTGTACCAGGGCTTGATCATCCCGAGATGTAAATACGGTACAATACTAAAATTGTCAAGTAGAAAAGCATAAAGATACCTTCGCGATCTTCAAGTGAGATTACTTCGAAGATGTGTAGATTCACGTTTCTCATCTTAGGTTCAAATGTCTTGATGAATTCTTTTAAATATCCTTCGATATAGTCTTTGAATCCATTTTCCAATGACTTCTTTGGGATACGATCAAGCTTTGTACCAATGATGATAACATTTGGTTTTGAGATGTAAGATGCCAGGTTGACAAGCCAAGGCTCAATGTCCCGGACGCCTTAAAATCAATCGGAACAAACAAATACTATTTTTCCAGCCCTCTTTATGTCATCTCAAAATCTTGAGGACCAGAAAAAACAGATAAAGATGCAATAATCAGTTTTTGCCTGGTGCAACAGTAGCCCGGAAATCTGGAGATTAAAATCTGTATGATGAATCTTTTCATATTTCGCAATAGGGTTTGATAACTATGTCAAACCAATCGCAATAATTCATGTTTAGATTGATTTCAAAACTTTTCATGTTAAATTTCTGAAGAAAAATGCAGCAGAAAATAAACAAAACAGTTTTTAATACGTAAACATACCACTTTGGACTTCAGTGACATCAAAAACCAGTATGTTCAAAGAATCCTCAGTTAAGAAACATTTGTGTGCAACGTAAAATTCTTCCTTTCCAGCGAAGTCCCATACGTTGAAGTGAAAACGTGGGTCTGTGAAATTGCTACCGCTCAAAACCAGCTCTTGAACGTCAATATTATTTTCTTAAGAAAGAGAAAATTTTTATAACAATGTTAGCTAGATCTAGGTAATCTAATTTGAATTAGGGTCAACAAACGCCTATTCCTAGGGTTTGATTCTTCTAGTTAATGGGATTAATTTTCGCAGAGATTGAATTTCGCGGTTTAGCTCATCCGAGGAAATTTAAGATTTCTCGGGGACTCTACTTTGAGATAATATTTTCACAATTGTGTGCTATTTTTGCAATTTTACTGCCAAACTAGGCATGTTGGTTGTGAAATACGCATTATTACCGCTTCTTTGATGGCGGTAAACGTTAAAAGTGGTCTTTTAACATTTTTTAGGACTTAATTCGAAAAGATTTCGCGGATTTGTTTTTGCGGATGACAACCAAATCCGCAAAATCCGCGAATTTTCATCATGTTAAAATCAGCTGTTAAAACACCCCCTTCTCACAGACCCGGTAAGATTTTTTTCAGCCAATGGGGGTAAAAATAAGGGAACAAAACTCGATGGGGATTGGCATTCCCATATTTTTTATGGCTTGGGATATGATTTCCATTGCTTTTGAGCCAGAAAGATTCAGTGGGAAATTAAAAAAGCGCTCCATTATGAGGATACGTTTTTTTTCTTCTGTGAGAAGGGGTGTGCTAAAAAAGCTTGGTTCACATTTTCAAAAAACATTATTTTAAACTAGGCTTGCGTTTCGTTTCGTTCTTTGATAGCTAGGGTTAGGGTTAAATTAGAATTGAATTGTCCGGAAACGTTAGATAGTTAGGGTTTAGGGTTTGAAATATGTCGTACACATGGTAGATTTACGGATTCTACATATCTACACATATGGTAGCAATAAGTGCGAGATTAGACTGAGGAACTTTTAATAAAAGTGGTACAAAAGATTTTAAGTCAAGCGAAGACAGGTGAGATTCCCGGTGACATTACCTCCTCCAAGAGTATCATCTCCTCCACTAACATCCAACAATCTACGAATCAGTGTAGTTTTTCCATGATTGGCTTGGCCGAGGACAGCAATTTTCATTGTGTAATGAGGTTCCGCTTGAAATGCTTTACTGCGCATGTGCGAAAGCAAAGTTTCCCTAGATTGATGAACACGAATGGGTATATCACGAACCTAGAAAAAAATATAAATGCAGGTCTTTGCAGTTCTTTGAGTTAATTTTAATGAATGTCTACTTTAATGGGATAAATTTTCGCGGGGGTTAAATTTGCGTGAATGGGCTCTTCCAGAAAAAAATCTTTACATGGGGGGTGGAGGATATAACAATTTTTAGTGATTTACCCCCCGGACAGGGTGACTTTTGGCCCCCCGGACAATAGGTTTTACCCCCCGGACAAGCATCTGCTGACCCCCGGACACACCAAATTACCCCCGGACAGAGCAAATTTACACCCCGGACAAGGCAAATTTTGATGATTTTTTGCTACCCCCGGACAATATATCCTCCACCCCCCATGTAAAATTTTTTTCTGGAAGAGCCCAATGTCACTTATTGGGAGACGACTTTGTAACGTTTACTGCTAAATCGTGCATGTTGGTTGTTGATACACATTATCAGCACTTCTTTGATGACAGTAACTAGGTCACAGTGTGGATCTAAACCACACTGAAACGACCGCCTTCCATCACGCATCACGCTCGCGAAAGAGCGCACGCACATTATTAACGCCTACATGTCATCTCCAGTACATTTTAGATTATTCATTGAAAACAGATTACAATATAGTCATTTTTCATGTCTTGATTATTCAATTCCAAATAAAAGACATTCAGAGAAAAAAAAGAGAAACACCTGGGTAATCTAGTTAAAAAAACCGAAAGTAAATGGCAGACAAAGTAATGAGCCAAGGCAAAACGAGATTAGCGTACCACTATGAAAGAAACCGCCTCCGGCGGTCGATTATTTAAAAAGTTATTAGATATTTTTTGAGTTTTGTTTAAAAATATTTCGCGGATAAGGCCTTTCCAAATTTCAATTAAAGTCTGTTCACGATAAGTGTGCACTCTTTTTTCTTTTACCTATAACTTTTGAAGGAATTCTTCAATCTTTATAAGTTTGGTATCATTGGAAAGATATTAGTAAGTGGAACAATTTGAAATAAAAAAGTCTTCATGGCCCCCGGCGTGCGCATCGAATTGAGGGGGCCAAAAAAATATGTCGCCCACCATGGTTGGGCGACGAAGAAAATGTTCGACTTTTTGCCCTTATTTCACCCCTCTTTACGGTATATATAAGATTTTTCAAAGTAAAAAAAAAAATACTTTGCAAAATATTGGGGGGGCCATGGCCCCCCTGGCCCCCCCGGTGACGGGGGCCATGGTCTTTAAAAAAATTCTAAAAACGAAGATGAAAATGAACTTCATTTTTAGAATTTGTTTAAAGATTTTTTTATTTCAAATTGATCCACTCACTAATATCTTTCCAATGATACCAAATTTATAAAGATTGAAGAATTCCTTCAAAAGTAATTGGTAAATGAAAAAAGAGTGCACACTTATCGTGAATAGACTTTAGAACTTAATTTCACGGATGACACCCAAATCCAAAATTAATTCTTTCCAACATTTAGCTCAATCACTTCATGAATTATCAAAATGAAATCTTTATCAAATATAAATGTTTAAGCCATCCACCTAATTAATTCGCTCTGAAAAACTCTTCAGTCATTCGCCAAACCATAACCACACATAAATTTTTCCCTACTGTAGTTGGACAGAAATTCTTCACATCTCTTCAGAAATATACTTACATTTAAACCCTCCCAATAGATTACTTTCAAATTTGTGTTGTATCCTAGCTGTATAGGCAATTTTTTAATATCCTTGTTTCCTGTTATGTCCAATGTTTCCAGAGTTTTCATATTACATATCACCATCGGGAACTCTTTGAATTTGTTGTTTGCAATACTTAAGTATGTGATCTTTGAATCGATTTTGCTCGGCAAAGATGTTAATAAGTTTCCAGAAAGAGATAACGCTCTAAGCAACGGTGACCATTTGTTTGTTTGAGGCAAACTCTCGATCAGATTACAAGAGAGATTTAATCTTCTCAAACATGGTAATTGAAGCAACGTGACAGGGATTTCTTGGACTTTATTTTGACTAAGATCCAAATGTGTCAGGTTAACTAAAACTTCCAAATTCCATGGCAAATGTGAAATTAGATTATCAACTAAAGAGAGTTTATGATAATTTACAATGTCATTGATATAAGATTCCTCTAGATGTGTCAGACCCAATTGTTCCCAATTCACTTTATTTCTGGAATCGCAGCAATATTTTTTACTTAACAGTATCACTTTCAAACATTTTTGACCAAGTTTTGTCTTAACGCCTGAGCATTTGAACATCAAATTCTTGACCATACCGCTGACACTATCATTCTTCGTGTAACACCTACGTAAGGAAAAGAAGAAAAGGATTTTAATTATTACTATCAGAGCCACTTTAAAGAGGCCCCCAGTTACTGCGTGAATCCGTGAATTGGAAAACTTTGCGTGAACAGAAATTTCGTGAGAAACAAAAAAGAAATTGCGTGATTTCGTGAACTGAAGGTCTGCTGGGGCGGGGAGGGTCTTAAATATGACATCATTTTAAACTTATCTTCTATCACTTAATTACACGACATATTGTTTAAACATTGTTGTTACAAACGAAGAAACCCCAACTTGGACAGAGCAAATTTACCCCCCCGGACAAAGCAAATTTTGATGATTTTTCGCTACCCCCGGAAAATATATCCTCCATCTGGGGTGTACGAACATTTTCTGGAAGAGCCCAATATACGAAGTAAGTATATCTATAAAGGTCTGCGATTCAGACTATTGTTTGGTTTGATTGACAAAATTGTCAGCACCGAACTGTGGTTTTTACTGTGGTCTACTTTTTTAATTTCGCTTAGCGAAAGTATTACGATAGGCTTCCGTGTATGTATGTGGCGAGACATTTTTTGGGGCGCAAATTATGGCGTGGGCGTTTGGCTGCGGGCGTACTACGGCCAATATTCTAAAGGTGGACTCACTCACAAAGATAAAAAGTGATAAAAAACAGGGCTTTTCTTAATAAATATAATACGCTAGTGCAAAAAGTGTAACCAAGCCTTTGTAAACATTCATCTTGAGAACTTTTTAATGGCTGCTTGATTGCACATGCTTTTGAAACTTGCTGCTGCTGTATAAATTTTTATCATGTTTTCTGGTCTTTTGTAGAGTGTTTAAAGAGGTTTAATATTAGTATTTTATGTTTGTGTAGTTAGTGAATGCACCAACAAATTGATCATGCTCAGTAAGTAGTACAAAAAGAGTTAATTTTCCAGAACAACAACATTCAGTCTGAAAAATCCTTCTAATTGCACGCTTAAAATTCCGAGATTTAAACGCATAATTGCACGGCTATCAAATTGTAAGGTTTTTAAAAGTGTTTTTACCTATCAATTTCATGTTCCAAATAATCTAAATGAGTATTATAATCATTGCTTAGGGGTCACTCACAAATCGATTTTAAGTTCAAATAACGTCATATGACGATTGTGGGTGGGTGGGTCAAGAGGTAGGATGACGCTTTGAATGGGTTATAAAAAACATCGATTTTGAGATAGACCTTAAAAAATATAAGTGAAATGATATAAAGTACAGAACAAACAGTCAAACCATAACCAGACAAACCAGACCCCTCAAAAGTTAAGTTCGTATAACGACGGCTCGACTTTGATCGCTGCATTTTGTATTTTGTTGACTGTTGGACTTAGACGAAGAGCACCTCGAAAACTATCAAATAAAAGGAAAGCTGCGGAAAAGAATACGGAAGTCTCGGAAAAAAGAATACGGAACTATTTGTCCGCCGAAACATTTTCACTTTTTGCACGCGTCACACTCCAGCTGGAGGCAACGAGTACTTTGGGCAAGCATCGGGCTTTATCAGTCTGGGCAAGTCGGGTCTAGAAACCAGTGGTCAAAGCCGCGTTGGTTTGGTTGGTTGGTTGCAACACTCGAGTCGAAAATATGGTGATGGCGTTGAGCATGAGTTGGTGTTGGTTTTGACGCTTTGGCTGAAGAAAAAGAATCAAAGTACCAATTTTTTTGAGTGCCGTTATGTGGGGTGGGTGGGTGGGTTAGCTATCAAAACGTCATATGACGTTATTTGAACTTAAAATCGATTTGTGAGTGACCCCTTACAGTATATGGCCCCCAAAACGGAGACGGCCCCCAAAACGGAGGTTTTCATTAAAATGAAGATTCTGACTTGTAGATTTATCAGAATTAAATGATTTTTGTTTATTTTGAAAGCATGATGGTTATACTTAAATATGAGCATGTTTTTGCTGGTTTGAGACAGATTCAAAATAACATATTTGCGTCTAAAGGAAATATTTCAACACCAAAATTAGATAAAAATTGCAAATAACTCACTCTAGCTCCTTGGATATTGAAAATAAGTTATGAAAACGGGGTATAGGAAACTTTCTACACCTAATACCGTTCAGAAAATGCAAAAACATCTGTGACTTTAGAGGCTGGGTAAAGGATATAGCATCTTGAAGGTCAACCAGTATTTTGGAGCCCTAGAATCAGCATTGACAAAACCGAAAATTCTAAATATGAGAAAAAGCAAGAAATCTAAAAATTCTATTCCTATCACCTGAGTTAATAGTTTTATAACAAAAAATTAACATTATATATAAAATTTTCCGCTGAATCAGCAAAAACGGCAAATTCTGTCATTTTTTTGCAAAATATAGGAGAAAAATATCTTTAAAGCTTAATATTTTCAGTTTCAGTTAAGCTTTTTTTCTAAAATTTTCACAGCCTATTCCATACATGAATGGAACTATTTTCAAAAGAGATTTGTTTTCAAAAACTTGATTAAGACGTTGTTAAATCAAAATTGTCATTTTGAAAATTTCTAAATTTTCAGTTTGGACTTTGTAATATCGAAAATCTTGAAATATTTCATAAAAATCATAAATTTTACATCCATCGGGTTGTAAATTTAAGGGGAAACACAAATATGTTCAAAGTTTTTCCCCCTATTACCACTGGGCTTAATAATTTGATTTTAAGTACACCTCCGTTTTGGGGGCCCCAAACCTGCATTTTGACAACCAGGGGTATACTGTAAAAATTTTATCAAATAAATTTATGCCCAAAACCCTCTAAATCATATTTCCAAACTATGGTCAAAATTTTGTATTCATATCTTAAAGATATCTCGAGAAATCGCTAAAATTTCAAACCTCCGTTTTGGGGGCCATTAGAAAAAAGCTACCTATCTTTAAGCGATTGAAAAATATTTTTAAAATTGAAAATTTTGAAAAAGAACTTCCAGGAAATAAAGTAGAGATGTTAAAGTTTTTCATGCAGCAAAAATTTTTGTAAAATCTCTTTTCCTCTAGATTTGAGAGAAATTTCAAATTTGATCACCGTTTTGGGGGCCACATACTGTACATTGAGATACATCATTTACAAGTTATTTGAAAAGAAATGAAAACACTTTTCGTTTGTGCGAGTTCAAAATAGACGATTTTCCTCGAGTTTTCTCGGAAAAAAATCTGGAATGCTTGGTCAATTTTACGCAAAATTTTACGAAGATTCCAATTCAAAAATCAGTTGTTGTCCGTTTGACCATGGTTCTATCCGTTTTAAAAAAAAGTAAGCCCCACTATATTCCTCAAGCTTCTTCAAGCAGGGTGGAAAATTAAGCGTGCAATTGCACATGGGTGGACTCGGGCGGACTATGATAAGCACGTATTTACAAGTTTACGCCTGCGGAAGTTAAGCGTGCAATTAGAAGGATTTCTCAGACTGACATTAACCCTCTCTTCTCTTCTTCACCAAAACTACAAACAGCACATAGGTATGATGTTTTTTTCTTTTTTCACCAGATAGTTATGTGTTAATAGTGAAACCAGTTGTGACAAACAGTCAGTTTTAGCAAGTACCGTGAACTGAAGTCGGGTAACTTGATTGCATCAGTGGAGGGTAACTTGCATAGCATACCGTAAGTTGGTCTAATGTCGACATCCGTCTTCTAATTTCGACACCCTTCTTTAGAGATAGGAATAATAAGAATGTCGAAATCACTGATTGACTTTGTTTACCGCAATGAGAGGGAAAATCTTTAGTCTATCAGTGATTTCGACATTCTTATTATTCCTATCTATAAAGAAGGATGTCGAAATTAGAAGACGGATGTCGACATTAGACCAACTTACGGTAGCCATCAAATGACTGACCAATCAAAGCAGCAAAATTTCAAAACAAAGGAACTACGCAGCTCCGCTTGCAGCTCTAACCTACCATTTTTTTTTTGATTTTACTTTGTATTTTAATGACCAAACGGGTCATTCATTTCTTGAGGGCTATGCATGCCCTCAAATCTCCTGCCTCCACACTGATGCAAGTTACCCGTGCCCATCTCATGATATTTCTTAGAAATCATGTCAAATTGAAATTCAGCAATCATTTTTTCGAAACGACCCTGCCAAGACACTGCCGTACATTGTCATTGTACGGTGATTTACGGTGGGTAAGGTGGGGTGTACAGTACAGCAGATTTCAAATTAACCTATTTTCACCGCCGTACAAAGGACATTTAGATCCAGCCCACCATACACCACCGCACAATGTACAGCAGTCCCTCGTTAATGATGACAGTTTTTTATCCGATGAAGTTTGATTGGTGTTAGATGAGTTTGGTTAGTAAAAGTTCCAGCTTTTCCTTCCCGATGGGATGATAGATATTGGCTCGCTCTTTAAGCTTTAGCGTGGGCGTCTGCTAATAAGCCGTCGGAATGTAAAAAGAATGGGCAACAAGGTAATAAATCAAACTAATCGAGCTTCAATCAAACTTCACCGATCTTGATACACCTTTTGCTAATTAGGATTTTCATTTTGAATCATGGTACCGTTGTTTGTATAAGATTCCCATTTCCGCACTACTTTTCTGGATTCTTTCTCTATATATTTTCCAGGGGATAAACGGCAAGATATTGGGAAGGGTTTGTTTAATGGGATGCAGTTTAAAGCAGTTATGAAGGAGTCAAAGTTTAATCTCAAGGAGTATTATTTCTTTAAAGCTTAAAGTTGGCTAGTTTTTACCCTGCAATTTTCTAGTCCAGAAGCTAGAGCTCAACTGCTTTTTGCCTTTAATTGGCTCTTCCAGAAAATGACCGTATATGGGGGTGTAGGATATAGTGTCTGGAGGGGGGTAGTGAAAAATCTACAAAATTTGCCTTGTCTGGGGGGGGGGGGGGTAAACTTGCTCTCGATGGGATCAACTGATGCTGTCCGGGGCGGGGGGGGGTTAGACTGTTGTCCGGGGGATCAAAAAGTCACAATGTCCAGGGGGGGGGGCGGGTTTCCAAAAAATGTTGTACCCTCCACCCCCCCCCCCCCCCTATTCAATTTTTTTCTGGAAAAGTACAATGTGAAAGTGAAAGAAGTCTTTATCACAAGTTCCTTCAAGCACAAAACGAGGTTTCTAGCATCAAAGAATGAAAAGTTCATTTTTTCTTCTTCACTTTCAAAAAAATTTGAAATTATTTTTCTCAAGTATATTGCAGTTCTCTGAATTATTCTGAATTGAAAGATTTTGTTTATGCTTTATAGAATGGAATTCTTTAGTCGCATTTTTGAAGGAATCTTTTTTTTAATGGATTGAGATTTTTCATTAAAAAAAAACGGGTATCTATGACCTGTGTGTACAATACATTGTGTATATTTTCTGTAACACTTCATTCAAAATGCATAGCGTCTTCGTCGTTGATGTTCGAGTATATTATGCGAAATTTTCGACTTTAAAGTCGTCTTGTTTATCATTGTTTTTGTTCAACTCCCGTGGTTTGGGAAAGACAGTGTTTTACAAAATTGAACAGAAAAAACTAGTTCCTAGTTTTATATATGTGGGCTCTATCAATCAAAATAAACAATCGAATACAATAATGGCACGCAAAGATGCAAAAATGTTTACTCTTCGATCATTATCATTACCTAATTCGAGATAATTTGAAAGATTTTGATTTGGCCATCTACCTTGGTAAAATAGCCGTAGTATATCAGGAATTATTCGATGGCTGCTTTTGCCTACAGATAATGATAATTATTACGAACCGTAGATAATGGAGTTATTAATGGGGTATAGGAACCCTTACCTAAGTTTTTCAATGTCACTCCATGTTAATGTTAACGAGTAATATTGATGAAAACAATCACTCTCTTCTACTGCTGGTTCTCTTCCGAATAACAATTCTAAAAATTCATGATTGTTGTGGATGGTAGCCGTGTAAGACAAAAGTAGTAAAGCAATTTCATGATGACCATAATCCAAAGCCTTTGAAGCACAGTGCATCATGTTATTCGGTGCTTCTCGGCAAACCAGATTTACTATCTCAATCTTATTCAACTGTACTGCAATCTGCAAACAATCTTCACATATTACGTTTTTCACATCTTTACTTGGTGAAAGCATTGATTCCAATATAGCTTAAAAAGCAATAAAAGTGGACTTTATTTCACTGATTAAATTTTAATATGTTACAACCAGAAGCGTTCTAATTTTTGCACTTCTCAGGATTAAAAAATGCGTTAGAATGATAAAACTCCGCACAAAGGTTAGCCTAGTTAACAGGCTCGTTAACATGGCTCATGGCAATATAGCGTTTTCGGCGCTTTAAAGACCTTTTTATTTCTACAGATCTTTAAGTTTGCCTTAGAATACTGATTACTGAATAGTTATTCAGCCACAACTTACCATCAGAGTTATCCTAGTGACTGAACCAAACTAGCTTAAATTTCTAGACTATACACAGGTGGAAGGACAACTCTACAAAATCATTCAATATAGAGCGGAATTATGTTTCTACGTAAATTCTTAAGTAAAATCAAATAAGAACAACATCAAATTGACGTAAAAAAGACTAATAAAAAAGATTAATGAAACGGGGCAGAGGCTTTGTGGGAAAATGGTTGCTTCTGAGCGAGTAACCTTTGAAATAGTACTTTGATTATGATACCTTCAAGTTTTGTTTCATCTTTGTCCTCAGCTATTTTATGAACGGTTTTTGAATACACTTTCTTTCCTATTTTGGAATCATATTTCAAAAACATCCTCACGAGCTTAGTATAACGAAGTACGACGGATAAATCGATTGGTGTATAACGGCTTTTTGTAGTACAGTACATATCTTCTCCTTTATCGATCAAATCAATCACCAATTCTACATTACAGTCAAATACTGCATTATGCAGAGGACTGAATCCAAAACGTTTTGTATCAACATCATCTGTTGACATTTTTGATTCCATAATGATGAAAATAAGTCAGACGACTAGATCACAAAACGCAAGCCATCTCTCCGAATTAGTTTTAAACATCAGCTTTGTTTTTTGCAGTTCTTGTGAGTGTAACCATAAAAAAGGAAATTCTCTACTCCGACCATCTGTACTGCTCCGCGTAAAGGATACCTACAACATCAAAGAGAGTCATGTGATGATTCAATTCAGTGGAGGAGATACTCCTCTGACACCGGAAAAACATATTTTGAGGTCTTATTTAAAAAAAAGAGTTTGAGCTTATAAGATACATTAGAGGTTTCTGCCTGCCATTTTTATACAAAGGTGTATTTTTAATTCTCTCTTTATTCCATATATTATTCGATTTTCCTTAGCATTAATGCATAAAACGTGTTACAGTCTAAAGACTCGAAAGCTCGTTGAAGCAAAAGCCCAGTATACTAAATGACTGTTAATTATTTTTATGCTTATGAAAAAAATTTTTTTACTGTAATTTGATTCGTGCTTACAGCACTTGATAAAGAAGCAGCAAAGAGGGAGAGTGACCGCGTAGAAAGGAATGAGAAAAGATGCCAAAAATTGAACAAGTTTCTACGATGAAATCGATAGTAAAATTAATACCGTAACAAATATAGAAATGTTGTTTTACTGAAAATAACTGCTAGTAATGTCAACCTTTAAAACTGTCGCTGCAGCAATCAAGGAGATTGAAAATTGGCTGCGCTTGGCGACTTTTTTACATGAGCCTTTAAAAGATGCTTTATTGGGTTTGCTTCACAACACCACAAATGACCCAACTTACACTGGATTACCATCTGTGCCTGCTGACCTTTACAAAACATTTTTTGCCAGGAGGAAACAAATTAACAATTTAGTGAAAAAGGGGATTCTCCATAAAGATCAAGTGGATTTACTGTTACCTAATGACGGTAATAACCAGACATTCTCAGACAAGTTCGATGTTACACTTATCGCACTTTGTATTCGAAGTTTTTTGAATTTGCCAGCACCTCTGAATGGATGGAATAAAGATCCCCTACCTACCGATAAAACAAAGACCGCCAGTGTGAAACGGGCTTTAAAATGGAGGAATAAAGTTCAACATGCAGTCCCAAAGGATATTGATAACGCAGAACTAAACAAAATGTGGGTAGAAGGTACCCAAATCATCCAAGACCTTGGCTCCAACTATAAAACACAGCAACTAAGAAAAATCTCTCTTGATCCAAAACATGAAGTTGTCTTGAAATCTTTATTTACTTATATGTCAAAAGTCAAAGATGATTGTTCTCAACATATTCTCCAGTTAGACACACAACTTCAACAAATCGCTAAAGAAATTAAATATCTCAAAGCTCAAAAGACGACCAACCCACAAGAAAAAGGTGAATAATGAATTGTTTTTATATCTGAAAATCTCGAAAAAAATAAAATTAAGACCAAAAAACATCTTTCTTAGAGGGCATCCCCTTTCAAGCACTGGTTTAAAGTCCATTTGCTTCTTAAGTGTGCACCAATCTTTGATTTGCTTTGAACTTTTATCCTTCAGTGCTAGAAACTTCACTTTTGGAGGTACAGAGGTACTTTAAAACCTCTTGTCTCAGCTATATTCATTATTTCTCACATAAAATTATTGCATGGAAGTTTACAAATCTATAGGAGATAGATTCGAAAACCGTTTTTCACTACAACGGTCTAACTTCTAAGGCCTGTAATTTTCTATGCAATAAACTTCTGGGAGAAACGATTAAGGAGGCTTCAAAGTAAAACTTGCTAGCTACAAAGGATAAAAAGCTATCCTCTTCATTTTTCATCTTCATTTTCTAAAACTTTTGAATCATTTCTTTTAAAAATTATAGTGCTCTGAATTATCTTTTCAACGCTAGATACTTTGCTAGATTTGAAGCATTAATTTGAAAAATGGCAAGCAAAACTAAAAATGAAAAATAAATAAATACGTGCACACTTAAAGCAAACGGAGTTAAGTATTTCAATCAGTAAGTTTGTACTCTTAATATACTAGCTTTGCTTAACGGCCACAAAGGTTGTCCAAGTGTGTAAGATTTAATTAAAAAATTCAAATCCAGCATGAAAATGTTAATGATTTTCTTCTGACAGAGTGCAAAGATTCGTGTTTGAAAGAGATTATCGCTTACGTGGAGAACAACCTTACAGAAGCTCAAAAGAAAGACCTTTTGAAACAAATGAACATCAACTTACAAGATGCCAAAGACGGATCACTGGCCAATATTCTATCAAATATCCAATGGCTCTCATTAAAAGTGAATTTGGATTTATTGGGAAGGCAGGATTTGACAAGTTACATACAGGAGAACACATTGATAACTAAAGGTACTAATATTGTTTTTCAAATCTTAAAATCTTTTACAAAAAACACAAATGCAGGGTAGACCCACGGCTCGAATGGGTAAATCACCCAGCAAAAACTCGTACACTTACCAAAAAATCCAAAGAATCCTGAAAGTCCCCCCCTAACATTCTAAAGTTCTCAAAATCGATGGATCGATCCCCGAAAATTTCCAAAACCTCTAAAAAGTCACCAAAATTCTTAAGAAATCCAAAAAGAATCTGAAAGATATTTCAAAAAACTTAAAAATTGGAAAAAATCAAAAAACTCATGAAAAACTCCAAAACCTGTAAGAATTCTCAAAATTCCTAGAAAATCGCAATATCCGTAAAAAAATTCAAAACAATTTCCAACAATCCTAAAAATCTCCCCCCGAAACCTCCAAAACTTAACAATTTCTTATATGAATGATCCAAAAAATCTTTCGATTTCGATAACATAAACAATTGTAATTGCGAAATAAATAGTGTACAAGCTACTTTTCAAGATGTATGACTTTTTAACGAACAGAACATTTTCTTTGGAAAGAGGAAGGTGAAACTAAAATTTTGATAGGTTTTACACCCCTGTGTACAGACCTGCTGGGACCCCAGCGCTACTGAAATATTTGGCCAAAATGTCGTCCTCGGTGGACAAAATACCCTACAGTTTCAGCCCCACTGGGAAATTGACTTTGATTTCGTCTTCATTTGAAATTCAATGCAAAAAACTTGCTATCCAAAACCATCCCGATGGAGATTTGGAAATATCATGAAATACACTCATTTCGTTTTATAAGCATAACGTTTATAAGCATACTGAAGCTCAAATTTCCAGAAAAATTAAGCATATGCTAAGCATACCTTGAGGCTCAGCCAAAGAAATTTTTAGAATCATAATTTCCAAAACTTCAGAAAATAACAGAAGAATGAAGAAGAGAATTACAAACAAAATTGGTGATTTTATTTTTGTTTAATCTCTTATAAATAACACAACTTATAATAACAACAACATTCGAAAACAATAGAATGTCTTCATTTCTCTTAAGATTAAACATAGGGGAAAATGCGCGAAATTTTTTACCCACCTTTATGATTTTTTTACCAAGCATAGGGTTAAGCATAGTCGAGGCTCAAAATTGAGCTTTACTTAAGCATAGTGAGCTTCAGCCGAAATTTACCGTATGCTTATAAAACGAAATGAGTGTATAGTATTTCCTAAACTTTGGAAATATGGAAAAGTCATATTTCCATATTTACTAAATTATATGAAAATATCACATTTTCAAGATATTTCTGGGATTGTAAATCTCTTATTTCGCCCAGTGGGATGTTTTAAGTTTGGGAACAATATAATTTCCACCTCCATTGGGATTTCGATAGAACATTTTATCCCCACTGTGGGAAAAAGATCCACCGGGGCTGTGAGATGTGGGTGTGTTATTTATTAAATTTGGTCCATTGGATCAAAAGCCTTTCTGAAAACAAGTGTTCTAATTTAACGCCGAGGAAATTCATTGCATTGAACTGACGTAGTTTTTTACGTGAAAGTCATTAGACCGGTTGGCGGATGGATGGCATGCGGGCGAATTTTTTAGAAGCTATAAAGATAAATAGATAAAACTTCGTATAATACTACTCATGATTGTATTGGACTGGGCTACTGACCAAGGGGTGTTATAAAGTCCGAAAATTTAAATCAAAATCTTCACTTTTGGTTATTTTGAATGTATAGTACGACAGTAAGGCAATTTACAGGGCTTTAAAAAGCTATTTTGCTTTTTATGCAAAAATCCAACTTTATCAACAAAATGTATCAGGTGTTATTATCAGTGGATATCCCTTAAAACCTACAACAATAAAGGTACCCCCTATATCCTGATAGAGAAAACAGTAAGGGCTGAAACTTTTTCTGGCGAGTCTAGGCTACGTAAACTGTACTAACGTTAAAATCAAATTACACCTTAAAACCTACACTATTACACCTTAAAACCTGGTACAAACATCGAACATTGACCCCTTGCTCACAACTTACTGAAACTGTGAAATTGCAATTCAGGTGCTGAACCGTGATTCCGTGATTGATCAAATACTTGCTAGAAATCCATTCTCAAAACAATATTTATATTTTTCAGGATTTCATGCCCATAATGCAATTGCGCCTGTTTTTTCTGTCAAAAAACAGCTTTGAAGGGTCAAAACTTTTTTCACTTCATTTTTGACGTTTGTTATTAATGTTTTTCTAAATCTCCATCACAAATTTGTGACATTTTTGTATGCGATAGATATTACCATGTTTTGAGAAAGTCGATTTTCAGATTTTATTGGCCACTATCATAAATGAGCTTTAAAATAGAACTTTGAGGGCCATACGATTTCTTTGGGGTGTAACCATGGAGAAGAAAATGATTTTTTCGTGCCTATAGTATAGGTACTTAAAAAGAATAGGTTCTATGATCTTAAATTCATTTGTGTCTATTCTCTAGGTCCGAAACACTTGAATATTTGATGGGATTTTAAAAAATATTTTTAATAACTTCGAATTTTACGACACTTTGCGATAGTTAAAATTCTTGAAATGGTTAGGTATTTCATGAAAGTACCTATACAGGGTGTCCCTAATTAAAGTATCGAGTTTGAACATGCGATTGCGTAGAAAAGTTTGTGTGTGTTATCGCTAAAATATAAGAACGTTCTCCATCACACAGGCTTATTACAAAAGCTAGTTACAACGTATAAATTAATCGTAATGACAAAGAAAAAAGAGGGAGAGCTTAAAATACAATTTTGTGAACACGCACATAAAACTTTTCTACTCAATCGCATGTTCAAACTCGATACTTTAATTAGGGACACCCTGTATTAGAGATTGTAAAAAAGTGAATTTTACAATATTAAATTAAGTTTGGTGGTTAAGAGAGCCCAAAAACCAACTTTTCTATAACTTTCGAATACTTTGTATAATTTGAATGTTCTGTATATTCCGAATCACCGAATGTTCTGTATATTCTCGAAAGTTTCGATTTTTTTAGACTAACGTTTGCAAGGTCTATAAAGTACTTAAAGTCAAATCTGCTGCACTCGCTGCACCATTTAAACGAACTTTTAGAGGTTCTGCAATTTTGCACAAAGCCCAAAAACCCCATTTTAGGCAATTTTTTGGCCCAAATTTGCCAAAACAAATTATTTCTCGGAAATCGGACTCCATCAGATTTCAAATATTAGCGTTTTACATCATTGTGCGAAAAATCATTAAAAAACGAAACAAATCGCGAGAAACGCTCATTCCCCTAAAATGAGAAATACCCTTTTGTCTTTTCAAAAATGACAAAAGGGAATTTCCCCAAATAAGAAAATCCGATTTTAATGGCCAAAAAAAATTCTCCAGAAAATAGCTTCAGCCACTTTTTAGAGTACCTCTATCTTTCTGCCAAAAATCAGAGAAAGCTAATGTATCGATTTCACACAAAGTCCCTTTTTAGCCCAAATTTGCCCAAGAAATTATTTTTTCGAAATTCAGACTCCGTCAGATTTTAAACATTACCACTTTACACCATTGTGCAAAAAGCAGAAAAAAAATGTCAAGTCAGTCGCGAAAAATACTCATTTTCCATAAAAATGATAAAGGGAATTTCCCCGAATAAGAAAATCCGAATTTTACGGCAAAAAAAATTCCGGAAAAACGGCTTAAGCCACCTAGAATCTCTTTGCCAAAAATCAGAGAAAACTAATGAAGCAATTTTGCACAAATTGGGCAAAAACAACTATTTTCAAGATTTGATACAATAGGTTGAAATACTCTTCTTCGCAAAAGTCTTCATTTTCTTATTCGTCTATTTTTTTCATCTTGACTTTTGAATTTTCTCCAACAGAATATATGAAAAATTCACTATGGTCAAATTTGCCAAAGATCAAAATCGACTTGAAGTTTTAAATAAAATCTTGAAGTTTGAACTAAAATTTGAAAATCTCTTTAAGTCTCTTAAAGGCTGGCAAAAACGTAAAAAAATGGACAAAATCTTCTAAATTTAGTCTCCCTAAGGGTCGATTTTCAAACTTTCGAACCTAGTGCCCCCCTGGGCTATCTGTGCTTTTCTCCTCTTTATCGCTGAAAGATATTCATGCCATTTCCATTGTGACATTTTAAGGGAGGTCGTCTGTAGTCCGACACTTTCTAGTCCGACAGGAAAAATACCCGACGTTGGATTTGACGAATGCGTCAGTATTCCGACAACAATTTTGTCCGGCAACGGGTCAAAAAAACATATAAAACGAAATATGAATCGCCGAAGAGGAGGCACATCTTTTATAAGCAAACACGTGCTTTGTAAAAATCCGACTTTGAGGTTGGCCCCTAAACCCGACTTTTCTTAAATTTTGGGAAGCTTAGGCTTTCAAGAGTCAAGAAATTGGATTTAGCTGTTTTTACGACCCTTCTTTTTTTTTTTTTTTTGGGGGGGGGGCTGGAATTAAAGTTTGATTTACAACCCTTATAGCATAATTCTGAACTTGCAAAAAGGGACCCTTAAAGGCGGTGCATTCTTTTTGCTATCTCAGTGAAAAACCCTTATTCAACATTCGACACTCTAAAATCTTTAAGAAACCCATTTTGAGACATTTCAAATATAAATGTCATATATCAAATTTAGAAAAATATTCTACATAAAATGGCCCAAAAAGAGGAAGGATTCGAATGATAAACGCCGTGTGAGAATTTAGATGAATAATTTTACTTACACAGGTGAAGAAGTATTCCACATCCAAAAAAAATGCCGAAATTTTCATCCTCCTAACTGACCATGGTCAATAAAATTGATAAAAGACTCTCTTTTTTTATCTTTGCAATTTTCTACAAAATGAATGATTCGAACGCGTGTAATCAATTTCATGCCACTCTCCTGTTGTTTATAAAAGAAAACAAGAAAAGTGAATGAAAAAGCACAGTGAAGAAGTGCGGGCAGAAGCGGGCAACTTTAGGATATCTTTTGTAACAACATTGTCACAAGACAAGGCCACAGATCTGTAAAGCCCGAAGGGCTAGATAGGCAACTTTAAGCTTTCTCCAGCAAAAAAAAGTGAAGCAAAAATTTGACTTTTTAAATTTCGTGCCGATGGATAGGATCTAGCATTTTAATTGTTTTCGGAGTGCGAGATCAAAAAAAGTAGGCGGCAAACGCTATTTCACATCTCTCAAACCGGTGAAATTGCATATTTTAGTCACGTGACTTTGGTAGGAAATCCTTCCAAACCTGGGCTTCACTTTTCGATAAAAGCCGCAAATCTAGCCCTTCGGGCTTTACAGATATCTGTGGACAAGTCCCGGGGGTAACCTGATAACAGCGCTGTTCACAATTTTCTTACGCGCTCGGTAAACCTCTGTAGACGCTTAAAAATTATACATCTGAGGAAGATAGTCCTCCCGCTGAAAATTCTACAACAAAAGAATCTTGTTGTGCGCCAGAAATTCAAAAACTTCATAAACACAATCACACAACTATGTTGTCATTCCTAGTCCTTTTAGACGAACGCAGTTTTTACAATTTCGAGATTGCATATTCGTCAGATTGTTATGTTTTCACCCATCCCTTTAGAGCTACAGCGTGGTGGGCAGAAAACAACTACTAGGTCACAGTGTAACACACTGAGCCGACCGCGGTCAAATCTTATGAAATTTATGAATTTGTACACCATTTACCGTTTAATATGAACAGTACATAGAAAAATCCTTAAATCTTATAGAAAGTTTTGTTGTAACAGTCGGGTCGAAAATCTATGGAGTATATTGTACTTATTCTTTTAAAACTGTTTTATCTCCGTAATACTTTGCAAATACAGAAATCTAAGGAAGATAATTACTTTTTCCAAGCGAGTGTTATTCAGAGACTTCAAAGATAGAGAAACGAGATTGTTGATTTCGTCAGCTTTCCGTGACTTTAGAGAACGGATTACCGCGCGCAAATATGCAAGATTTTTCACCATACAAAACGTCTCTGAATACACCGCTCCGCGGTCGACAATCTGATCTCAGGTTACGGGAATGTACTAGGGTTGTTGGATGAGAGGTATGTGCGGATGGGACCTCCAAAAACCGACCCTTAGAGAGACTGATTTTTGCTGAAAAGGTGACCCCTTTGAAACTTTTTTGAAAAATTTTCTTCGATATTTGAAAAATTTCCTACCTTAGAGAGTAGGGTCTCTCTAAGGTAGGGAATTTTTCAAATATCGAAGAAAATTTTTGCCTCTGTTATCTTTGTTATCTATATTATAATACGCTTAAATCGGAACTCTCCCATTCTCGCATGAGGCTTTTTCGCTAGCGATTTTTAAATACACGGCAATTTTTTTCGCGCCTTTTTGATTGTATATTCAATTCTATTCGCCAAGTGCACTTCCATTCAAGAGAGCACATTTCTCCTTGATGGAGAAACACAACTGACTGTGCAATAGCACTATCAGCATAATTTATAGTTTTTAAAAAAAAAGTTTATGTCGGTTATGAAATAATTTTGATTCACATGGGAATACGTCGAAGATAAAATTTGAGTTTTCAAAAAGACATCATATTTATGATTACCCTTGAGATTAATAAAGCTCCGATGACATTTCCCTTCTATTTGATACTCTGATAAAAACATTTCAATTTAATGGACTTGACAATATGAGAAAGTTGATGACTTATTCCCAATTCAATTATGAAATTTTTTAATCAATGTTTGCTATTTTTTGTTCTATTGAGATAGCAAAATGAAAACGCTTTTACTTACGCATTGAGTTTAATTGTTAAATAATTGTTGACTCTGTTAAGAGGTATTGAAAAAAGGCACTCTTTTTATATTCCACCGTAAAGCACTGTGGTCTTTGGAGTGATCGGTGTTGCCAAGTACCTCTAATACTGAATTTGAATTTCTATTTGTTTTTTATCTTCATCCTTGCGTGAGGAAAATAATAGTCTTTCCTCTCCCAAAAACCCAAAAAAAAGCACGTTTAAAGTATGACCGATTTCTCGCTAGAAATTTTTAACTCAATTTTCACCAATATTTGCATGAGCATTATTTTTAGCGAGTCAAGAACATTATTGTTTGAAGGTTTTCAACAAAAGAAATTATGACAAATTTATACAATTTAATAAGGAGAAGAAAAATCAAAATTCAACTAAAAATACTTTCACCATATTTTTTAATGTGCATTAATTTTAATGTCCCCTTAAAAATTTTAAACATCAATTTTTACGAAAAAGGCCTAAATTTAAGAACATTTCTTCTCGCAAAATAAGTACATTTGTATACAAATCCCTACAAGTTTCTGAAAAATAGAAAAGCGAGCGAAGCGAGCGTATTAAAAGGAGTAAGAAGTCGTCTCGGACGACGCCGGGACGGCTAGTGATATAAATAAAAGCTCAAGAAGAGTAGAACAACAGAGACTTTTTTCGAAATTTTGACGTTGTTAGCAAGGTATTCCCAAGAGGTATACCGTCAAAATTTATTGTTTCATATGATTTTAACGATGCAGTTATCTTCAAAAATACAAAGGAGATGTATGTCCAATCGTTTATATGTTCATGGTTATAATTTCAATCTGGCGTTTGTTTGAAAATAACGCAGGTCACGTGTGGATGGGAAATAAGGGAAATAAGTGGATCGATTTCCCGCCATCTATGAGTTTCAAATCTAGCCCCTTCGGGGCTTTGAAATTAATTGTTGGAACAAAATCCAGGAAAGGGGTTGTCATAATGGGTATGCCAGTGCAAGAATCAATCTAGCCCTTGATAGGGCCGGAGGGTACCAGATTTGCGAGATGACGGGTATGTCGCCGAGCCAAAGTTCTGAAATCGACCTATAGAGGTTTTTTCTTCCCGACGAAAAAAAATCCCGACTAAATAAAACTCCGACATTTTTTCCCCGATAAGGTATTCAAGGTATCCAAAATTTCAGCCAAAATTTTCAAGTTTTAGTCCAAATTTTAATTTTGGAGCCCTGCCTTACAGAGACTCAATTGCTTGTTAATAGATTTTACCCGGAGGGCTAGAGAGAAATCTTTAAACTTTCTCAAGCTAAATAAGATGAAGCCTTAAAATTTTGAATGAAGGATTAAATCTAGCGCTAGCTCTAAGCGGGCTTTTCTCAACCAAAAGTTTCAACTCTAGTCCTTTCAGTGCTTTATGAGTAAGTAAGTAGAATTAGATTTGTACCTTGAAGAAAATTGTGGCTGGAATTTGGAAGAGAGGTTTTTTATCAGTATAAGGACTACCAAAATAACCCACATTCTATTCGAAAAATGTTTGACCATTTTTAGGGCATTTTATGATGACGTCAATTTTCAGTTCAAATCCTTGCGAACAAGGTTTTTTATTTTTATTTTCAAATCAAAAATTTAATTTTAACTGTTCCACTCGAAAGATCACGAAAAGTAGACAATCAAAATTTTTAAAATTGCGTTAATTAGATCCCTCTAAAATGGTCCGAAATGACCCCGAAATCTGTCATTTTTCCTTGTGACGTCATCACCTACTCAATAAGATCTTCATTTCCAAACTAGGCTCATAAGATGAGAACGTACTAACTGAAAATGGTATGATTTAAGCTTTATAGGGTTTCAGCGGACAGATCATGAGTCATTTAGGTTTTTAAAGTTTTGCTGAATCAGCTAAAATATCTTAAAATGTGCTGATTAAGCAAAAATCATCGATCTTAAAACTCAAATATTTCGTGATCTACACGCTTTTTTTATAAGAATACACTTTAAGAATGTCTATGATGAAAATGACCAAAAAATTAAGAATAATGCTAAGAATATCACCATAATGGAATTTTGCTACTCGAGCTAAGAATGCCATTTTTAGAGCATCTTCAATTATAAATTGTCAATTACCCCCAAGTAAGGCTCACTCCTTACACAAAAATGCCATTTTATGATTGAGACGTATGTACTAAATGCTAAATCTAGTCTGAATTTGGATCCTAACCTAAGAATGCTGTAAGAATATTTTAGGATGATTTTCCCAAAAAAGTTAAGAATATCCATGATGAAATGGATTTACACCATTCTTGAAAAAAAGCATGTAGCCATTGAAACCCTATAAACGAAATCATTTTTAGTTAGCACGTTTCAAGGCCCATCTTTTGAGCTTGGTTTGAAAATGTAAATATCTTAATGATCAGCTTATGACGTCACCAAGAAATATAAAACATACCTTTGGCTTTCTGGCCAATTATCATAGGGGGTCTTAATAACGAAATTACAATAACAATCTCTACAACAATAATCTCTATCAACTTTTCAAATTTTGTTTGGTAAATTTGGGACTTTGTTTTTCTTATAGGACTTAATGCTGCATCAAAAGCACTTCGTAGTTACTACGTCACTGAATTCATCCGATGTTTAGTCGACCAGCCGTTATCTAATAGTAGCAATTACTATGTGCCACGCGAAGATGTTTATGTTGAGTTGGCTGTCTTGGAAGCGGTGGCATTTGACGAAGAGTTGAGTAACTCGGACCGCGACTCGTTAATGAAGCAATCACATTTGACAAAAACGGGGATAAAGATGAATGAAGTCCTTCAACCAGATGATCAACTCATATTTGTACGTGGTGTGGCAGGTATTGGAAAGTCAACCTGGACAAATATGTTCACTTTAAAATGGGCTAAAGAGACTTTAAAACAAGTCACACCAATAGATTTCTTATTTGTCTTCACATGTAGTGAAATCAATGCATATGGCGAAGAACCCGTTACATTGGAGAAGCTCTTAACTGATAAATATCATGAAGTCTTCCAGTATATAACACTAGATGATCTTTCATTGGTTGCAAACCGTGTGCTGATTGTGGTTGACGGATTAGATGAACTTAAAAACATCTATTCGTTAGGGGATGGCGCTCGACAAGCAAGCAGGAACACCTCAACAGCCACTACCAATCTAGATCTAGTCTACAATCTTATCGATCCTCGAGGCCAACATATAAAGCGTCACAAATCAATGGCTATAGGAAGACCAAAAGCCTGTGAATTTGTCAAATCCAAATTTACACATGTTAGCAAAACAAAGACCATACAAATTTGTGGTTTTGATGAAACCAATGTTCAAACTTACATTCAAAAGTATTTTGGTGAAGATGGCAAAGGGAAAATTGCTAGAGTCAAGAAAGCTATCGAATCTTCAAAAAACTTGAAGGTGGGTAACTCCTATTTAAATATTTTTAAATAACATGACACCCGATGATTGGGATAACTCAATAAAGATTTGGGGATTTACCCCTTCATGTTAAAAGGTTAAATGGAAGGTCAACTTTCTGGATATTGCCAAAATGTTAGATAGTACCATCTTAAAACTATTCGTCTTTTACCTAATATATAGACTCATAGGTTTTTACGCTAAATTTGTGAGGTACCCCCTTGGCTTCTCGTCAAAAATTTATCGCCCTATATTTTTCACAAAATAACAGTCTAGAGAGGCACTAAAGGTTGTAGTGGATTTATAATTTGTAGCATAAGCATTCCGTAGACCTATATATATCATTATTTCACGAACCAAGTGAACGATAGCATTGAAACTTTTCCACAGAGATATAAAAGTCAAATGTGGATTACTATTAAAGTCTATTTACGATAAGTATCCACTCTTTTTTTATTTACCAATAACTTTTGAAGGAATTCTTCAATCTTTATAAATTTGGTATCGTGGGAGAGATATTTGTGAGTGGAACAATTTGAAATAAAAAATCTTTAAAATAATTCTAAAAACGAAGATGACGAAAATTTCTTCACAGTGATGACCTCCTAAGATCAAAGAATCTCTCCAGTGAAAATGAAAGTTATAGCACTTTTCTACAAGATCTTCATTTTTTTCTTCTTCATTTTCATCTTCGTTTTTAGAATTTTTTTAAAAACTTTTTTATTTCGAATTATTCCACTCACAAATATCTCTCCAACGATACCGAATTTATAAAGATTGAAGAATTCCTTCAAAAGTTATAGGTAAAAGAAAAAAGAGTGCACACTTATCGTGAACAGACTTTAGTAAAAAAACTTATGATAAAAAATATTTCGGAGACTTCACATTTGGGTTTGGATATTCATCCCTTTGAACTCCTAAAGTTTATTTACTCTTAAGTGCGCACTCTTCTTTGCTACCATGTAAAAACAATGTCAGTGGAATTAAGAGTATCCCCTTAAAGGGTTTACTTTTACATAAGTGTTTCCGTTTCATATCAGACACATATTTCATATCAGGGTATGCCTATTGTTATATTATGCTGATATAAGCAAAAAATGTTTTTCTTTTCCTCTTTCTAACCAATCTTACTCAATGATGACACTCTTATTTACTAACAAAACCTTTAAGAGTCTTAAGTGCGGTTTTCACATCGTAGAAAAAAGAGTGCACACTTAACTGCCAAAACAGTGAACGAGAATTTCATAAAATACACGCTTTTTTATATAAGAATACACATTATAAAAATGTCCATGATGAAAATGGCCAAAAAACTAAGAATATGCTAAGAATATCACCATCATAGAATTTGGCTACTGAAGCTAAGAATGCAATTTTAAGAGCATTTTAAATTATAAATTATAAATTATCCTCAAGCACGGCTCACTCCTTTTACAAAAGTGCCATTTTATGCTTGAGACGTATGTACTAAATTTTAAATCTAGAATGAATTAGGATCCTAACCTAAGAATGTACTGTAAGAATATTTTAGGATGATTTTCCCAAAAAAGTTAAGAATATCCATGATGAAATGGATTTACACTATTCTTATAAAAAAAAGCGTGTATGTAACGTGTAACCCGCCACATCTCGAAAAGATTACCAAGAAGACTCCAAGCCATATTGTGCAAATAATAAATAGTACTTAATTTATGAAATATAGCATGTCTGAAAAATATAAATTCACACAAAAACAATTCATCAGCATACACTTTTAATAAGAACAATTTTTTAAGAACAATGAGCCTCAAAAATGCCGAAGAATAAGAATGTTGAGCCTGTAATGACAACGTGATAGGCAAATTGAGAGCAGAAGTAGTAAAAAACGGTACAAAGGCAAATATTACCTGCCTCAATATTACCATAATTAGACGATGTTATCGTCCGTTATAGTGATAGTAAAGGCGGGAAAATATGGCTGTATGGCGTTATGGCGGTACGGAAAAAAATCTGTTTTGGCAAACTTCTACTGACTATAAACTCTTTTCGGCAAAAAAAAACCATTTGCGAATTTTCTTCGGCGTTGGGCTTATTTCTTAGATTGCGATTTGTCTAAGACTATAGCATAGTCTGCCCAAGAATAAGAACAGGACAAAACAATCAAAAATACTCAAAAATAGAAAAAAGAAGAAGAGCCAAGTTTCAACTTATACTGGTTTTTAAAATAAAGTGTACCTTTCCTTTTTGTTCAGGTGATGACAAGTGTTCCAGTTTTTCTTTGGGTCATTTGCAATGTATACAGTGAGGATTTGATCACCAAACCCATCAACACAAACACCGAGCTTTATCTGTATACATGTCTTGTTTTCCTACGAAACCATCTGAATGGTCTTCCTGGTAGGAAATACAAGCAGCTTTCTGACATCGTTGGTGATCAGAACATCTTGAAATTGTTGTACACATTGATGATACTATCAGTGGATACCTACATGAAGAATAAAGTGCTTTTCACTGAGGAAGATATGAAGAGAGTTCAATGTCAAGTCCATTTGGAGGAAACAGGATTCATTGTGAAATACAAACGAAAAGGTATCAAAAATCAGGAGATTTACCATTTTAATCATTTGGTTTTGCAAGAATTCCTGTGTGGATTATTTCTTTGTGTGACCAAGCAAGTATCATCGTACAAAGATAATAGGGAATTGAATAGCTGTGTTCCCACAATTCTTGGCATACATCGGCTACTACAAGAGAACAATAATGATCTCTTCATCGATCTGTTTACCAATCTTACCAAAATCCATAACGATATGTCCAGTTTTTTCGCATGGATCATACGACCGCTTCGATCGAAGAGATTTGAGAAATTTGTTCTACAAAAGTATCTTCAAATTCCTCCGGAGATGATTGATGGTGATATTTTGACCATCTCAGCGACTGTGCAGCAATTAGAATTTTTATCGCTTTTCTTTGAAGGTGGCTGTGTCAGCAATGATCCAGATGCTTTTAAAAAGGTCAGGATACTGGGTGGTCCATTTTCAGCCATAGATGTCCGGAATATCCTATTCTTCATAAGTCAAATCGATGTCCGAATTGATGAGATCAGATTAGCAGGTGGTTTTTCTCCAGCAACTTCAATGCTGATAACTGAAGCTAAAATAACCGATATATTATTAAATCATGTTGCAGATGGGACGTCCGGAAGTTCTTTTTACGGTGACGAGAAAATCCTTAAAATCGTTTTCAACAATAACATTATTGAAGAACTGAACATATCCAATCACATTTTAGAGAAATCAGAATCGTTTATTATACGAGGTAAAGTTGAATCTGAAAATGCAAAAAGGTTCGTTCTAAGTCTTGTCGAATATGCTATTGAAAATCATAAGCAGATTATACTTTATGATGGACCTATTTTTAAGAGAAGTTACTTTGCTAAAGAAATCGATTTTGATCAAAGCAAGTCGTTCCTGTTGGCGGTGCACAACATAAAGAATGAGCAGTTTTTGAAGGTGGTTGATAACACTACAGAAGTTGAACTGTCATATACGTATTTGAGACATGACTATCCGATTGGTCATTTACAATTATCATGATATCAATTATATTGTCTTAAAAATTTCCCTGATTTCCTTCCATACGTGTACAAGTAAAAGTAGAGCATTCTTATAAAACGGATTTTTTCTGGAAGAGCCCAATTACAGAATTGGTTAACTATTTCAAAGGGGTTTCAAAATCAAATGAGTTGAAGATTAACTAAGATTAAAAGAAACTCAATATTAGGAAGCCTCAGAGGTTAAATGGGCTAAAATTTGACTCACCTTCTATTTTGGAAATCACAGCCCACTTTCGTGCTTGACTTATGCCCATGATGCTGATGCAAACGTGCCGATTTAATATAATATTTTTCTTTTTTCTTTGTTTTCATGTTATAATTTTCGCTAAAAGTATATTTAAAAAAAATTATGTAACGTGTCAGCATTTTACTTGACTCGAGAATTGGCAAGACTGGTATACAAAATTTTCTTATTACATTTCAAAGTCAATAAATCCCGAATACCACTTATTTCACTGATGATTAGTGCCTGAGCACTATGAAACTGAGTTTGAAACTTAGATATTGTGTCAACTCTTTATTATAGAAACCACTTATACCTAGGCTTCTGCTCATCCTCTAGCGAAAAGAGTTTCTTATAGATTTCTCATCTATAGGAAGTATATCACACTTCCTTCTCACAGACCCACTGAGACCCCTTTTTTCTTAAAAAAGGGTAATAATGTGAATATTAAACGAAGTCACCATGTCATTACCGGCAGACCCTTAGCCCTTTCCGCAATTAAATAGATGAAATGATGCCTAAAAGAAAATTAATTTTGGCACGAGGGGTTACTTTAGGCGTACAAACTTTCGCGAGCAGAAACTTTCGCGATTTTCGCGAGTTTTGGCCCTTTTCGCGAAAGTAAATGTCTTTAAAAATTCTAGGAAGGGCCATTCGCGAAAGTTTATGCTCGCGAAAATTTCTTGACAAAATAGAAAATCTGTAAAACTTCAAAATTTGAATAAAATGTAGCTTTTATGGCACTTTTTAGCCTGCTAAAAGACTAATAAGTCAAGGGACAAATGTCTCAAGCCAATCCAAGAAATATTTGTCCCTCTGAGCCATTTTTTCATGTGAAAATTCTCAATTTTACGTCTTGATTCGCGAAAGTTTATGCTCAGAATAAAAACATACTGGTTTAAAATATTTCGCTCTCTCTTAGAGCATCTTCAGTTTTTTTGAATAACAAAGACGTTTAACAATTATATTTAACGACGCTAGAACGGCATTACAATGACTTCTTCAGACACCTATCATCACTTCTTCGTCAAAACTTCAACATCGTCAAAAACGACATCACCTTATCGACCGTCTTCCCTTCAACTCCAACAGTCGCCTTCCGCCGCCGAAAAACAATCGCCAACAAAATCGTGCGAAATGATATCTTGGAAAGACCACCACGTCAAAACACCACGGAACCGTGTGGTAAATGCAAGCTATGCCCGAACATTGTCACCCAGACAGAAATCACTCACAATGGTATCACTAAACGTGTAACCAATGGTGGTAGCTGCAAAACGAAGAACGTTGTGTATGCAGCCAGATGCAAGATCCATGACAAGTTGTACGTTGGTCACACAGGAGAAGCCTTGTCAACGCGTTTTTCAAAGCACCGCTACGACATTGGAAAGAGACCGAAAAATTCAGAGTTGGCAGAACATTTCCATCGCGACCACTCCTTTGCTGACCTTGAGGTGATGATCCTAGAAAGTGACTTTTCATCCTCCGCAGAAAGAGAACGAACCGAAGATAAATGGATGTGCAGACTCTCAACAAAGACTGCCACGGATACGCGAAAGAAGTGTACCAGATGTTCCGTGACGTCAAAAACTGAAGAAGTCATTGTAATGCCGTTCTAGCGTCGTTAAATATAATTGTTAACGTCTTTGTTATTCAAAAAAACTGAAGATGCTCTAAGAGAGAGCGAAATATTTTAAACCAGTATGTTTTTATTCTGAGTTTTACTTCGTCCGCAATGCTGAAAGTTTATGCTCGCGAAAAATATTTTTCCGTTAAATTCGCGAAAGTAAATTTTTCGTCCTCGCGAAAGTTTCTGCTCGCGAAAGTTTGTTAGCTTAAAGTATTGTTTTTGACTGGAAAAGAAGACGTTATATGTTTGTTAGGGAATTACAACCATACAAATACAGCCAAAAATGTGCACACTCGCTGCGAGTAGGGTTCGAACCTACGCGGGAAGATCCCATTAGATTTCAAGTCTAACGCCTTAACCACTCGGCCATCGCAGCTTAAAATATAGAGGATACTTTTGATAATGTTAATAAACTGTAACCACGGAAACCACAAACTACTGTTTCAACAATTTAAAACCACTGTTTAATCTATTTTTGTTTCCAAAAGGAATTTGTGTTTGCTTGAAATGCGATTTACAAAGCAAGTAAACATTGAATTAAAGGTTTTGTTTTTACATAAGTGAATCCGTTTCATATCAGACACATATTTTATATCAGGACAGTGTCTTGCTATTGTTATATTATGCTGATAAAAGCAAAAAAAAGTTTTTTTCATCCTCTTTCTGACCAATCTTGCTCCACATACGTGTCAATCCAATGCGTAAAAGCTTGTGAATTAAAATTGATGAGTAAGCAAACGATATCACTCTTATTTAAAAACAAAACCTTTAAATAATTCTTTTTTGAAACAAAAAGATTTTAATCTTTTAACACACCCTACCTAAATTATGACTTATTTTGAGCTCAATTTTCTTTCAGGGTTTAAGAAGCAAAAGTTTTATTTCTAGGTTTCCGATCAGATTTAATATCAAAATACCTCTAACGGTCAGTAATAAAGGATTGAGAAGCCAGCGCAGTTATAAATTATCAATCGTGTACCTTTTTATTTACAAAAAACAATAAAAGTAAAAATGAAAATAAATTACATATATACTATTTTTAGGGTTTGTTAAGATGACTAAATTAAAAGCATTAAATATAAAAAAAATATTTTTGTTTATCCCATTCATCACACAGTTTTAAATTTATTCATAAAAATATTAATTTTGAGATTTTACTGATCATTTTCATCATAGTCTTCGAAATCGTTGAGCCTCGTTTTGGAGTAAGCCTGTTTAAAATCATCTCCAAACATGTTAAGGTCCTGACCATCGCGTAGAACACCCTGTAAGAAAAAAAAATTGAAAAAAATTAGAAATGGGAAATATTGAAAATGAAACGATGGCTCCAGTTCAACGTGAAGAGCTGAATTAAAGGTTTTATTTTTACATAAGTGTTTCCGTTTAATATCAGGACAGTGTCTGTTTATTGTTATATTGTGCTGATATACGTGCTGATTATCTTTTCCTTTTTCTGACCAATCTTGCTCCACATCTGTGTCAATCCAATGTAAAAAAGCTTGTGAATTAAAATTGACGAGTAAGCAAACGATATCACTCTTATCTAAAAACAAAACCTTTAACTAAATCATCACTTCAGCATGAAGCTTTGAGATTTGATGAAAAAAATTATCAATTTTGCTTCGGGATTTTGGGTGTTTCATGAACATGTACCCTTTCTGAACATACCCTTAAAATTTCAAGACCGTAGCATTAATATTTCAAGACAGTATCATTAATATTTCCAGAGACGTAAGGTTTTTTCTAGACCCAGGTCTCAAGAATTTTCCTTAACGACAAAACCCATTCCAAGGGTCTAATTTCCTTGTGGCTACTCCAAACATAGAATCATGACATACCAAAATACCCTTTTCGGGCGTCTAAATCACTATCGCTTTTTTTCGAAGGATTCCCTAATATGACGTAATCAAGTATGGTAACTGAAGAAGTGATATTTTTTTAAACGTAAAAATTCTTATTATTTTTAGCTCTTTAATGTCATTCTTGGCAACTTAGAAAGCTTGAGCTAAGTGAGACTTGATTCACAAACTTTACGTTTCCGATGAGCTTAGTGTGACAACGAAAAAACTTTGAAAAAAAATTGAAGGACTGTAAGTTAGGAACCAAGGCATATTCAATGATGTATCCAAGGTTGTGGCTTAACTGGACTTCATGTCGCAATTGTGTTACTTTATATTCTATGATATCATTACCCAATAAATACTAGACTCATCCTCTAGCGAAAAAAGTTTCTTATAGGAGATGTATCTATAGAGGTCTGCGATTCAGACTAAATAAACACAGTCTACTTACCTTGGGCAAATATCCGAGCAATTTGGAGGCATGTTCACGCAACAGACGTTGTCGTTCTTCTTCGATAATCTGTTTGCGGTAGCTCTCCAGACGTTCCATTTCTCGTTGTTCTTCCATTGCACGCTCCTGCAAAACAAAAGATGGTTAGCAAGTACTGAGTTTTAATGTCGCAAAACAAAATTAATCTAATTGATCAAAAGTGTATATTGAAAATAGGACAGGGGCTACTATTTCTACTACTACTATTTTTTCATTAGCAATGACTTCTGTCAATCTATAGCCCGAATGATCGATTAAATTAATAAAAGCTGTTTCAAGCATAGACTAAAATGACTTAAAATAAAATCTAAAACTACTTTTGAAGATGTTTTGAGATTCCTTTGGATAGCCGTTCAAAGTTTGCTACAGTTCAACACCAACAACGATAAGAATTAAACTTACAACATCACGTTGAAGTTGTGCACGTCGTTCATCAATAAGACGTTCAACAGCTCGCTTATGTTCCAATTGTTTCATACGACGTTTTTGTGCGTTCATCTGCTCGATTCGGTCATCTTCAGCAAACTTCGCCAACATCTGACACACGAATGAAAAAAGAGGAGATGACGTTAGGCTTAAAATTGTATAAAAATATGTTAATTCATCCCTGGACTTGATCCAATTAATACACCTATCAATTCTTAAAAAATTTACAAAAGAGGATTCAAGTATTTTGACGCCATTTGTTTCCGGTAAACTCTAACCCAGTAAACTTGAAACCATTCTCCTCACACACATTCTAATTGTTAAAGGCCGCTACCCACTCAGCATTTTATGGTCGGCGAACAAGGCGAACAAGGCGAACAAGGCGCACGGCTTGATGAATGCATGAATTACATAAATTAAGCATTCAAAGGCTGTCGCTTTGAGCGCAACAAGAGTTGAAACTTTTCAACTTTGTTCGCTAAGCTGTGCATCTTCCCTATTGTTCTTTTTTAATTAGCCAATCAGAAGAGATATTTAACTTTCTTGTGTAGTGTGCAAAATAATATCAACGATTGAAAAAAGACAAAATGTACAGCATATTTCCCCTTTATTTTGGATCAGTGGAATCAGAAAAGCGCTCAGCGACCAAAGCGCCCGAGTCGTGCGCCTTGTTCGCCGACCATAAAATGCTGAGTGGATAACGGGCTTAAGAGTATTCAATGAAGGCTTGTGAAATAAAACATTTTGTTGTAAAAGTGCACTGCACCAAACAGTCCCGATGGTCAGTGGCAATGTTAAATAGCTTTTTTTGCTATTTTTCAGAGCGGGGTTTAATCATCTCTTTGGCAATCCAATGAATAAATTTAGAATAATTTCTTACCTGTCTTCTGAACTCTTCCTCTTCTTCACGCTCGGCTTGTCTCTTCATTTCTTTCAATTCTAATTGTTGGCGCATTGTTTCTTGAAGGTCCAAGCGCTCACGAATACGATTCTCCGCTTCAGCCTGATAAAAATGAAAAGTTAAATATAAAAATAAATTTGGAAGCATCTGCTTTCTAGGACCACTGCGCGCTAATGACGACTTACTATTGGTCCAAAGTTTTGGAAATTTTTTGAAGATTATTGCGTCTAGCCAACAGAAAGCCGTAATGGAGGCGCAATCAGTCCTGATTACCCATGATCCATTTTGACTAATTTTGACTATAAATTTTCGGACGTTTTCATAAAAGCAATTTCATAAAAACAAGTGAAAACAAGAGACTCTATTAGCTATTATTAAGGAAGCAAGAAAAAAACGAGAAGGCAAGTCTTTAATATAATCTTTCAAATCACGCTAACGAGTTTCCGTAATTTTTCGACGGTCTCTTTTAGGACATGTAAGATTATTTCTAAAAATCGATAGGTAAAGATGAATATTATATGTTGAGTTTGTACAAGTACCTTTTCACGAAGGCGGTGGGTTTCTTCTTGTTCTTCAGCATACAACTCCATTCGAACTCTGAATATGTGTGAAGAAAAAATTCATGATATTCGTGACGTAATGTTTTCTACGGAAAGACCCCGGTTTTTGCCAGTAGTGGTAAATTTTATAAAACTTTAGTTAAATTTAGTTAAATTTACCACTACTGGCTAAAACCGGAGTCTTTCCGTAGAAAACATTACGTAGTGAATATCATCAAAAAATAGGGTGAAACTTGCTACTGGTGTCCATAACCTACTACTTGATGATGAAGATTTTAAAATGGACTTATTTCACTTACACCAAGAAGGCTGACTGAATGAGAATGAAGCACGTTAATGGCGTTGTGATCTCGATATTTGCAACCAACAAACCTTACACCGTCGGACTGCCTCTTTAATAGTTTCCAAGCACCTTTATTAAAAGTCCTTGGTGATAATCGAATTGGGATCGAACCCACGACCTTTGCAAACCGTAGCTGAGTATTTCAATGATAAGATTAATGTGTTGTGAGAAAAAAAATAATGTGACTACCTTTCCATTTCATCACGCTCTGTTCGTTCTTGGGCGATTCTATCAGCTAACTAAAAGAAAAAGTTCCGATATAGATGATAGAAATCATACAGATGGCTTAGTTCTTATAAAACTCATCAATTACTTTCCCGGGAGGGGGGGGCAGTCAAGCAAATTGTCCGACGGGTATGTGCGGCGGTTAAGGGTATGTTTTTCAAGATAAAAGAAATACACTATAAGGGTGAATTTCAGCAAATTCCAGAAAATTTGCAAATTTTTGATTTTTTGACAATTTGAGAAAAATGCAACAAGTATAAGGGACGGTATAACTTTCACCTATTTTTTGCTGTACTGTAAGGGTGCGATTCTAAAAGCTAATTTTTTACGCCGCACATACTGTAAGTTGGTAAACCCATTGCCCCCCCGGATTACTTTATACAACCGTAGGTTTAAAACAAACTTCAAAAAGGGCCGGTGCAAAAAGGTCCAATTATCTCAATTCGGAAAGGGAGCTTGGTTAATCAGAGACAACGTGACCTTAAAAATTGTATAAGGTTTCTTATTGATTATTTGTAACTTCTCGACCGACATTTTGTTTAAAATAAGATTTTAAGTTTCTTGGAAGATATCGCATATAACAACGTAAGAACATAACAACAGAAAAAAATTTACATTCAGACTCCTTTCAAAATTTTTTGCCGGATTTCACGAAAAAAAAAGAGAAAAATGTTCTTACGTTTTGTTGTACAGCAGACATTTGTTCTTCTTTCTTCTTCTTTTCGGTCATTCGGTTTTCTTCTCGCTCTTGTTGTTGCATAGCGAACCTCATAATACGTTCATTCTCTTCATTCATCATTTGTTCCTCAAGTTGCTTCCACTGAGAAAGAGAGGATACAAGAAAGATTGAATTACTGGTCTCATATTCAAAATCACAAGTTTTATACAAACTATAGCAGATTCTGGATGTAGTTTCTCAACCCCGGCTATACCAATGAATAACCAATGTATTTAGTTTATGGTTCAATGATCACTGAGCGTAGGAGGACTGTTCGTCTTAAACCCGGTGAAAATGTCTAGAAGTCAAAAACTCTAAAGCTATATTCATGTAAAACATCGTCTCTAGATGACACCAGCTAATTGGCATAATTTTAGTAAATTTGCGATAGTAAGAGTAGTAAGTTATGCAGAGTCATGATGGGTTATTAGGATATGAACATTGTTGGGTACGACGGAATAGAGTTTTATTGAGAGCCAAAGAAAATTACCTCTTCACGTTTCTGCATGAACTCGTCGATATATTCGCGAGTTGCTTTTTGTTTTTCAAGACGTGCACGAATCTCCCTGAAAGAAAACAGTGAAAAAATTGATTGGTTTTTAGAACGAACCTATTCAAAGGAAGAATTGACTTCAAGTGGTTTGAATTTTGAAGCTATTTCTTCCTAGCAAACTTTACCCAATCCTTTGTACACCCCTGTCTCACAGCCCCGCCATTTTTCCTACAGCGGGGATGAGAATTTCGATTGAAATCTCAATGGGGATAAAAATTCTGTTATTCCGAGGTTAAAAAATCCAGTGTTTCGAATGGGGATGAAATCAAAGTCAATATATCAGTGGGGCTGAAATTCTAAGGTATTTTTCCCACGGGGGACGAAATTTTTGCCAAACTTTCCAGTGGGGTTGGGGCCCCAGCGGGTCTGTGACACAGGGGTGTCTTTGTGGCGTTAAAGGTTGTATCAAATAGTGGTTGGGTACCTTTGATCTTCTTCGTAGATTTTGCGTACAATCTCATCAATCATCAATTTCTCCTTTAAGAATTCTTCGTATTGTTTTTGTTTCATGTCTTCTTGTTCTTGTAGTTGTCGCTCTAATTGACGTTGGTATTGTACACTCTCCTCCCAACGTCTTTTCTCTTGAACCGCCTCCATCTGTTTGGCTCGTTCATACTCCTGGTTCATCTGATCAGATATCTCAGCATCACGTTCCTGAGAAGATATTGAGTTTTCAATGTATTCATTTTTGATATTGGCAAACCAAGACTTCCCTATTTTCCACACAACCATTTTTGAACAAAAACCGGGCAAATCGGATATATTTTACCGGTTTTCAAAGTATACAATTTGAATTGACACGTATGCTAAACCAAAAAAACTTGCGAAGACAAAAATTATGGTACTATGGTACTAAAGAAAAAAAAAAGGTTAGAAGTCTAATTTGATGATACTGGAATGAAATTCAAGAGACAAACGAAAAACCAAAAGAAATACCTTTTTAACTACTTCGATAGCTTTCTTTTCAGCTAATTGTGCAGACCTTTCTTTGTTCATGTAACCAGCTCTCAATTTTGATTTCAACTCCCGTAATTCAAGACTGAAAAACAAAATAACAATGAATGGCAGGAGTTTGTTCACAAATATTGTACGAATGGAAATACTGATGGATTAGGTAATGAAAATTTGCATTCAGCGAGATTATATATCAGACACTATCCACAACAAGATATGTCCTTGGAATTTCAGCGAAAATTGGTTGACTTTATAGACACCCACAAAAGGAGATTATTGGAAAGCAGATACATGGTGTTACACTGAAAAGTATACCTTAGACTTCAAAGTAAAATTGCAGAATATCTGATTATTAGATTTTTCTCAATTAAATAGGATCTGAAGGTCTAAATATCTGGTCCTAAAATTCAGGAAAAACTAATAAAAAGGGTTTTCATTACCAGGGTGAGTAGGGTCAAAAAAAGGGGCGAGATGCGTAGTTAAATTATCATTAAATTATATTTTTCTTCAATTTTCTTTTTTTCCAGAGACTTGACGACTTGACATAACAAAATAAAAAAGCTTTTGGAATTTGGAAGACCACATGGCCAACATTCTAGTCGATGCAATCAAAATGCAATGGTTGTGAAAATGTTGTAAAGCCAAATAGTGTAGCGTTCATATATTTTTGAAATGAAAGAACTTGAATTTTTAGACTTTCTGCAAATAAACTTTACTTTTTGAGTATACTTTTTTTATTGAAACACCCTGTAGAACAAACAGGGTGGAAATAAAAGAGTATTTATCAGTTGTGGAGGTTCAAGAGTAATTTTTTGTTTCGTTTGATGTTACCTGTTTTCTTGAATGTTTTGTCGAAATTTCTCATCTTTTAATGCTTCTAATTTCAAAGCGTTCAATTCCTAAAACAAATTAATAGATTTCCAAAAAATAAAATCTTCGTACATTTGTTACACTAGACTGTGGGCGCTGTTGATATATTTTTCGTAAGTAGATCTGTGAATCAAAAAACTTTAAAAGCGCAAGCGATTTTTATGTGCTTTAAAGTACGGTTAGAAAGTAAAGTTTTAACTCTGAGTTTTTACATTAGACTTAAGACTTAAGACTCAAGGCCTTGAGATCTCAGGATCTAACAGCTCAATTTAGTACCAAATTTTGGTTACTGTAGATGCATTTCAGTTCGTCATTCAATTATGCTTACCTGAGCTAATCGTTCCTCTTGTTCCCTTTGTCTCTCACTCAACTCTTTTTTCAAACGCGCCTGAAAAAGAGATCCAGATAAATAAAAGTACAGTAAAATGTTAAAACTTTTTTCGAATTAGAAAAAGATTTGAATGACAGCGAATCTTTGATATTTTTGCCAAGAAAACCATCAACCTATACTCTCCCTATACTCTCAGGTGCGTAATAAACAGCCTCCCCCTCCACTATTTTTTGGTAAATAGTTTCAGCTGTCTTCAAAGGGAAGATCCCTTATTTTGCTCTGATAAGGTTGATTCTTTCCTAATTACCCTATTTTAACGTTTTCGGAAGTATAATTTCCACCCCCAGCAATTAGTTTATCCCGTTTATTAGGCATCTTTTTGAAAAAGATTCAAATGAACAGAGGTTACAGAAGAAGTAAGACGAGTTGCCTATCCAGTGGACTTACACTAATTTAACTTTTTATTATCCAACTAATTCACACCCTCACAAAACCATCCATGCAATTCTTAACTGTCGATAACTCGAATAGAACAAGCAAGATTTGTTGTCCTTGTTTGAATTAGTACAAATTAGTAAGGAGTATAAACTAAGCATCTTCTTACATTTTCTAAGGCTTCCTGCATCTCTTCTTCTCGTTTCTGTTGTTGAATTCGTTTCAAAAAACGTCGTTCTTCCACCCGATCTTCACTTCTCATGTTGGCTTCCAAAATCTTTTCCTATATAAAAAAAAACAAAGTAAAGTCAAAAAACTTTAAAAAAAATTTTAAATTCTTCCTTCTGCATCTTTTGCATTTGAATTGCTAGGCTCCTTGCCTCCAATTAAATTCCCTGACAGTCGATTTTCAACACCATGGGGTAGTTTAGTTGGAGATCATGTCTAGTCTGACTGATGCCTATGCTTAGCTTGGTCTTGTTGAAAGCTATACGAGTGAACATAGCTAGCCAGTATCAGCTATTGAAAAAATTAAATGAGATTATTCCGTTTCAATTGTAAACTTGATACTAGTATTTCTGGTTATAGTAATGTCATTTTTTTTAATTTGTCCAATTAAAAAAGAACAAAAGCAAAAAAAATAGTTGAAAATATGTGCATCAGTTTGGAATCTAAAATGTTTGAAATTGAAACGTTTGAAGTCAATTAAAGTTTATTAAAGTCAGAGATAGACCAAACTAGTTAACAATGCACAGGCAATCAGTTTGACTTTGAACTTGATTCAGGGGTGTCTTTGTGGCGTTGATTTTTGATTTATGGTGGAAGAATTTTTCAGACCTGTTGAATTCTTTTGGTGGTTTCTTCCCGTGCCATTTCTTGCCTTCTGTTTTGGTCAGCAATTTTCTGTTGTCTTGCATGACTCAAAACTGGACCAGAGCGGCCAAAAATTTCCTAAGAAAAAAAACAACAATGACAAAATTATTTATTTAAAAACTTCTAAGCAAAGATTAAAACGTGATTAAAACCTGATTAAAACACAATATGTAAGCCACATCTTAACCTGCCAAATAATTTTAATTTCTGTAAAAAGATTTTCTGTTCATGTTTATTGCCTTTTTAGAGATTTTTTTAGTCAAGAATTGGATTTTTGCTCGAAACATTGCATATATACAGTACTAGCAGGGATTTTGATCCCAGATGCAAATCCTTTTGATTTTCCAGAAATTTGAGGCCATGTCCATTAATTACTATTCTAAAGATTTTTTCATTCAAAAATTTGAGTTTGTTTTTGGCCATAGAAAGCATCATGCAGCTTAAAATCAGCTTTAAAATGCACTTTTTTCTAATTACCTACAGTGTGAATCAATATATACCCCACTTGAGTTTTGGCAGGTTTTGGACTTTTGCCCTTGAAAACAACGCAGAAGGCATCAAAATAGATTAAATTTTCACAAAAAACACTTACTGTAACAGTATCTTGAATTTTCTAGTTTCACCTTAAAGATGGCTGTTGACAGTCTTCACTACAGCATAATTTTTTAATGATATAATATCATCAAATTTTTTAATAAATCCCTTTAGAAGCTTTGAGGCACATTCTTTTGCCTGAGAGTCAAGTAAACAATAAGGCACTTACGCATTAATCTTTGCTACGCAATTCAGCGGAACACTAATGTGATTAACTGGCTTGTAGAGGACTGGTAGCGGTCTGTTGGGGGATTGTGACCCATGTGTCAAAGGTGTATTCAGTGGTTCTGATTATGAAATATGATAGGTGAAGATGGCTCAAAGGATAGAGACATTCGAATCTGAAGGTCTTTATTGGCAAACAATGAACAGTTTTAACTCTTCATACAAAATTTATAGGAAATGCATATTTGTTTTGTTGCACTAAGCTAAAGTTCTGCCAGTTGCGGGATAAAAATTATACTTTTTTTATACTGTAAGGAACATGTTTATAAGGAACTTTCTCTTCGATTGAGAAAATGATTGACATATATTTAATTTTTTTTTCAGTTCAGGGTGACTTTTTTCAACTGGGCCAAATCCTCAAAATGGCTTATGTTGTTTTTAAGGTTTTTAATGGTAGAGCTTATCTGCGGTAGATCATTTCGATGGAAGTTGCTGGAATGTTAACAAGGTTCTTGACAGGAAATCTTTTATTTTTTGTCATTGGATCTGATTGGATGACTGTTTCGTTACTGATTTTGTTACATCAGAAAAATTAATGTTTGTAAGTGCACTTTATAGTTTTGATTCCCATTGAATGAAGAGTCATATTCTGGCTTTCATGTTACTGGATGCTTTTATAGAGCTTTAGAGGCTATGCAGTAGCCTTTAGTTCAGGCCAAAATAGCAAAAAATTCCACAGTTACGGTCCACAAAGTTTCGGATTTTCACCTCAGAAAAATCTGACCTGAACAGACAGTCCATGCTTTTAACTCCTATATCAAGATTACGGGATTTGGAGTGTGGGCCGATTTTACTTTCATTTTCAGTGGTTTCACTTTCGATTTCAAGCCAACATTTTAGCAACAGGGTGCAAGCCCATAATTACAGGGGTTTGTGCAAAAAACCAAACATAGAAAGTCTTCCAAATCCCCTATTGCAATTGAACCAATAAAAAAATGAAACTTTTCCATGTTTCACTTTTTTGCACCAATTCTTCAAAATGAAAATACTCAAGATCAGTGGCGTTGTGGGAAAATTTTTCTGGAGGGGCCAAAGTCAATTTTTTTTAAATGGCGCCTCCCCTCCAATTTTTCAAAGTGGTGTCCCCACCCATCCTTTTCTAAACTTTTACCAAATTCATTTGCCTAGGCATAATGAGGAAGGAAATATTTAGTGGAGAAAAGTAGAATTATCTTTGATGAATGGAAAAGGGAAAAATAGGCCCCACCATGGTTGGGGCCGACTAGAAAATTTTTTTAAATCAACTGCCAAGATACCCTAAATCACTAAATAAAAATAGACAAATTTGACACTTGCTAGAGTGAAATGAAACTTAAAGAAACAATGTGTTATGCGAGCGAAGCGAGTGAAAAAATAGATGTTTTATGATTTCAATATTGTTGTCAGCAGATTGGTCTTGGGACGCAGTTAGCTTTATATTTAATAATGCTATATTGTACACAAAAAAAACTTTATTAGCTAGATATCAAAGAAGTTACCAATTAACTGTATTGCAAGCGAAGCGTGCGAAAAAAATTGCAAGTATTTTAAAATTATCTCAGTAAAATTGGTCCTGGGCGCAATTTAAGGCGCATAAAGTATGATTTTTAAGATTGGGGCGTTTAAAAAAATCTCTTTTGGCACCCCTTGCTCTTCGGCGCCCCTTCAAAAAAGCTCCGCTGGGGGGCCATGGCCCCCCCCGGCCCCCCCTGCCACAACGCCACTGCTCAAGATTTAAAGTTCTTCTTTTATTCAATGATTTTTTACGGCACTTTGTTGACAATCTAACTCTCACGGGTGCCAAAAAGAAGGGCCAAGTGAAATGCCGCAATCTCATTAGTGAAAATTTGATATCAACAGCTGCGACGGAGCGCCAGGAAGTAATTAGCAGAAGAGACCACTTTTGTTTTTGTTGCAGATTTTGATATAAACTCTCTCACAGGGATTACTTTATCAATGTTGTGCCAACTTGTTAGCATTGTATTGTTAAGTAAAGGAAAAGATAAATAAGGTAAGACTAGCCTAGTTTCTAATCCGGATATAGAAGTTTAAGCTTAGACAACAGGCCCTGAACATGCACAGGTCATGTCCGGGTGGACTTTTTCTTAAGTCAAATGGCCCAAAAAAGTTTGGGCCATTCATACTGTGGGTTGTTCACAATGTGATAGTGGGTCATTCCAGAAAATTTTTGTTAACCCCGTCGGGCGGATGATGTTTAATTTTAAATTTTTTCCAATCTCGGAAATTTTTTTTTTTCAGTGGTGTTTGGAAATTTTGATGAACTTTCGCAAAATATGTCGGAAATCCCTCTCTTTTTTGCCGTTTTTAATTTAATACACTGTTTAGGAGTCTCACTATCTCCACCGTGTTCCACCATGAAAACGGTAAAATCTCACAAAAATTCATCTAGAGAGAAAAAGGTGTTATGAAAGGAGTTCTTTACCTACAGTACCGCTTTTCTTTTGGGTTTCTAGGCCATTTTTCATGCCCTTTTAGTGTCTGGTCATCAGACCCTGTCCCACCTGAAATCACTAAAATTTTGGTAAAAACAGCCTTTTTAGTGGAAAACACACAAGAAAAAGTGTCCTTTTGGCCACCAACGGACACTGCCTTGCCTTTCTAAAGTAAAATATGGCCTGGTTTCCTTATGAGAACCGAACTTTTACCTACCCTTTTTTACCCTCTCCCCCGTAGTTTCCTGCGATCGCTGAAATCAAAACTTAATGGAAAATTGTTTGGACACATCACATGCGCAGTCGACTACTAAATCAGCCGTCCGCGCTCCATAAGATCGATCATCGGAACGGCTTGATGACGGATCGATAGATTACTTAACGATCCGGATAGGAGATCGATAGAGGATCGATACTCAAGATTTTTTTAAGCTTATGATTAGTTATCAATTATTTATCGATCTATCATCGATCTTTTATCGATCTTATCGACCCTATCGACTCATACTCGGTTTACGATCGATAACAAATCGACTAACGATCGATGACGAATCGATTTTAACGATCGATGACGATCGATTAACGATCGATGACGAATCAGTATACTCGATTGAAATACTAGCTCGATAATGGATCAACGAAGGATCGATACTCAAGACTTTTTAATGGCTGAGTCTTCCATGGATCTCAAATCCAGATCGTTAAGTAATCCATCGATCACATATCGATCCGTCATTGAGCCGTTCCGATGATCGATCCTATCGAGCGCGGATGTCTGGACTAAACGGTGTATTGCCTTGGAAATTCATACATTTTCTTTTCTTGCCTTAGAAATTTTGAATTTTGGTGAAAACTTTTGCCCTTGGAAATAATGATGACCAATTGCAATTGGATGGATGAACTTTGTATTTTTATGATGATTGACAATATAATCAAAACTTTAGAAAATGAGAAACTAAATCTCAGACAATCAGAAAACAGAAAGATAGGATATCACCAAAAATAAGAAATGAAAAAGGCGACTTTTGCTTTGCAATAAGTACAACAAACTCATTTTGTTGACTTGAATATCTTTTAAACTCATTTGCTCGAAAAAAAGAGCTTTCAGAGGTGTGCCTACAGTAAAGAAGAAACTTACCATTTCTTTTTAATTAGATTATATTCCTGTTGGTTGATTTTTGATCGTTGAATGTATAAAATTGAATTAAAAATGAGGTGATGAATGTACAAAAATGTGACCAGTTTTTTGATTTCCCCGTTACCACTCCGCCATGTTTACTAACGAAAGTTGCTATGAAAATTTCAGGACAGTCGTCGTACGTCATCAACATCAAGTGCCGACCTCGCGGCACGTCGTACTTTTATTTATGTGCAAATTTCTTTGGTGCAAGAGCAGCAAGTTGAAGGTCAGCGGAGCGCCCGCCCCCGGTGGTCAGCCCGCCGTATGGCTAGGGAATTGCAGACAAAGTTTGACACATAGGTAGTGTATACAAGAGGAGCACGTATCCGTTAGTGGGTGCCAGCTGCTTAGAATATTGCCGCATATCGTCTGAGGGGGTGGATGGCTGCATGCCCGGGATAAAATTACAAACGGAAAAAAAAAATTTAACATTAACAATGCATGTCTATGATACTCCTGATAAACAGGTAGGTCTTTTTTCTCTCAATCAACTTTGGGTCTCTCTCTCAGTCATCTCACCGGTGGGCATCAAATTTTTTATAAGAAAGAATCAGTAAAATTTTGCTGATGCTCGGCTGTTCTTATTTCTTCTGCACTTTGAGCCTCCAATTGTTCTTTTTATCATGTTCTCATTTGTAGGGTGTAATTGAGGTAATTGAGTTATTTTAGGCAGTTTTTACTACTTTGACCGCTAAATTGCTTGAAATTGAGTAATTTCGTTTGATTATTCTTATAAAATCGCGATCCTTTCAAGCTAACACCGTTGAAAAAAACGTGTAATTTTTTCTGCACTTTGAATCTCTAAATTCCTTATTATATATTTCCTCGGAAGATAAGTGAGTCCTATTCGACACCAAGGGTAAAACTATGTATCTTCCTCCGTTACACATCTCGTTAATTTTTTATTTTCTAGTACTACCGTTTTGTAATGATTAGTGTACCTGTGTTTTGTTTCTAAAAAAGAAAATTCTAGGTATATCCTGACCACAGAATTAATTAGTTTAGGATAAATTCCGGGGGAGGGGGGAATTAGGCAAAATAGGTACCGGGCATGTGCGAGCCATAAAGCCAAAAGTCCCTCAAAGGGTAGCTGGGAGACCCGTCTACTCTGTTCGTGTGATTTCGAAGTATAGCATTTAGTCAAAACGAATAATAATATAGAAATAACGCTGAGTAGGGTATTTTTTATTCTTTGTAGATGCCAAATCTGGTCGCAGAACTCTATTGGTTGTTAAACAATTGTTGAAATCACGTGATGTTATTGTTTTGATTGGAAGTGCGCGAACCTGATTGGCTAACCTTATCAGCTTTTTTGGCACCAAATTCAAACCAAATGTAAACAAATTCAAACTGGGTCAAAAATACCATATACTCTCAATGAGTAGCTTCTGATGGGGTTTTTGCTTATGTGGGTAAGTTTGAATAGAGAGTAAGGAGGCCCCCCCAGCGGCACCCCTAATCACGCCATCACGCAAAAAAATTTTCTCCATCACGCATCACGAAAATCGCTAAAATTTGTCATCACGCAAAAAATAGCGAAAAATAGCCCAAATCACGCATCACGCCTCAAATTTTTGCCCTATCACGCATCACGCCAAAATCTTGATCACGCCATCACGCCAAAAAAAATCTCTAATCACGCCATCACGCAAGAAAAAGTCCCAATCACGCCATCACGCAAACCGCTGGGGGGGGGCCTCAGTAAGGATATCCAGACTACTCGAAGGGGTACGAAAACCATTAAAAAGCAATTGGGTCTCTGTAAAGGTCCAAAATTATAAAAAAAAAAATCAGGGTTACAAGTTCTTGAAAATTGGACTAAAATTTAAAAATTTTGGCTGAAATTTTTGGAAAATAGTCTCCCTAAAGCTGGCAAGCAAGAACGTGAAAAGATTCATTCTCCTGATGGTTCACTGTATCTCTTTTCTTCATGTTTTGTTGGCACTAGGATGTAAGTACCCACTTAGATAAAAACATTGAACCAATGAAAATTTCTAATTTAGCTTATATTTATATTGATAAAAAACTTTTCTGCTTAATAAGAAAGAAAGGTTACACATTTACAAGACTTTTAAATAAATTTTAAAATTATGAAGAAAAAAAATGAATAAAACCATAAAGATAATTTCAAAAAAGAGAAAACAGAATTGACTAACTCAACAAAAAAGGTTTCATATAAAGATTAAACGCAATCAGAATATTGTAGAGGGCTGATGCAATTTTGGTATGGTAAAATATTACATAAAATGTAAGGGAAGCCTCCTTATTTCAAGGCAGGAAAGGTTTTAACATGTTATCTAACTTTTTAAAAAATATTCCTAAATAAATTATCTAGTTATAAAGTTGAAAGGACAAGATTTAGATTTTGATGATATAAAAAAGATTTTTACGAATAATAAAAGAATTTCTTTCCATAATATTTTTAATATAATTTATACATTTTTCTAATATTACAATTTTTTAGCATTATTATTATCAAAAGAATTTGGAATCCTGGAATCTCGTGGACTGAATAGCAGTGAAAATTCAAAGTACGCTTTAAAAATGCATAACTTAAAATCAGCAAAATATCAGTCATTTTAAAATATTTAAATATTTAAGACTAAGAGCCTGTGAACTATCCAACTATGCATTTAAGTGTCGGGGGAGGGATAGTGTCGTCATCAGCATTTAATTAGGGCCCAAGAAAATGGGATATCTACAGGCCAAACTGTCATGTTAAGCAATAAATAGTTTTTTAAACAAAAAATTAAAGTAAACAAAAAAAAGTTAAAATTAAAAATTATCAAAATTATACGATAAACACAAGGTATTATCGGTGCAAATATGATTTTGACGGTTATTTGGTGAAATCATGACATGATTACCATATTAATTATAAAATAAAAGTTATCAATAAAAAAATTGTGCAGAAAAGATATTATTTAAAGTTTAAAAATTAATGTGTAAAACAAGAACTAACCTAAAATAATAAATTTAAAAAAATGATTGCTTCCATTTTTTTCGAATTTAGTTTCTTTAAAATAACCCTGTTTCAGTGCAAAGCGTCTGTCACTGATACAGGGGTGTTTTAAAAGTGCCAAATTGATCAAAATTTGATTTACTTAAATATTGAAGCTTCAGATAAAAAATACATTGTTGTGACCATCTCAGCTGGTCGAGTGGTACTGTAATCCACATTTTCACCATACGAAAGTGTTATCAATCTCAAACTTCCTCAGTTTCACTTCCTCATAAGTATTATACAGAAAGAGGAAATTTTTTTCTGAGAGGACTTTGAGATTCTGAAAAACCATCAACACTTTCCAATGCAGTATCTCCATAGGAAGGAAATCAGTCGATTCTTCTTACCCATATCTATTAAAGCTCCAGCGCCTCATCTATCATCACCAAGAAAACACAACAATTTCTGTATCTATTATCATCTAAGGATTGATATTGATATCTTTATGCAATCTTCCCAGAACTTGTAATACCATTTAAGTCTTTGATTAAACCTTCTAAACCAGCCATCTCTTTTTCTAAATCTGGTAAAGCCTGGAATGGAAAAAAAAGTAGAACATAATAAGTTCACATTGTATGGTATGATTTTGCCTGAAAAATGTTAGTATCTGTATCAAGTCTTTTTGAAATGAAGAGCGATAATTGAGAGCGAAAAGATTGAACTTGAAAGGAATTAAAATAATCAATACTTGTTATGTAAATTTTAACAAAAATTAGGATCACTTCATTCCCAAAATGCCCCTTAAAATTTGGTTTCAATAATTATTGAATTGAAACAAAAAACTTATGTTAATACTTCAGATGGTGATAAAAGCATCAAATTTGGCACAGATGATCCTTAGAGGGTCTAAACCAAATTTTGCCACCTGGTCACCTGCCACATGACGTCATCAGGTGGCTGGGCAAAAATTTATTTTTTTGAAAATATTCAAAATCTGATGGTTCCAGCGGAAAGAGCATGAAATGCTGATGAAAATCGAGGTATAAAACATGCCTTGAAAATCTCCCAATCAAATGAATGTTGAAAGTGTTCTTATGATGACGTCACCTGATGACGTCATCTGGCCAGGTGGCAAAATTTGGTGTTTAAAATTAAGTTTTAGACCCTCTAAGGATCTGATGAAATAATGAAAAGTTTTACATAAAATCATTGCCAAAAGCAAAAGCTGTACTTACAGGTTGACTAGTAGCAGATCTCACTTCTCCACCACCGTACGAGTACGAAGAAGACGACATGACGTTTTGTGTGCTACTGTAACTTCGACTACTGGATGTATTGTAGTTTCCCGAATACTAAAGAAAAATTGGATTTGGGATATCAAATAACAAAGAAATACAGATGATTCTCGCTAATTCGAATCCGAAAGGGGAATCTCACTTGTTTGAATTATGAGAGAGATTCGAATTGTAGAAAGTATTTTAAGAAGGTTTCTCCTTGAAGGGGACTAGGAATAAGTTCGAATTATAGAAAGATTCGAATGATACAAGTTTTAATAAGCGAAAGATTTACTGTAACTATAAATTCACAGTAACAACATACAACAACAAAATTAGGCGAGTTAAAAAAGCGGGCATAAATAAGTTTAGTTCAAAAAAGTCGTGAATTACCAATCTTAGTTTTACTACACCTAGCTCTATGAAATTTATTAAAGAGCTTTGATTGTTATACATAACATACCTGTACGTGTGCCGATGATCCAGACGTGTTCGAAACTTGTTGACGTGGCATCGTTGCGTATCCGGAAGATGCTCTTGAATATTGTTCGTAATGCATTTGATTATTTCCGCCACCGATTGTACCGTCAGTAAAATCGGCGTCGTCGTAATCATTGTGAGACTTTGAGTGCGATCGTGGGATAGTTCCTGATCCGTTGTAATTACTATAGGAGAAGGCGTAAACGTCGGAACCTTCATCGTACCCGGTTACGGCTTGTTGGTCACCTGATTGTGACATATTTAAGGCAACTTGACCAGAACCGACAGCTTGTCCGTGTTGTCGAGGCGTCGTTAGTGACACGTTAGATTGACCGCCGATTGAGCCGTTTCTAGCGTGTCCTCCTTGATAGCCAATTTGGTGTGATTCGGTGTATTGTTCATTTCTGTTCTGTTGGGCATCAAACCCTGAACTGGTACTGAATGTCCTAGAGTTGATGCTATTGAATGATGTGTCTCGATGATCCAAAGAGGTATTCATATTGTATAATTGATTAGTCACGTTCAGTTGGGTCATCGAGCCTTGGCGTGAAGCGGGGCGCGAACCAGGGCGTGAGGGTGGTCTTGAATTAGCACGTGATCCTGCTTTCGAATTTTGTCGCGAGTATGTAGAGGTTGTACTGGCTGTACCACCGACAACGACACCACTGTTATTGACACCGCCGGTTAAATTAGCTCCTTCAAATTCTACCGAGGATTCCAGTAGACCAAGTCCTTGCAATGCTTCGAACGCGGCATGTTGTTCTGCTTCGATACGTGACGTAAAATGACTTGAACTTTGGAAAAACAAACCACCGAATTTCAGTTTGGCAGAATATCCTTGTGAGCCTTGGTTGGTAATATATTGTGGTGGTGGGAGCTTGTATTTTTGACAGAAGTCGTGGAGACTGCTCTTGAAGGAGACGAAACTGACGTCTGATGGTCCAGGAACCGTGAAACATGCTAGTGAGCAAAACAGAAAGATAGTTTGAGAAGGAAAGAACTAAAAGCTACATAATTAGTAGTTGGATCCGGATATTAGGTTTACAATTTTGGTTCAACTTCTTAGAGAACCGCGACCTTTTGAGGGAAAGATTCTTCGAATTTTGTGTTCTTGTGACCCTTTCAGAGATAGCCCGGTAGCATAACAATTTTTGGGAGATATGAAAAAATACCCAGAGCCTCTTTTACCTGGACGCTGGAGGAAATAATGCGAATGTCGGCAGGAGCGGGAATAAAATTACAGGTTGTATTGAGCCTGAGTATATGGTATTCCATTTCAAGAAACAGCAAAATTATAGAGGGGGTCGTCGAAAGAGGAGTCATAAAATGTAATACATTAAAGTTTACTCCATGCAGATGAGAAAATGGAGTAGGAGACAGTCTCTAATAGGCGACAAACAGTGATCTGACATATTGATTTGTTATTTGACGCTTTTAGAAAAACAAACATCTCTGTGTATGACATAAACGTTATTTGATTAATTTTCTTGTTTTCATGACGATTCTCGATCATCTCTATATACATGCAATATTTTGGCAACCCTGATAAACCACGTGTTGGAGAATCTCTAAAGCAAAGGACCTGTTCATTCCTGTGTCCATCCATACCTAGCTCCCTTGAACCCTATTACTCTATACCTTCACAGTAACTTGTCCAAAAAATGTCTACTTATCCAAAAATGCCCAAAAAAGTGTGGTTTTGATAAATCTCCTTCTCCTTCCAATTAAGCCAGCCTGGCAACACATTTTTGTTTCAACGTTCGTAACATTTAGCGAAGAAGGCCGGGCACGGCAACAACATTTTTAATTTTGCTGGAAATGTGGAAAAATGCAACATTACTAAAAAATGTTCACTAACCTTCAGGGTAATAACCAGATTGTGAATCCATCATACAAAGACCTTGCAATGCAATGCAAGCCACTTTTTGTTCTGCTTCTGCACTCTTGGCAATTCGACTTGACATGTTAAACGTGTGGCTACCAACTTGCACCTGTTGATGTAAGATATAGTAATAAAATTGTATTCTGAGAGTAACCGCAACTGATCATGTTTTAATTTACTGGTGCGGCCTTTGTTGTCAAATGAATGTTAAAACAACGCATATGAGTACTTCCAGTCTAGTCCCTCCCGGACCTTTGCCAGCGAAAAGACACATAGTCAGAGCTATGCAAGAATGTAGAGTAATAATTGTGTCTAAAAATAGTAAAGCGAATTGAGATGATTTGATGAAACCAGCTGGAATAAAATGTTGCTTTAACGTTCACTTGGATATTATGGATGTTAGATGGGTGTCAGATGGACGTTATTACGACGTTGATTAGTACTTACAGATGAAGAGAATCCTGAGTCATGTGAAGTGGTCATGAACCTTGGTGGTAATATGTTGCATTGTTGACAGAAATCGTGGAGACTGCATTTGTAAGAGATGAATGATGCGTCACCGGCACTTGGTACTGAGATGTTCACTGAAAAGTAGACGAAAGAAGATTTATGTTTAATGAAATGTCAATGATGTTCAATGATAACAAAGCTTTATACTAGTTGGAGTAAAGAGAACGACTTAAGTTAATTTCATACTCAAAGTTTCATGCCATACAGGATGGCAATCTTGAAAGAAGATTTTTGAGGCTATGGTTCCATATTTCCTTACCGTAGCCAACTGCCTTAGGTGGGAAAGTAATCTCTACTATCAATTAAAAAGAACTAATTATTTTGAAACTGCAAATTCTGTTGAGAATGGGTTTTTACGACGACTTTTTTATGGCGTTGAGTTCCTTTTATCAATTTTCTCACGACGATGCTTTAGACCTGTCGAATTTAAAAAAAGTGTTAGCTCAAAGCATTATTATATTAACGTACATTTTTTTACCAACAAGGAAGATATTTCTATGTATGAAAATGCAATTAGTTCCAATCCAAGACTTTTATTATAGACATCATTTTAATGAGAATTTTTTGGTAAAGATACCCGCAATTTTGGTTTTTAAATCACTTGTGAAAACAGGAGAGAAAATTATCATTACACCAAATTAAAGTTCAATTAAGATTTCTTGCTTTCTGAGTTCCTTAATCACTGAAAACCAGCGGTCGACCAGATAAATATTCAAGCGAGACTGTAGTCGCCAAAACTAATTTAATTTTCTTCGAAACGATAGAAACTAAACAACAATTGCAACTTTTTTGGCAAACGGTAAGCACGTTATCAATGTTGGGTTGGTAACTTTAGGCGTAAATAGATAATCTAGTGGCAACGTTTTGACCTATTGCCCACCTTTAGCATTTTAATTTCATGTTATATGCAGACAGAGAGGCGAACATTGGCCGCATTCAAATACTCTGTACCAGAGTGTATCTCACGTTTATCGCTTCGTAGTACACTCTGTGCGCATTGTCTGCTTGATAAAAAAAATCCCGTACGGAGACCTCTGTGAAGTATGATTTATAAATAGCAACACTTCTTTCATCGTCTCCCCTCTCTCACCAACACTCCATCGCAGCGATCGGTTTGAAAAATCTCAAATGAGAAAAGACAATGGCAACAGACATTCTACGGCAATGAATTTTGAAATTAGCTGTAGTTACTGGGTCTGTGTACAGACAACATTCAAACGGTATTTACTCAGAATCATTCTAACCGAATATACGACGCTAAATCACTGTCATACAATGTTAGATGGGCGTTGAAGCATCGTCGTTTCCCGATGTTGGTATTCAAAATTCGGGTAAACAAGACACTTTTAACACGAGACATTCTTTTAAACGACTTAAAGTTATCAATAGTGAAGAACGAAATAGGTATTTTAGTAAATATTTGGTCGCTTAAAGAATCCCTTCCTGTCATTAATAAAAACTTGAAACAGTTTTCATTTTTCAATCACGCATTTAGCCGTTAGTAAATGCCTCCTCCAAAATATTTTAGGGATAATGTCCCTCCCTGCTGCCCTGCTCCCCAACTGTTTACTACTTTTAGTAGCCTTCATTCCCCCCTTCTTTTTATACAGAGAAGAATTTTTACGTACCATCGTTGGAGAATTTATTGCTTGCATCAAGGCTACCGAGACCAATAAGAGCCGCGTGGGCAGCACGTTGTTCAGCTTCTTGTCTCGATGCTCCAAACTCTGACCCACTCTCAAATGTTGATCCACCGAAGTTAACTTTAGAGTGAAATCCATCATCGAACTGGGTTGTCGAGTAAACGGGAGCCAACCAACCAACTTTTTGACAATAATCTTGTAGTGAAGTTTTGAACGAAATGAAAGTGATGTCCCCTGGAACTGGCACCTTGATTGCGGCCTCTGAACTTTTGCTTGTACGTCGACTCAAACTGCCAACCCTGCATGATGTCATGAAAAGGAATAAGAGGGTGTCTATTAATTCATTAATCATTCTATATAGTAGGAAGGAAAGTGCATGCTGCGGTTTTGAGAAGAAAAAAAAGTGTCATAGATACTAAGTTTACATCAGGTTTTCTGTTATTGAGAAACATACAATAAATTTATTTCCGAATAGTCTAAAATGTCAAGGAGCTAACGGTCCTATAAATTTAACAGTCTGTTGTCAAGGTATTTGACGGGTGTTCCAATTTCAGACATTTACAATTTGATGTCTTGTGATAAAGAAATTTATGTGTCCAAGAAATACGAACTTGTAAACCAATTCTGACTTGATTTATCACGAAAATGTAAAATGAGTCAAGTTCAAATTTAACGGTTCAAAGTTATGACAAGGACTCTTTGTAAAATAAAATTGTCGTGTTTTATTGAAAAATAGTGTAGATTATGACAGTGTTATTTAATGAAATGTAAAACTCAAAAAAAGTTTGCGTCATATGTACTCCTCACTAACTAAATATAAACACTCGAAAAGATTGGATTTTATGATTTACTGGATTTTATCTCTCAGATTTTCCAAGCTTATCTTATGATAGAATGCCATAGCTACAAAATGACCTTCTTCAAATCTAAGAGGAGGGGCTTTTGATTTGCCAAAATTACAGTGCTAAATTGAGTAACGAAAACAATCATAGGAGAGACGCTATGCATTTTAAATTGTGTTTAAAGTGAATTCGAACTTCATCCCCTTCGAAGAGAGAACCTTTAAAAGGCGCTCCCCGATCTCATCACTCCTTCACGGCTCCTTTATTCAAGTGCTAATCCGGGGGGGGGGCACTGACCTTTACGGCCGACGGGGACGTACCGCTGGAGTTTGAAGTACCCAATTTTGTCTAAGTGCCCCCCAGGTGTTAATCTTTTGGAGCTGGAAAAAACTGTTCATAGATACAAAAAAACAAAAAAAACAAAGAAAACAAACTTTACCGTTTAAAAAACGACGCATAACATCCAGTACACTGTTTCATGGCTCAAACCAAAACTCAAACTGACACAAACAAAACACCAAAAGAATAAATACAGCAAAACCAAGGATAAAGTCTCAGATGTAATAATATTTTTCACTTATTTCTAGAAAATTATATAAATGGTAGTATCGAGTTACTAAAAAGCAAGCGATGGTAACCACACAAATCAACCAAAATCGACCATATTAAAAGTTATTTGTAAACTCAATTGAAGTGTTTCAAAATTTACTTTCTGACTTCTAAGTGTGTTTAAACTCACTATAACCTGTGTGTATTTAAAGCAACATAAACATAACGAAAACCAAAAGGCTCAGATAAGAAAAAAAATGAGAGATACACAATTGACAAATATAACAATACAAGTCAAGGGCAGCTTCCCGTTCGTCTGTCTGTGCACCCTTGTATTTTTTTAGTTTCACTTTCTTTATTCTATTTCCTTCTTATCAGCTTGATGAAAATATAATATGTCCTCTCTCTGCTTGCTACCAACCCCTTTTTTAAAACAATCCTAATTAAATGACTTTACTTTAATTAGCAACATCTTAAAACAAGCGAGCAAGTCGTTAACTGCTAACAACCTTTTATAATGTTTTTTTATGACCATGATTTTTTATGACGTGCTTTTGTCTTTTAATGTTTTTTCTGTGTTTTGTTTTCAACGGCAATTAGATGTTATGACATTTATCCAAAATAAAGCATCAACAATACATCATAAACCAATGCAAGGAACTCTTATAAAAGCTGAGCTTAGAAAAAACAAACTTTTTTTGCTTTATGACTTTATTACAAAACAACATAAACTACACACACTACACTACAAATCACTACTCAATCATTTGATGATGTTTGAAACTTTCTCTACTAAAAAATGAAGGGAACCCCTGTCGCCTTTAGAAAAGCCTATGTTTGTTTAAGTCAACTAAGACAAAATGTCAATACAACTTTTAAAACACTATTAAATGATTGCTTTGAAATCTTTGAGCTACAAAAAAGCGGGTTAACGGGGAGATCACTGTCAAACTGCAAAAATCTTTAGCCCTTAAAACCGTTATTAGTTATTTAGCGTGCAGGCCGTTAGAAATTTTCCTCTTAGAATCTTAGACTTATTATTACGCATGTGTTAGGAGCCTCTTATAATGACATCCCTCCACCAATGTCTTGACACGCACAAGTCACAAGGAAGATTTTCATGGTTTAAAAATTAGAACTTCCATAACGAAAATCCAGCTGACACACGGCGTTGCTTCAACGTTCATCTGACGTTATATGGACGTTTTGAACATTAAATTGACGTTAAAACAACTTTATGTGCCAGCTGGGAAGGAGTTGATTTCTCGAGGCTATCGTACTGTACGTATCAGTGAAAAAGAGAAGGTTCGAGGGTAAGAGGAACAATCCATCAAGAATGAGTCGCGATCTCCTCTACAGTACCTTCGGGTAGATTGTTATCACGAAATTTGATGGATTTTCCAAAGGTGAGGACTAAACCCCGGGGGGGGGGGTACTTAGGCAAATGGAGGGTAAGTCCCGCTAAGGGTCAGAAAAATCTCAAATTTCAGTCCCACTAAGGGTAGGAGAAATAAGAAAATTTCAACTTTTTACCCCCAGAAAGATCGAAATTTGGTCAAATTTGGTCAAAATTGGTCAAATTTGTCCCGGTAAGGGTCGTAAAATTCGTAAAATTCACAAAATTTTCCTTTTTTTTTCTCACCTTTTTAGTCCCGGTAAGGGTCCGAGGGTCGAAAGTCGGGCGGCACCCCGAGTCAGCTCGCAACCCTAGTACCCCCCCCTCCCCGGGACTAAAGCTCACCCATGTAAACCTTCCGCTTAGTCACTTTCAAAATTTTGGTCAAGGCTTTTTTTTACCTATGAGGAGGCATGCAAAAGGTATAGTCTAGTCACTACTACAAATATGTTTTTTAATTCAAGATCTAAACTTGCATTGTATACCGAAAACACTTGAAATAATACTTCTTCTTACAGAAATAGCATTAATCTTAATCTAGGTATATGATACGATCCTATCCTATTTATTTCTCGATAAGCTGCTAAGCCAATTAATAATGATCCCTCAAGTCCATACAATCTTTGTTGCTCGAAGGGGAACCGATCCTCGAAAAAATCTTTTTATAAATGGTATGGTATTTCTGGTATTTTTGTTTGTCGTACTTCGATATTTTGAGAATGTAAAGCATTACTACACCCCTGTTTTATAACTTCAGGAACACTAAAGGATGTTATCAACCAGATGATACCAGGGACCTAGATACGGGTAGTACTATCCCAAGACAAAGAATCTCTTTCAACTAGGGACGATTCTTTTTTTGCCACAATACATATTTTCACACTGGTCTGTGGTACAGGGGGATCGAGAATTCTTTTTTTCATGTATGATTCTTCGTAATACCAAAAAAGATCTGATGTTTTTTATCCTACTCCTTTCTTGTAAGTTTTATGTCTTCTTCGTCAATGCATCGTACCACTCTAACTTTAAGTAGACAAAATACTGCTGAAAAAATTACAACTAGAAAAACTTTCGAGATCATTCTACCACCATATTGCACGAGGTAAAGCACATGGCCCTAGTCTCCAAAAAATGAAAATCTATCTCATTGACCAAGCTATTAATATCATCAAACAGACTGCTTCAACGAGTTTCTCCACGAGAAAATGTTTTAAGAAGGAACAGATTATTGCTAAAGAACTTTCAAAAGTAGATTTCTAAGCTCGATATTTTCTCTTTTAAAAAACGAAAAATCGACTTTGCCAGAAGATTTAGAATAAATTTAATTCTTCTTTCTCTTTATTAAGAGAGACCATACGTGAAGTAGATAGCTTTGCAGAGAGAAGTAGATAAATGATCGCATTTCGCAACTAAGTGTAGATAAAGGTTTTAGATAATCAGACGAACAAGCTATGTATGAATGAAAATCATGTTTGTAGAATGTTTTCTTGTTTTTCCTAATTCGCGTTCTAGATACTATTCAGGCTTTTTTTCTCCATAATTTTCTTTTTCCATTTTCATTATTTTTCGAAAATATTATTTTTTTGTACATTAAATACTAATGAATATTTAAAAATAGGAGCACAGTCAGGGTGTGTGTTTTTAAAATTATATTATGAAAATTTTAAGTCGCTCGGTTAGTGTTCAAAAATTGGCCCAAATTCAAATTCCAGCTGAGCAAGCTGTTAAATAAGGAAGTCCGGTTTGAAAAGTAAAATTTGAAAAATTCAAGCCTCATCTGAGGAAATATTCAAATTCTATTTTATCTTTTCTTAAAAGTTCAGAGATCTCAGGCGCGTTTCGTCACCAATTCACTGCGAAGATCATTACTTAACTAAATGGAGCATTGCTCAACGATGGCTCAGGTAGTCATCTCGACTTCTCTAGAAAATACATTGGAGTCTCCATAACCCGAACAAGCACGGAAGGCTCAAATTTGTTCAAGTCATGAAAATTTTGAGCTATGAGAATAAGGGTTTATAGGGCATTGTTAACTGAAGGGACGAGAAAACTTGTTTGAGTGAAGGAGGTATTCGAGTTATAGAGGTTCGAATTAAAGAGTTTCTACTGTACTGCTTTTTCCTTGAACATACTGTTTACAAAATAGCTAGTAAACTTTAGTCTAAAATAATCCTTTACTGTCAAAACACGATTAGAAGAGTTTATCGATTAGCTGATTATCAACATGAATGTGATATTTAAGTAGGCCATAATCACACGTACTATATAACCATTTACACTCATGAAGGTTACTTTTAGCTCTATCAAGTTGACCACAATAACCTTCAAAGACGTATGTCCTATCCGCAAAATGAGCGGAAAAAATCCGTTAAACCCGCCCTAGATACACCATATCATAAATACGCTATAGAACTAATATCTTGTTACTTTATGATGAGCGTATTATTTCATGTAAACTTTACACCAAAAAAAATTTAAACAGTCATTCTTCATAACAACAAGCAACTTTTAGTTTAAAGAAAGCTTTGTAATAGAGATCAGAGAGTCCGACCTTACTAAAACTAATTTTCTGGCCATGACCAGTTAGTTTCGTGTAACACTGTTATATTTAGATTGATGCTTAGATCGAACCCATATCCCTTTAGTTCGTGGCGCTAGGGTTAATGGTCGCACGCAACTGGGGTAAGTAAAAAAAACATGTTAAAAACGTACAACACGTCCATAACATTGAGTAAACGTCAATATTACAAGCAGGACTGAGGTCGCTTTGCGTTTGTTTTAAAGTATGGAGTAAAGTATGGAGTGAAAGAGAAAAAACCCTTACCCTGAGATTCCACTAGTTGTCGATGGAGCATAATTCAATTCTGGATTCGCAGTCAAAGGCATCATTTCCAAATTGCCATCAGCTTTGGCATTTCCACCCCCACCTTTACCCCACACGCCCACACCAATACCGCTGGTCGTGGCGTTTCCGTTTGATTTACCGCCCGCTTTAGCAGAAGCAATGATGGGTGATGAGATGTAAAGTTTCTCTTCTTCCCTGAAAAAAATATTATGGAAAAAGTTTTGTTTAAAAAACCAAAATATTTTCATACGGAAATTTCAGTTATTCTTTCTTTTCCTGAAAAGGCTTGGTGTAAAATAAGGTTTGTGAGCCTATCATAAAATGAGAATAGTGGTAGTGGAATAATGATAGTAGAAAAGTGATTTTTTAAAATATTGAGCCTCACGAGATTAAATTAAAAATTTGAACTTACAAATTTTCCCGATCACAGCAACAAGGACAACAACACAGTAACCATGGTAAACAGCAACAATACCAGCATCCTTTGCAGCATGGACAACATCCAAAACAACACCTGATTGAAAAGAAAAACAATTTCAATTTTCAAATTTTCAAAACCTGCTACATATATTATGTCTTCAAAAAGATTTTTGTAAAAAGTTGAATTACATTATTGGGAGTCATTGGTTAACTGTAAAAATACCATAAGGTCAGATAGTAAAAATATATTATAGTTAACTCTCGCTAATTCGAGCTCGAATGGGAAATATCATTTCATCGAATTATAGAAAGTTTTTTAAGAGGGTTTCTCCTTGACGGGGACTGTGAGTGAATTTGGATTATAGAAAGATTCGAATAATAGAAGTTCTACTGTACCTCAAACACCAGCCACAACAACAGCAGTAAATACACAGAAGGATCAATAACAAGAGAAGGAGTAATAAAAGAAGTAGTAAAAGCCACCACCACCATTCAAAGCCGCCCGAATCGTCTCCGCCAATGACACCCACACCTCCAGCGGCTCCACCTGCAATACCGCCACCCAAAAGTCCTGAAAATAAAGAAATGATACATTTAACAGTAATTTCATAATTGTCATACTCTGTAAAAAAGAATAACCTGTAAAACGAAAAGTTTTGGATCCATAGATCTTTCCTAAAATGTCAGCGAACTTCTAAATAAATTTCCAAAAAATAAGATCTTCTTTAAATCACTTTAAATCAAACATAATCAACATTTCTCTAGAAACTATTACGAAGCTAATGTTCAAGAGATAAAGATAACTAATCTGAAAGGGAAAACAAAGGATTAGAAAAAATAGCAAAGGGACTTGTGAGTCTCCTTCCCCTCTTGATTGAAATTTAGGAAAGAACTTTGATTTCTACCTCTATTTTCTGATAACAGAAATCTCTGGAGGTCAGAAAAACTTTCTTTGCCTGATAGAACGACGGCCACCAAAATGTCATAAGAAAACCCCCAATGAAAACGATTTTAAAACATTTTAACTGTACTTAAGTTATTTAAATCAGCAAGGACCATCTATTAGCTCTAGTTTGGACGGCCGACGGCCGACTTTCTGCCCTGCTGCCTAATCGTTAGAGTAAGCAAAAAGTGGGCAAAAGGTTGACAGTCACAATTTTAACTCGGAATAGTTTGAAAGAAGTCATTGCATTGGCGTTAAAAGAAGACATTGTATTGATTTTAGTCAGCCAACTTTCAGCCCACTTTAATTCAGAATTAGAATAGACAAGGTGAAAAGTAGTCCGTTTAAACCAAAGCTTAGAGAACTAGAGATCAACCCCATTATTGAATTGTCAGTATGTTGTATAAGATATTTACCTAAGTCAGCGATGAAGGGTTCCGATCTTTTACCGTCACCAGCAGCGTTAGTAGCAAGAACAAAGAATTTGTACTTGGAATTAGCTACCAGTCCCGTAACATTGTGTGTTAAAATGTCCCCTATATAATAAATGATACGATGAAAAAGGTTGGGAATGTTTGTTACAGTGATGTTAAGACAGTGACCGCGTTTATACAGTTGACTATTTAGAACAAAAATTTTATTCAAATTTGAGAAAGATTCGAATTATACAGAGAGTATTTTTAGCTGAGGGGGGGGGCAATGTTTTAGTTCAAATTACAGAACAATTCGAATGATCGAGATTCGATTTAGAGAGAGTCGACTATAGCGCAAAATTTAGAAGAACAGTATCCATCTTTGTGTAGACTTGGATGGAGAAGACTTCAATTCCAAGACTTGATAGTAAGAAAACAATATAATCTATTTGATGAGTACAGGGGAAATTTGAAGACCTTCGATAGATGTGTACATAGTCATTTAGCTTTTTATAAGAAACCAGGTCAGTGTCACCATGTAAAAGAATCGTCCAAATAATTACCTTTGGTAACTAAACTTGACATTCCACTTTGATCGTTTTCATCCATATCATCAGTGAAAAGAACAGTGTAGGAGAGGATTGCACCATTAGGTTGGGATGGTCGATCCCAATTTACAATGGTCCAAGTATCGTATGGTGCGACCATAAAGGATTGAACATTCAACGGGGCACTAGGTACTGAAAGTGATATAAATAAAAATATTATTACTTAAAGGGCAAAGACGCCATAAGAACGTCTAACTAATGTGCATTTGAGTATCAGAAATTTAGTTTCAGCATTTTAAGTTCTTAAAATCGGAAAATCTGTTTTATATATTCATGATATCTACGGAAATACATTTTAAATCAATTTCCTCTATTTCTTAAATTTACCACTACAGTGAAAACTCGAACACGGGGAACACAAATTTATTCGAGTCATGGAAATTTCGAGTAATGGAGTAAGGTTTATAAGGCATTGTTAAATGAAGGGACCAGAAAACTTTTTCCAGTTGAGGAGACATTCGAGTTATAGAGGTTCGAGTTAGAGAGACTCCACTGTACTGGCAAAAACCAGGGTTTTTCTAAGGAAAAGATTACGACATGAGTATCGTGAAATCATCTCAAACGATTAAAATCCCTTTACCTGCTGCCAGAGTGGTGCTGCTAACGCTCGGAGTAAGCGGGAATCCTGCATCACCATCACGCTTGATATAAATATCATACGGTGTGAAGGGAGACAGTCCGGTGAGCTCAACTTCAGGTTTATCAGTAATTTGATCAGGTAGAATGGCTCGACCGTCCGGATCCAAATATCTGTGAAAAATTAATAGCGCTACTTAGAAAAAGACATTAAAGACACTAGAAAAATGTACACAGTTTGTACTTATAGTTTTACTAATTAAATCAGGGGGGGGGTCTTGCAGTTACTCCTTGACACTATGTGGAGTAACTGCAATTTTGGACATTTTCTACAGACACCACCACCCTTGCAGTTATTCCATATCTCAAAATTGGTGTATACCACCCCCCAAAATGCCAAATTTGGCAATTTTGTCACTGAATTCCTCATTTTTGATACCATTTTACTGGTAGTCTTATTAACGACCGTTCAAGAGTTAAATATCTCAATCATTTTCCAAGTTTGTTAAAATATCTTTCATGCCTTGATTAAAGAAAAAATTTTGTGATTTTTTTTTGACTTTTGAAAAAAATGTTTTGAATTTTTTTGCTTCCGGAATTTTTAAAAACCTAAAATTTTAAGTGAAAAATTGAAAAATGTGCTCACTTAGTACACCATATCCTACCAAAATCAACAATTTTGGGCTTAGGCACCACCCATGTTGCAGTTAGTCCACTGGTGGAGTAACTGTTTTCCCAAATTTTGGTTTATATACCACCACGGTAGTAATTGTCATAGTGTTTATATAATAACTGCATGACCCCCCTGATTAAATGAAGAATCTAAAGAATATCCATCTACCGCCCCCACATCGGTTTATATCTATTTCCTTTTTAGAAAAGTTAAAAGTGTAGAAGCAGCAAATTGATAGAACTAAAGAAGAAAAGCGACTGCTCGGATTGAAATTTTCGTTTTTGTTGAGTTACATTCTGACGAAGTCACGTAAAGATGACGAAAATTTAAACTAAAAGCAGTCTCATAATTTTTCATTTTATATAGAATGTAGTCTGTTTTCCTATATCAAAATCAGTAGCATATAGTACGTAGAGAAATGGTGTAATATATACCGGACAATATATGAAGTAGGTTTGGTTCCCTTGGCCACAACTTTTGTGTCATCCCATTCAAGAGCAATGCTGGTTAGCCCTGGTGTGACATCCTTAATCAATAGAGCTGGTACAGGAGCTGAAACAAGAGTATGAAAAATAGTGAGATTCGTGAACTTACGTCAGAAGTATTCAGTATTCAGTTAAAAGCGCTTACCGCGCCTGTTGGCTTCCCCCACAAAATATGATAAACTACTGACTGAAGAATATACACTGAAACATCAAAATATCTCTGTAATTCGAACACCGTCCGATTTCGAATTAGCGAGAAACTGCACCTTGCATATCTTTCTAAGCTAGGGCACTACAATGTGACGAAAGATTGTTCAGAAAGTGGAAAAAGACGATTTTTTGTTTATTCAGCACAATATAACAATAAGGAGACACCGTCCTGATATGAAATATGTGTCTGATATGAAACGGGAACACTTATGTAAAAATAAAACCTTTAACAAGTTTGTCAGATTTTTAGATATCGCCCCATCCCTTAGAGCGGAGCTTTGTGCTGGCGAATGGATAATAATATATTATGAGTTAGCACCGAAAAATTTGAGGATGTCTTGCAGATTTACCTTGTAGTGTTGTGGTGGTGTCAGAAGCAGCAGCACTATCACCAACATTATTTCTAGCAACCACAGATACTGTATAGTCCTCTTCAGGATCTGAAAAAAAAGAAGAGATAGGAATTTTTTATCACGGATACTCTGTAGTCTTCCAGGATATATAAGAAGGAAAGAAAATCTTCAGGGTAGTTAATTTCCTATTCATTTCGGATTCATCTTGACTCCGATTCAAGATATAACTGCTGTTTGGAAATAAACTAAATCGTAAATTAAATCTATTCTCCAAGTCTTTAGTTTCACGTGGTCAATACTGAAATAATTGACGTCGCAAAATGAAGTTTGATAAAAGTGACGTCAAATATAATTTTGCCATCCATTCACTTTTTGTACTTTTGTCAAGTGCAGCAGAAAGTGATTTTTGTGAATTTTATCAATATATTTCGTCGAAATATTGAAAAATAATGAGAAATTTTGCAGATTATCGTATCAATTCCTCCGAGGAATATCATTTGATGTATCTACATGAAATAGATCAAAACAAAAAATTGAAATTGGTCAATGAAGACCAACAAACAACCATTGAAGACTTGCGCAAACAACTTGCCGAAATGACGGAAAAATTTGCGCGAAGTCAAAACAACACGGAAGTTCTTGAAGAGAAACTTCAAAAACAAACTCAGATAGCGAGCGACTTGGTGGAAAAGCAGGTAGAAAGTGAAAAAAAGATTGTTGAAGTCACACAGGAGTGTCAAAAGCAAGAAGAACGCGTCAACAAGGTGAAGGCATTAAGCGCCGAAATGTTGGACGAAGTTTTTAGACAAAGCTGATCGTAAGATCCAATCTTTGGAAACTTGTGTCGACAAACAAGCCGACTTCATCACGCAAAAGTCGTTCATCAATAAGGAGCTCTCACAACAGGTCCAAGACCTCAAGAAAACTTGCAAAACTGCTGAAAATAAATCAGCCAAAGACACCAAACTGATCCAAGGATTGAAGGTGACCGTGTTCCAACAACAAAACACAATAATTAAAATGTATGAAGACTTCAAATCTCGCTTCGAAGCCCGTGAAAACAAAATCCTTCTCAAGCTCGTGGCATTGGAGATGCACCAAGAGGGAAAACCTCGTGCCTTCTTCAGCTTTCGTCGCCCTAGCCAAAGTCAATGGTTAGTTAAAAGCATCAGCGCATTGTTCGAGAGCGACATCATCTCCGGCATTGAAACACACCTTGCAGCTGAATCGAACGAACGCTTAATTTGAGTTTTTGAAAAACATTTGATGTCAGGTCAGGAGGAACACCATCTAGATCCCTGCTATCGGTCAAGCTGAAAACCGGTACTACCTGTACAGCAAAAGACGGAAAGAACATCTAACACGTCACTTAGAGATCATCGAGCTCTGAGAACATCAAAAGAGCAGACGGACGCAACATCTAGCCGTCATCAATTCTTGTAAAACCTTTCAATTTTCCACCCAACGAAAGAAATAATAATTTACAAATAGATCAAATTGTTTTTAAATTTAAATTCCAATTGAGCTTCATTAGATTGGTTTTTAACCTGCTCGGTACAATAGTAGGCTCTAATAACTATATGTATTTTAGGCCTATATAATAAGGCTAAAACTGTTACTTTTTTGGGCCAATTTGCGGACTATTTTCCCTCATAATTATAACACAAATTTACTTGTGCACTCTAACTTATCGGTGGAAAGTTCGTCGCGAAAAATTTCGTCGGCACAAATCAATCGTCATACAAAAGTAGTCGTCGGTAAAAAAAGTTCGGTTGCTGCAAAAAACTCTTCCAAAAAAAAATATCGTCACAAAGCTATTTTTTTATAAAATGATAAATCATTATTTACTGACGAATTTTATATCGATAAGGTCGCTTTCGTTAATCCGAGTTCCATAGCAATATAAAATCTCAGCACTCACCTATATCATTGTAATGTCTCAATGCAGTGTTACTGTAACCGTTCAACATTGCTGTCCCTATTTCGTCGCCATCTTTGTTTTTAATTTGAACTGTGTAACCTCGGACAACAATTTTTGATTGGCTATCAGGTTTCCACGTGATGTATAAGGAATCAGCTCGAGGCTTGATGTTAAGTTGAACAGGAGTGGCTGGTTTTGCCGATTCTATAATGGATAAATAGATAAATTTTTCTATTTCTATTTAAGGCGACCTCATTGAACATGAATACATAGCAATCTTTTAGTAGTGGGCAAGTTAACATCGGCAAGGCCTGGTCTTGTACTTTATCATGTAGCAACCATTTTAGAATATAGTCCGGAAGCTGTTCGAGGTCAACTATGACAGTCATATATCATCTTCTAGCATAAATTTACTTGTTGACTTCCGAAATTTTCTTGCATTTTACGGACCAGAGTACAAAAGTACGAGCAACATTATTTCGTAAAACAAAAACAATAACAAGATGAAGAAGAAATGACATTCTCATTCTCTTACCTGACATTGTAACCACGGTTGCATTATTGGAAGCCAATCCAGCACCGTTCGAATCAATCGGAACAATGAATCCCGAATAAGTACTTCCCGGATTAAAATCGGAAATTTTGTACGAGTTAAAAACACCAGGTAAAGGAATAGTAGTCCACTTGTTGTCTGATTGAGCTTTGTAATGAATCATGTAGCTTTTTAGTTTACCGGAGATGTAGTATGGTTCATTCCATGTTAAGAGGATGAAGTCTGGTTGGTCTGGATCTTGGCGCATCTTGAAGTCAGTAACCGAATCTGGTCCTAAAAGTTAACGTTCAGAATCAGAAATACAAAAAAAAAGGATGGGTAAATACACGATCGAAACTTATAAAATGTAAGAGTTTGACTGGATGTTGTGAATGCGACTGAATATAACTTGGCACTGATGTTTTGAAAATTAAACCTAAGTGAGGAAAATTATTTTCGTCCTTATTGCAAAATCCATCGAGCTCAACAATCCCTGCTGTAATTTTAAGCATTACAATCAAATGGAAAACAATCGAATTCTAATCCACAGTCACCCATTTAAACTCGTGATTTCTCCTTTGACATTTTTACAGTTTTAAAATTATATCCCCGGTGGCTTCAAGAATCTCACCAGATCACTGAGACAGGGGTGTAAGAAAGTTTAAACTTTAAATATTCTTTTCGCTTTCAGACAAAATGCAAGACAGATTATACATATAAAACACAAGAGCATAATCGTTACCTTTTGTAGTATCTCTGTTAGTTCTGAACGAGTAGACTGCAGAGCTTGGGCTTTCAGTTTTGTCTGTCAAAACAGCTTTGACCGCAACTTCATAGTGTTTGTCTGGTTGCAACTCGGGAAGCACCACGTTGGTTGTGTCACTCTGTAAGATTAGGAGAACAATATTCATCCTTCTTAAGTTGCTTATATCTTCTTCAGTCAGAGTGTGCTGGACCCGGAGGAAGCATTTTATTTGAAACGAATTTTTAGTATAGAATCTTTGACTGAAGTTACGATCTTCAATCGAAAAGTTGCGTGAAACTTTGAGTATCAAACAATTCTAATCTCAACTTCAATTTATCGTGTGCGAACAATATTCATATAATTTGGAATCTTAAAACGTTTTTAAGGGTGCTGGATAAAAAAAGAAGCCTATAGATCACTATGCAACGAAAATATATCAAAAATTCTGAAAACGAATTACTTTCATAATCAAACAGTTATAAGACGGTAGTCCAAAAGTTCCAGGCTATTTTCACTGCTGTTATTCATATAAAGCTAACTAAGAAGGTTTTAAAGACGAAGAGGAGCCTTTAGAAAACTTCTAATGGCAACCAAAAAGCTTACTAAAATAAAAAAGAGCTAAAATAAATTGATCAGAATATTTTCGGAAACTTTGATGTTCCTTACTTGTTCCCAATAACTGACAATTGTGATGCTTACGTTAGTAGTTTTTAAAGAATTTCCTTTAGAGTCCTTCATCCAATAGTCGATTTTGTATCCTTGCAAAACGCCGTGGATCTGATCCCTGGGAACTGCGTCCCAGGTGACTTTGGCTGATCCTTTGTTGATGAGAACTGATGCCAAATTGATCGGTGCGTCAACTATAACAAGAATGGGAGGAGGTATATTCAAAAAGATATATTAATACAGCCCTGTATCATCCAACTGATTTAAGGGGAAATGAGGGAAATTGTATACAGTTAAAAGCAAGGTAGTCAATAGCTGGGAGAGCCTCAACGATTAGAATCTTGTAAATTTACCAGACTTGATACTGTTTTATTGTACTGTAATTAATTTGTTTGATTAATTTGATATGTTGAATGTCAGGATTTTTTTTTACTTGATACGGTGATATCGAAAAAATAATGATCGTTTGATTGAAAGGGTCTAAAGCAAAAACATATTCTGAAAATAAAAGAGTTATCACTTTACCTTTTCCTTTAGTTCGTACGAAGATTGGTTTCGATGGATTTGAATCTCCAGCATTTGCGGATGAGATGAGGTGAATCTTGTACTGAGTGTACGGTTGAAGACCATTCAAAATGAAATTAGGTTGGATGGTTGGTTGTGAATTGATGGATGATGAGGGACTATCCAGGTTTTCATAGAAGACGCGATAACTTGATGGTAACGCTCCACTATAACGATGGAAAATTCAGAATGAATAAATGATGAAATAGAAAGATAAACGAATAAATGAAAGAATAAGAAAACGGCTGCAAACTCCGGTAATTGTTATTTTTTGAATAGCGAACCATTATGTTAAAATCTTTATTGTGGTCAGCCTTTCTTAATATATCTAACATAAAATTTAAAGGAGTATATATTTGTAAGTGTGAACGCAAACCAAATCGGGAAATCGAATTACAAATGAAAAACACTAATTTTGAGAAACTCCTTAACCGGAGTTTAATCAGGACCGAGTTTAGTTGAGTGTCTTTACGTTAGTTCGATTTCTTTTTATGCCTTTTTAAATTTCTCTTAAGTTTCATGAAAGATGAACTCATGCTTTTTAGCTTCAAGAATATTCATGAAAATTATTATGAGCATAGCTAATTATTTACCTTGGTACAGGCCAGTTCAAAAGAATTGTGGATGGTGATGTGACGTCATAAGTGATAGTTTGGACAACTCCAGGGATTCCAGGTGCAGCTAAATAAAAGCATTGGAAAAATTGTCTGTTAAAGAGCTCAAACCACGGGCCTCGTGCCCGACCCTCTCTTCCGATTTACATTAATAGCGGGAAGATTCCGGAAATGTGATAAAAATTTTTGTGCGGAAATGGGAATCTCATACAAAACGATCACTTCGAGATTCAACTATGTCTTAACTTACTTGAAGGTATCTGGATGGTCATTAGTTTAGATGGTGAACCTTTCAATTGACCCAATAGTGGTGTAATAACATACGAGTACCATGCACCAACAACCAATCCAGGTAAGACCACTATTGGTTTAGCAACAGTGGTAGAAGTCTGTTGTCCGTTATCAGTGTTGGTGTAATCAATTTGGTAGAGGTCTGGAACTGAGCCACTGAAGATATAGAAAGAAGATAATTGCGATAGTTATAATTTCAATGTTGAGGTTTTGTAGGTATTTGCTTTTTTATTTTACTTACTTTTACCAAAGTTGATATTCTGATTATCTCTTCAAAGCGAGTTTCAGTTCCAAGAAACTTCTCGTTATTAGAAGCTCACAAAAAAGTGGAATTTTCACTTGATCTTAAAGATAAATTCAGTATTTGCCAAAGTAATCATGTACCTTCGATCGTAGTCCCACGTCAGTTTGAGTTCGTTTCCGGTAGCAAATTTATTGATGTTTTTCACTGCCTTTGGTGGTTTTACATCATCTGTTGTTACTAGACTGTAGGCGGTAAAATCACCATTTCCATTAGCGTTTATAGCCTGAATCCGAACTTCATAAGTGGTTGATGGTTGCAAACCAGTCAAGGTGAACGAGTTGCTTGTACCAGAAGCAAATTTACTCTCTTAAAATGAAAAGATTAAATCCGAAGTCAGTTTAGCAAGAAATGTGGCAGAGTCTCGTATCAATTGGTAAATGACTAAAACAGTAGGTCAATTAAGTATGATATTTACGTAGGTCAAATTACTAAAGAAAAACGTGCCTTTGTTGTATATATAATTCCGTTGCAAATTTTGTTTGTCTGAAATCCATTAAAGGAATTCAACAAACTCACGGGAAAAAGTCATTGGGTAGCGGGTAGTGTTTTAAAATTGAATGTAGATTGTTCAATTTACAACAACGGACCTCGAAGACCGCATATTTCACTTACGTAAAGTTCCACCTTGCATTTTGTACTGAATCAAATATTGCGTGATAGCGCCATTTGTAACCAAGGGTGGTTGCCATGCCAACGAAATAGTACTATCTGTTTTGCCGGCAACGAGAAAGTTAGCTGGTTCACCGGGTATTTGCAAAGAAGGAGTAACAGGGGGTGGTGTTGTGGCACCTGGGAAAAAAGTAATTGAAAGAACATATATAAGTTGGAATCTGTCTGTTTTTTTTCGGTAAAAGAGTTTTTTGAAATTCTTTCAAACATCAAAGAACGAATAAAACAAAGATGTAGACCACTACTACGATTGTCTTGCGTAAACTGAAAGTAATTGTAAAAGAAAAGTCTAGCCTTTCTCCTAGTTTATCCTCTAAAACAGATCGCTAGACTCTAGTTTCTAGCTTACCGCTCTAAAGCGAGATTAAGTTCTTTAAACTCTTTAAAAGAAACTCTTCTTTGGTAGGATGCTCGAGGATTTGGCCTTTTACATCCCTAATAAACAGCTAAACGCCTCTGTGTCTCTAAACTGGTCCAAATCAACGAAGATTTAAATACCTTGAGGAATGATGACCAATTCAAGTGAAAGGCTAGCTGATCCTGCATCATTGGTAGCTCTGGCTTGATACATTCCACTATCAGTGGTAATCAACGTTCTCAAGATTAATTTATCATCTTCAATAGTGATATAATCATCACTGGCCCATAAAGGACTGTTGTCTCTCCACCAGGAGATTTGTGGTTTAGGATAGCCAGTCATCTTAAAGTTGAATGTGACTGTACCGTCTTCATAACCGGTAACTCGTGGTGGTGGGATTGCCGTAAAGAATGGTCGTGCTGAAATGGAATAAAAAGAAGATTGGTAAATATTTTCTTTAATGACTACGAGATAAAATTACTTATTGATCGTTCAATTTTCAAGGGCTTATATTTTGCTTCGATGCTGCCCTTAAGGGTCCTTTTCCCAAGCTTCCCAAAGTGCACTGTAAGGTTCGAAACGAGCATAGATTAGAAGTGCACTCTAATGGTGTAAAATTTGGAAAGTTTTCTCCGCACTGTAAGGGTCCGATTTCAAAGTTTTAATTTTGGGCCGCACGTACAGCCGTTTTTGAATCGAGTGCCCCGGGAAATCCAGGAAATCCGGGAAATGGATTTGTATTAAAGGATATTGTTCTCCGTAAGGCTTTTTAAGCAAAGCAAAAAAAATATTTTAGTTCGAGTCACAGAAAGATTTGAATAGTAGAGGTAAGAGCTAAGGAAAATTAACAGTCTTGTTCTGTCGACTACTATATGTTTCATTACGAACCATATCAAAAATAACCTTCAAACTTACTGATAACATTGACTTCAGCCGTTGCTTCTAAAGTTTGACCACCTGAAGTTGCCACCACTCTATAACTACCAGCATCCGCTTCTTGTGCACCTAAGATTTTCAAATTTCCCAATCCCACAATGCTTTTCATGGTATCGTATTGTAAAGGTTGTCCATCTTTGTACCATTCGTACGTGACCGTGCTCGCACTGTCAGCCAAAGCTTCCAAAATGATGCTTGATCCTCGTTTAAGCTCAACATTTTGTGGTTGAGCAAGAAAGTAAAATTTCTTTGACGCAGGTCGATTTCCAGCTGGAAAATAAAATAAAGGTCAATGAAAAACCAATCCAGGAGTTTAGAGTGACTGATACCATGACTTATGATTTAAGAAGTTAGTACAAGGAACTTTTCGTGAGTATTGTTAAAACCTATGAGTGAAGGTAGAGAGTCTATCACCATGTTTCCCTAACACCCTGCCTAGAATTACTTGGGATTTTTATATCATTCTCTCTCAATCCCGCTGATAATCAAAGTATCGATTGACGTCAAATGAGCTTAATAAAGCTCAAAATTGCAGATGTAGAACGATAAACTCGGTGTACACTATGAAAATCGTAAATAAACAACAACTTAAGGGACTGGGTACGCGTTTGGCGAGAAGAGTTTATGTGTGGCTGTTTTGCAAGTAATTCAGCACCGCTACTTTCACCACAAATAATCACCGTCTGGTAAATTTGAAATCATATCCCCTTGTTGTGTTGCTGTGGGTTGGTTGATGTATTTTCTTAAAAATAATAATTCTAATATCTCACCTGCTTCAATGGTGATATCTTGAAATTGTCCTGTAACTATTTCGTTCGCTTTGGTACCCGATGAAGCAGAAGCGACCGCGCGGATTTTTCCAGTGTCCGCTGAAGACAAACTATGGACTTGTAAAACACCACTAGGTAAGACTGTGAATCGAACATCTTGAGGAGTGATCGGTGCTTTTCCACGGTAATTCCATGCGATTTTTGGTGAAGGGAAAAAGTTACTAGAGTTGACTGATAGCCTCATTGCTCCACCAGCATACGCGATCACAGGCTTGATGTCCCGTTTAAATCCAGTTGGAATTGCTAAAAAGAGTAATAGAATGTCAATCAAAATACCCTTGCAAATACAATACGACACCCCTGGCCCACAGCCCCGGTGGAACTTTTTTCTAATCTAACCTAAAACATAACACTATTTCAACATCTTTCTAAAACTCCTAATTTGCATATAACAATATTATGAACGTGTTGATACAATGTTATGTGTCTGTTTAAAAAACGTTTAACTTACCAGCACTGACCACTGTTGAGATTGACGAGCTCAAAAGCAGTTCGCGTTGACCGATATTCATTCTGGCAACACATTGGTAATCACCTGCATCGGCTGCCGTAAAAGAATCAATAAGAAGGTAGCCATTTTGAATTTTCTTTCCACCAGATGTAACATCGACTTCAATGTTTCCTTTGCGCCACGTGTATTCCGGCGCCGGTGAACCGGTAGCCTGACATGGTAACTGTAACGATTGACCGGCAAAACCGTATGATATTTCTGGAGGTTCTTGAACGATTTTAGGAGGTGTGTAGGAGAGGTTGCAGAAGACAGCTGCAACCAATGTAGCTACCAGCACCAAACAATTGACTTTCCTCGACATTTTGAGTTTATATGCTGAGGCGTTTCAATAAAATAAAAATATGCTCCCGGTAGCAATTATTATATACTCTTGTCCAATACAAAATTTATCTTTTTATTCAACCAAATCCAGAGATATAATTTTTATTTTTATTTTATTTTTCAATTTTCACCCGATTCCACTTTTTGTCACTCCTTCTTCGCCATATTGCTATCAAGAGAAAAAAAACAAGAATTTCAGAGTGTTAAACTAAATTTTGAGAGCTGTAGAACACCAACAGAGCTAAAGATCTAAATGTATCATAAAGAAAATTCTCTAATCTAGTGGAAACAATATACTCTAATGGAGTTAGCGCAGCCTTGTAAATATAGCCTCTAAAAGGCTAAATCAGTAGAAAATTTTCTATATTTTGTCAAAGGTATCACTCGCTTGACAAGACAAACCCTAACCAGACATTGTCCATCGATTTCGAGACAAATTCAGTTATTTCTAACAATCTTGAATCCGCTCGACCATAATTACGGACAAAAGAATTCGAAATAAGCTCTCAGAAAACTGATGACACATCGTAGGGAATTTTAAGGAGCTTAAGCTAGTGGCTTATAAAAGTTGACCAAAAAGATACGCCTATTACTAACAAAGAAAAATCGAATCATCTTGATAGACTATTCAATATTCAATATCAGACTCTCTGGTGACTAAGGCATTTCATATTTCAGACTCAGGTGAAATCAGTTGATTGATTATTCATAATTCCGATCCTCGTCCCCTAGGCTCTACTCGTTAGTTTTTCTCAATTTTGTGGCCCAGCAAAACATGCGTTATAAAAATGAGCGAGACCCAAAGACTTTGGAAGATCAAGTATTATTGGAAGAAGACCAAGGAAATCCGAACTTAATAATAATACGAGCTAACAACGATAAAGAGCATGACATCGAATAGAAAGTATTTGAGGTCAGATCAGACCTTTTGTGGCTCAGAATTGGATCAATCTTGATTCATTAGTTTCAAAGCATAACATCCTTGACGAACACAACATCAACAAAAAAAGAAGAGAAAAAAATAGGTAATAGTATCAAACTAACGAGATTTTGTCAAACCAGAGAATTATCTAGTTTACTTTATAGATTTTGATCGAGATACTGTGATGACAAATGATTGGAAACTAATTTAAAATAGATCTACACACGCCCATTCTATTGGATTAGCAAAATCCAGAACCGAATTTTAAAACTGTGATACATACGTTTCCCTTTGTTAGGAAGGGAAGGTTTCTTTCCGTAACCCATTACTGTGCCCTCTACCAACCCTTGTGTCAAAAGCTAGAGATGAAGGGATTTGATTTGAAGGCCGACATGGATACAGATTAAAAGCGAGTTTACGTATCTACACTTTTAAGAACGATTTTGAACAAACAGTAGATTAAAAAATCTAGGACGGTAAAAGTACTGATTTGCCGTTCAGGATCTATACAAATTAAAATCTAACCGTCTCGGTCGCAGGAAAACACACATAACATTGACTTGATCTAACATTGGACGATCTAAACATATGCTGAACACAGGACAACTGTTTAAGATTAAAACTGAATGAAACTCAAGTTAGTGGAGGATATTAAAACTTGACTTGTTGACAAGTGGACTAATCTGAAAAATGTGATTCAATCGAAATACACTGGAAAGGCAACTAGCTATGGGAAAAATGCTGACATATTGATTAAGTGTATATCCTGGATCGATAGCATATAAAATGGCTTGGGTATCAACAGATACACTCCAAGATCCTAAGCAGTGTAAGATTTAAATCTCGGAGAAAAATAACATCAATAACAAACACCATAGAGGCCATAGAATAACAATCGACATCCAATAACACTTTTCTTCTTCAAACGAACATCCAGTTGCCAACAACTCATTTTATGATTCGATTGCGAGTATTTCTTTTCAAAATTAGATTGAAATATTTCATTTCCACAATCGAAGAAGAATAATTGTAAAGAACGTAAGTCATGAAATGTCAATGGCAAACGACGATAACAAAATTTAAAGAAATTCAACTTAAAGATGTCATTCTAATTGCGAAGCTTCGGTGGGCTGGTCAATCGTGATTACCCTCTTTAATCAAACAATCTGATTGGCTATCGATGTATCGATCTCCAATATGATTGGTTGATGAAAAACATTAAGCCATCTGATTGGCTGAATGTTATGAATCATTAATTAGCAGATGGCGCAAACATATCATTAAACAAGATTGACCATACTTACTCCAGATCTTAATTAGCAAACATCTTAAAGAAAATCTGCAGAAAAAGTACATTTAAATGTTTTTTAATGATTGACGAGGAAAACGAAAAAACATCTGATTTGAATTGTAGTATCATGGAAGATCATATCAATCTACTTCTTAACAATTGTCTTCAAAAATACGTGATGATGTCCCCATAAAATTTATTCTTCGTTAAACAAAAGGAATTTATTGTTCATATCTATTTTGGGGCTTTTTTATGCGACAGCCTGTAGAGAAAACATAAAACCATTTGGCAGCCTATAACAAACAGGTTGTTTGACACGGAGACTATTACCAGGCGATACGCGACATTTTCTAACGCCCATCCCACGCCAGTAAAGTCTATCTAACGTTAGATAGACTAACGCCCATTTCCAGGATGACTCGATAGCAGTACTCTACATAAAAAAACTATTTTTACAAATCAAAAAGTTTGTTTTAAATTCGTCCTCTCCTCTTATCATACTTAAAATTCTAATAATAAGTTGGATATCTGAAATTGCCCATAATTACCCAAAACCAAAAGTGGATTGAAGAAAAAATCATTGGTCACATGAAAAAGGGTACTTGTACTTGTAGATGAAATTTTAGCAAGATGAAGTGGCTTTGTAAACTATGAAACTAAAATTTGTTTTAAGGCTCCAAAAAAGCCTTAATATGAGACTTATGAAACATAATTTTCTGTTCCCCGAAAAAATTACACAACGACAACTTTTCCTGAAAACGTTATTTTACTAAAATATCTTCACGTTATATAGATGATATCAGTTCTGCTCTCTCGCGTAAGAAAAAGTTTTTAAAGAATTACAAAGAGATAGATTACTCTAGAAGGGAAGGATATATCGAAAAATATTTTGATCATAAAATAATTTCAACACAGATATAAAATTTGATGAAATAGAAAATTAGAACATTTTGTTATCCTTTAAGAGTAATCGCTCCTAAGTAATAAAATAGAGAGAAGATTTCAAGGAGTCGATTTTATTGGTTAGAAAATCTTAAACACATGCAAAAGATTTTAATGGTTTTCTTTCTTATTTTTTCATAAAATTCCGCCCCCTCCTTGAACCTCTCATCTTATTCGTTGAGTAAACCCTTCATTTTCTCAAAGATCCTCAAATCAAGAACACGGATAAAAGTCAGATTTTTTTGGGTGTCGGCATATTCTGCTGTTCTTTGATCTGCGTACTTTAAAAAAACTACGTGTACCTTTTTCCTTGTAAAAATCAAATTTATCGTAACCATGGTTAAGCATTCTCTAAAGTTCTTCGCCACATGTTGTTTTCTTAAAGGCCAACAAATCAGTCCGGGTTCCAAGAAAACCTTGAACATTACTTCAATATAACTTATTTGTCACTGCATTTTTTGATTGCAATATAATTGGTACATAGCCCATCATATCAAACCTTTCATTGTGACTAACACACAAACCTCTTCGGCAAACCCTATTGACATCGTTTTCAACCTGTGCATCGTCATAAAGTAACCAGATCCAGTAAAAAATCTATTTCACTCACAGAATAAGATTGCATCTTTAAGGAGCCTTTAATTAAGTGTAATATGTCAACCGAGTCGAACTTTTAAAGCTTCTAATTGCAACTACAGAACTGCAGGTTATATAAGGAACACGAATTCACCAGTCTTCGATTAAGCCCGTCAGTTAGTTTGTTAGAATCAAGATTTTACGTGGGTAGCCCAGTTATTATATGATCATTTTACAGCTTCTTCCCTCTAGTTCCAGTTGCTGACGCCTTGAACACCCGGCACACATCCTTGCATCAGATTATTGTAACACAAATCGATTTCTACGTAAGTCTAATTTGAAATCTAGCTTCTTAAATCAGATCAGACAAAATGTTATCGAATTTGATGACGTCATTGACGTTGATCTGGGATTGAAGAGAAAAAAGAAATCAAATTTAAATTTTTAACTATGATTTTAATTTTGATTCGATTACCGATGACTGACTGACCATATGGTACATAATACGATTACTCCTTCCGCAAAAAAAAGTAGCAAAATAAACACACCTTTGTCAACTGCTTGGCTACTGAATGATTAATGAGGTGGCAACGGTGGTTATTACAATCGACATTTGAAATTATCGAGATAAGAAAAGTTGAACTCTTACATTTGAATCGAAGGACTTGGTGACTTTAGGAGGTTGAAAATTATGACGGAGACTTATTGCCTCAATGTAAAAACTTCCCCAAATATTTAGTACAATCGCCCTACATTGACAGCTTTATGCAACAAAACCAATATCCATCTCTAGTCCTATCATTCAAGCAAAGAAATATACAATAATGCGTGATAAAGTGATTCTACAATCATACTGCAGTAAAACAAAGCAAAAGTCTAATTTAAAAAGTCTATGGAGCATCTTACGTGAAGTAATAAACAAGACATTTCACAACCCGTCTGATATAACATCATCACTTTAAGCTCCTCATAATATAAAATCTATATCGTTCAGAAATTAACATTTGAGCAGAAAATCCTGTTTTAAGAGTCATCTTGTTCCGAAATATCTGTGCCCGAACCACCAAACGTTTTTTCGTACAAACACCTTATAAAGATTTACACTATAGTCACTACAGCCAACGACTTTTCACTAGAATGTAATTCACGCTTAATTTGATCAATTTTAAGTGAAACAAACTCACAAGATACAGTAAACTATGCAATAGTCTGAGACAAATAACTATCTAAGAAAATTCACAAACGAGCTTTTTGCCGAAAAGAGTTTACATCGGGTAGAGTTTGCCAGTCTTCTTCTAGTCTAGCAAGCTAGACGACTTATTTATACATAGTAGAAATAAAGCAAAAAGTAATGAATGAAACAATTTTAGTCGTCTAGAAACCTTTGTGCACTAACTCCGAACAAAAGAAAAGTGTCAATATTGCAATTATAATTTTTTCCTGATCAAAATAATTCTTGAGAAAAAAGAATATGTGTGGATTTGTGTATTGAAAGTTTTTCATTTGAGTTGATTTCGTTTTGAGAGTTTGTTGTTGCTTGATAAATTGTTTTCTCGCTACGCAAGTTTCTGCGTAGCTAGCCCCTGTATCTATAAGGCTGGAACACCGGATTCTTCCAGTCGTTTATACAAACTAAATCCCGTATTATTATTAGTATTGGTATTATTAGTATTACACGCATTATAAACGACTCCAGTCTAGTCTTCTTCAAAACTCTCCCACCGATTTTTTTCCGTATACCGCCATAACGCCATACCGCCATATCTTCCCGCCTTTACTATCACTGTAACAGACGATAACATCGTCTATAGATACAGCAACTCAAACCTCAAACACAGACGAAAATCGACTAACTTTGAAAGTGATACCAAAGTTCTTTGCTTTATCGGTGAAATAACTATTTTCAGCATTGGCAATCAAAATATCTCTTATTTATTTATAAACTCAAAATGCATACTGATTCGTTGAATTCTGCCTAGTCGAAACGATCGACATCAATTGATAAGAGTGTCTGCGCCTTTGAGAGAAATCAATTTTTTAGTTAGTCAAAAGATTCAGTCTGTCAACAGCCATAAATCAAGACAAGAGTCTAGAATCTGTTTTGGTTTAGCATAGATGAATTTTACCCTTAGAAATATTGGATTGACCTATATTGAACATCTAGTTGACCTTTATTGAAGTGTGGTCATAGTGGTTTCAGCTTGAAAAGATTTTTCAGTTAGGAGAATTAGTACCCAACTAATCATGGGAAAATGAATTAAAGTCTCGTCGAAGCAGATTATCTGGTAAGTGATCATTTTTATTGGAAAAGTCTGGATTGAAGATGTAAACAAAATTTTGACGCGATTTCAAAGATGATTAAGATCATTGACAAATTAGCGGTCGGAATGTTCACCTCAGCAGGGTTCAGCAGACGAAATAGATTTCAAAATAGAGATAGACAGACAGGCAGAATGATAGACGCTACCACAAGTAAAAAAATCTAAAAAAACCTAGTATAAATTACGACAATTGCTAGCCTGTTTTAAAAAGACTTAATAAAGATAGACTTAAACTAAATTCGCAACCAAAAAAACAAAATTCATAAATCATGACTTTCAACTTGTGGCCTCTACTCGCCTATCATACAATTTCCAATACAAGGCTACTGGGTCAAATAGTGAACTTTATAATTTTTCAAAACATAACATAGCTATAACGAACATGGTACTTTTATTAAGAAAAAACTTTATCATCAAAATTCTGATTATACTTTAACAAGCTTTCAAAGAATGGTGTGAAATTTCCACAACAAAACGAAAGTGCAAATATTGAAGCACGGAGACTTAAAATAACGAAAGTGAAAGAAACAAGAAAATGGCTCTAACTTTTAAAACCGTTAAAATGAATCTAGCATCTTGAAAATTATGTAAAAAATTATGGACTATAAACAATCTGGATAAAGCCGGCAAAACCCGATGATCGACGATTGTTAGGTGAAAGTACCGATCCCAATTCTAAAAACTGTAGCAACTGAGAAACAAACTGGCACAGGATTAGCTCTCCAATGGTACTAAAATGCGTAGTGAGTCCTTTTAGGTTAGTTCGAAGTTTGAAATTTACGTGAAACAATTGTTAAGAAATCAACTTTGAAAGTCAAAGTGTGATACGATTTCAATCTAACTACGTTTTACGGAGCTACAATAAAAGTACAATGGCACACAAATCCGTACATTCAACATTATAACTTCAGAACTTAAACAAATTTGAAGTACCCATCAAGTCCATGAATTGACATTATCAGCAATGGAAGTCAAGTGGAGAGATAAAAGTTTCAGGATGTGATATACCAACATAAAGAGAAAGCGTCGAAAACTTTTTGAAAGAAAAGGAGCGAGAAATCACTTCCGTATGCTGTCAGTACTTAAAACACTTCAAACCGTTACTATTATGCAGACGTAAACATATATTGCTTAACAAGTGACAAATTCTATGGTGCTAAGCCAGTGTAGCAACTCACTCTCCCAACTTTCTGCCGGTACACGTTTCTTTATAAGAATGTTCTTATAAGAATGTTTTTATAAGGATGTTCTTAACTTTTTAAGTTTTAAGCCATCGAAGCCTTATGATGTTCTTATATAGTTTGTTTTTATACTAAAAAAACGTGTAATTGCAATTGCAATCTCACATATTTTAGTGACGCTGAATCTAGCGAAGAAACACTTAATAGCGTCATCAAAAAAATCTGAAGTAGCATCATCGCTAACTGAGTACACGAGTATATCAACCTCGTTCCCTGCGTATTATCAGCTTTTTGATGTTTACTGAAAGTGGAAGATGATATTCCCTGGCGTCTACCAGTAACGTAAATAAAGCCTGGAATACACGGGGACAAGGGTGCGAGTATACTTTTCTTCTTGGAGAAAGGGCGGTCAAGCCCGGCGCGAAACTTCAAAACGGTGTCCATCTAATGTTCGTGGCCTCCATTTAAAGAAAAATTTGTGAGCACGCTGTCTTAAACCAAGCCTTAGACATTGGTCTAACTAACTAATAACTATACCTTATTAACAACCTTTCTTAGCTCAAAAATAATAGAAAATCCTAAACTTCAAGATTAATAAGCAGAAGCAGAGCGTGGCATAAAACGCTGAAAATTTCAATACCACTGCCAGCATGGAAATGAGACAAGCAATATTTTTGATAAAGTATAATTGAAATAATAACATCAGGGGATTGATGTTGTAATTTTCTACATTCATTTCCAGTTGACATAAAAAAGGATTTGACAAATAACATATAATCAAAAATTTCATCAGATCTTTTTTCATTTATTCGTCTTGGTAACTTATTGGCAGTTTGGAAAAAAAATTTAATTTGGAGTCCAACAAAAAGGTTAACATCGGCTATTCACATCATATTGATAATTGAAAAACCACCCCCACCAAAGATCAATTAAACTCACTATAATACACGTTTTTGATAAGAACAAACTATATAAGAACATAAGCTTCGATAGTCGAAAAGTTAAGAACAATTTAAGAACATTTTAAGGCTTTGCCGAATCTAAAACAGCCGCATTCTTAGATAAATGGGCAAAAAAGCTAAAAAAATGGTGAAAATAAGAACATGTTTAGAACATTCAAATGGAGGCGGACGAGGGTCGCTAACACCAAAATATCGACACTTTTTTCTTCCAAACACCGCAAAACCGATTTAGAAAGGGCTAATACCGACAAATTATAATAACCCTTACGCTCCCATTCAAAACTGATACTCCTAGCCAAGTATATAATGGAAGCATTTCTAAGGGGGCGCGAAGTCATAAGTTATAAACCAACCTGATCATACGCAACTCTACTCTGTACCAGAATTTATGTCAAGTACACTGTAGCGTACACGTTTTTTATAAGAACAAACTATATAAGAACATAAGGATTCGATGGCCAACATGTTAAGAACAAGTCAAGAACATTTTAAGGCTTTCTGGACTCAAAAATATCATATATCTTAGGAAAATGGTCAAAATAAAAAGGCGTATGCAACTCTACTTTGTACCAGAATTTATGTCGAGAACAACAGAGCGTAGTACCTCAAAAGAAGCGAATTTCAAAATTTTAAAATTAACATAGATATCGGATCTGTTTACTGACAAAAACAACTCCATGCTTAACACAGACCTCTAAACTTTAAATGTTGGCATGATCACAAACAGTTTATTCAAACTTATTTAACGTAATTTTCTCGTCCATCGCAGCGAAGTAAAATGCTTAGACATAAGGACATCCTGTCAGTTGTAATCAATCAAGTTAAAATCCGGAACCAATAACACTTAATTTCATAGTTACTCAAAAATCCCTCCCGAGTAACATTATTAGCGAAAATAAAGCGAAACCCGCAAAAATTGCTAAAATCTATTAACCGTAAATGCTCCCAAACGTATGTTCGAAAGTTGCTGCAATATGGAAAAAGCTTTGAGTTTATTTAAATAGAAGTTGCTGTGTGCAGAAAAAAATTTACTTTACGAAAGTATAAAAAAAGTAAGAAAATCTCAAGTATTTCATGTCAATAGGAAACACTGTCAGCGCTACTGTTTCCTTTAGTTTAGGTCGAATGTCGTATCAGAAAAGATCAATTAAAACTTTATTCATGCCAACCCAGTGCAAACCCTGGACTAGCTGTGCAAAGTATGCGTACTTTAGTCACAGCTGAACGTAAAGAAGACTTTAGACCGATCATTTTTTTGACCAATTTTACTTAAATGATCAGTAAGAAAAAAGTAATCTTAGGTTCCAAATAAACGGGGGGGGGGGGTTCGAATAAACGGAGGGGGTCGGAAAATTTTCAAGATTTTAATAAACGGGGGGGGGGGGTGGCCTATTGCCAGGGGTTGGAAATTGTACTTCTGAAAACCCAAAAATAAAGGGCCTTCTCTTTGACAACTGAAAATATTCTTAAAAATTAATAAACGAGGGGGGGGTCCTAATAAGGTCCGGGGGTTGGAAATTTTTCAGAAAATTAACAGGAGGGAGGGCCTTCTCTTTGACAACTGAAAATATTCTTAAAAATTGATAAACGAGGGGGGTCCTAATAAGGTCCGGGGGTTGGAAATTTTTCAGAAAATTAACAAGAGGGGGACCGTTTATTTGGAACCTAAGAGTAGTGAGTTGACACCTTAATGAGTCCACAAACTTTAATCAGATCGCCAAATCAAGAGATTAAAGTGAAGTGATCAAAGCCGATGGAAAAAGAATACCTGAAAATTGAAAAATTGTTTATATATGGAAATAAATATGTTATCATCTGATTCTAGCGAAATTTTAACTTAACAAACTACGGAAGGAAACTCTTGCGAAGGAAAAAGATCTGCCCATAAGATCACTGTTGAAAAATTTTCTTCTTCTTCATTTTCCCCATGGTTTTGATATCATTTTATCATCAAATCATTCCCTAATCAACCCTTAGTACTATAGAATTGTTGTACAGTATATAATTATATATCTTTCTTACTCAAGAGGTCAGTGGGATGCGAGTTAAAAAACAAATTCAGAGAGAATTCTAAAATAGACTCTCCCCAAGTTCTACTGGGTGTATCTTAATAGAAAAGTTAGCCCTATAAAAATGTATAAAACACAAACTCTGCAGGTTGGTTAAGTAAATTTATAAAGCCTTTCATGGCAAACTGTTTGACCTTACTTTAAAGTATTGTTGAAGAATTATTAAAAAACTGTTTCGGCTTATTGTAAAGGGATCATACAATAATTTTTAAACATTTTTAAAACAAATATTATTTAACTCGCATCGTGGGTACCTCTAAATGGGATACACAGTAGAGAGCTTACTAAATTTTCAATGACATTAAATTTTTCGGTATATAATTACTCAGTATGTGTCGTGTAAAACCCGCTTTTAATTTCAGGTACAACTAAACTTCTATGAAAATTTCGAGATTTTATTCGATATAATAGTATATTATTTATAAGTTTAAGCAAGAAAAATGAAAAATCAAACATCAATTTCCAAGTTTAAAATGTATGGAATTATTTTACAAAACCCCTGTGTCTTTTCGTGTACCACTCTGTAGCTATCCACAATTAGTTAAGTGATAAGTAACAAGAGCTCCAAAGATGTGGATAACCATTTCTTATGTTGGAAGTGACCAATGAAATATAATGTACGGTTGACGCTCTCTAATTCGACCTTCTATTCGATACACTTCCATTATTCGATAATATTGAAAGTCGCCATCAATTTATTAGAAACTCTCATAAATAACGCTCTACTATTTGATACGCTCCCTTATTCGATGAAAAATCAATTCCCCTTAAAAATCGAATTAGAAAGCGTCAACTGTATCACCCTCAAAAATTCCTTGTACAAAAAAGTTGAGAAAAAAATATTGAATGAACGAAAAAATTTTATAATTTCATTTTCATTGAAAAAATACTGAGGACAGTAAAAATAATCAAAATTTGATAAATCTTGATTTGGGATGATGTCAAAATGTTTACAAAATGATTTCGTTAAAAGCATCAATCATTAATTTTTTGAAAACAATTCAATGATCGCCAAATAGAGTAGGATATCTCAATAACAATGTATTATTCACGAAATCGCACCTCCTGCTAAGCATGACTATTAAAAATGAAGCGCCAATTTTGTACAAATTGTAAACATGAAATCACAAAAATAAAATGAGTAACGAATTAAAAATACTTTCAATCTGGCACCCGTATGTATATGAGGATTGTATCAAGGAATCAGATGGCTTAATTTTTATATAACGATGAAAATCACAGGTGCCATTTCAAAATAGATGCAATTCCCGCTGTGACAAAATGAGGAAGAAGCATCACCTATTTCTTATTGCAAAATCAACGAAAACATTTGTCTAGCAGGAATTCAGATACATTTATTACAACCACAGCCTGTGGTTAAAATTGTCCATACCGTTTAGCTAAGAAAACCTTAAATCGTTTTTCCATAGCTAATAAGATTCCATCATATAAAGCCAATTGCTAAGCAGTGGCAATACCACACCTCAATTAGAAAGAGAGAGCATTCGTCAAACGCAAATTCATAAAAAATAATCCATATTAAGAAAGAAACTATTATAATTGACCCAATGATTAATTGGCCTGTGAAAACTCACAATTAAATTAGTCGTGGTACAAACGAAAATGATCAATCATAATTAAATGCTACCGCACAACGAAGAAAAAGGATCATTGATACTCATCTAACCTAATTATAGTTGCATATATAATTTACTGATGTAGTACCGGTGATAGAAATCATATACCTTATCGGCAAAAACTTCGTCGGCCTTAATTCTAGTCGGCCTTGATTATTAGTCGGCCCTAATTTTAGTCACCTCGTCAAAATTTAGTCACTAAGGGCTGACTAATAATTAAGACCGACTAAAAATTTGGGCTATTACTAAATTTACAAGCAGATGGAAAATAGGAGAAAGCTTAAATACTGGAAAATAAGGAAAGCTTAATTATAAACTTTTAATTTGGCCCAAATTTTTAGTCGGCCCAAATTTTAGTCGGCCCAAATTTTAGTCGGCCCAAATTTTTAGTCGGCCCTAAAAATTTTAGTCACCAAACCAAAATTTATTCACTAAGGGTATGTCTTTTAAAGCACCTGCACGTAGAAATCAGACATTTGTAAAATGCTAGCCAGATGCTACGTGCAACATGTTTATATATGAACTAGTTTTCAGTTGTTCCGGTCAAGGAAGAAATAATTTCCATAATTCAAAATCTCTCACTATAATTCATTGTCGGCCTCGAGGTCCACAAGTATTTATTCTATATCGGTAGTGTGTACACGTTTTTTTTTATAAGAACAAACTATATAAGAATTTAAGGCTTCGATGGCCAAAATGTTAAGAACAAAGTAAGAACATTTTAAGGCTTCACCCAATTTCTTAGTAAAATGGTCAAAAACATTCACAAAATGGTCAAAATAACCCTTTAACTGCCGTGCGTATTTTTTAAGGTTCGACCTATTTGCCACGGGAAAAAAAGAAGGTTCGACCTATTTGCCAGATGTCGGCATATGCCGACATGGGCAAAAGGTAGCGATTTTGACTTCATTTTCTGAATAATATATGAAGTATCAGCCAAGGACTATAATTTTGAGTTGAACATTGTTGAATAGTTATTTTTGAACATAGAAAAGCTTCAAAAATTTTGGATGTTCTTATAAAAGAACGTGCATTAGCGAAAGTCGACTGTATCACTAAAGGAGGTGTCACCAATAGATATACTATAACTGTTTCAAGAATCAATCGTTATTACCATACCAACGCCCTGTAGCGGTCAAGTACACAAAAAAAATCTCTAGACATGCTACGAACAATTTAGCGAGTATAACAACCACAACAGACAAAGTAAAAATTTGAAAATCTTGGTAAATCGAGTAAGATCAGGAACATGAAATCATTATACCAATTATTTAGAATGATATCCTGAATTATCAAGATTTACGATCCAGAAGCGGAGACAAGAGGGGCGCAAAATTTGTGTAGGAGAGCAGATTTTTATGACAATGTTATTATCTATTCATGGTATTCATGGTTACTGTGTCATTAGAATCTACTCTCCAACACAAATTTTGCGCCCCCTTGTCTACGTTACTGGATGACCCTATTGTATCTACTCCATGTACAAGCAATGAACACACTCATTTTGAAATGTCCAGATATGGAAGGTAAGAGGTCATAATCTGCATCAATCTTTCTACCAATCAAAGCAAGCAAAGGTCTTGTTACGACTACATCAGTAGACAAATATATAATAAATATATAATAACAGTTAATAACCGTACATCCTGTGCCCAAGTTCAGGAGTTGCCATAAAGCCATTATGGTAATAACCGGGAGGGCACATTGCTATACATTGTAATAACAGTTATACAAAGTTTGATTGGTGACTTATCAAAAAAGTAGATTATAAATCAAGCATGAAGAGACTTGAACGATTAATGCCTTATAAACCAAGGGAAAGATTAAATACAAAATAAAAGATAACACAAATAAATAAACATGTAAAAAATAGAACTATACACGTTTTTCTTTTATAAGAAAAAACTTTATAAGAACATAAGGCTTCGATTGCCGAAATGTTAAGAACATGTTAAGAACATTTTAAGGCTTTTGGGGACTGAAAAACACCCGATTTCTTAGAAAAAATGGACAAAAATACTCACAAAATGGGGAAAATAAGAACATGTTAAGAACATTTTTAAGCTTAAAACCCAAAAAATAAGGACATCCGAAGGCTTCGAAAATTTTGGATGTTCTTATAAAAAACAACGTGTATTCGAAAGAGGGGCAACCATGGTATCTTTTGAATCAGCAGATCAATAATAACAAAAAGGATTAGCTGGGATTTAACATGTCAGGATTAACATTTGAAGAAACAAACAAGCGAGGCAAACGACCAAACCCTGATGTTCGCATAGTTACATTTGACTTGATAGTGGTAACGAAGCTTTATTACAAGTCAACAGTGAGAAAAGAGGCTACTTGACAGTTAAGAAATATGACATGACCTGCCGGAGGTCTTTTATTGTCTCGAGTATCGTCTGAGAGAAAACGTTAGCTTATCGATTTGAGAAACTTGAGAAATGAACGCGCACATAAAGTGGATACTTATACCTTTGTAGCAACTATCAGACAATTACCACGCAAAAAAGGATAAACACGTTTTTCTCTTTTTCTACTTATCCACAAACAAAATTGAACAACACCCCTGTCACAATTGAACAACAAACCCTGTCTCAGTGCCCAGGTGGGACTCTTTCACTTAACGAGGATGAAAAATCCCATCAACTGTCAAGAGCAACCATGATTTGCCTGATGTACCATTCTGAGTTTAACAAACAGATATTCAGAACAGTTGTTTTTTATGGATAGCCAAAAATAGATGAACTGATATCCACAAAACTCATCATTATCTAAGCAATCAATAAACTACTGATAAGTAGTTTACCTTATTTCAACATTTCATTAATTATTGCACTGCATGCGACCTAGTAGTCAAAGTCACCGTATTTTATTGATAAAAATCTCAAGCATCCCTTTTTGATGAACTTTCCGGCTAATTGATTTCACATGATCACATAAACACAACGGCATCTCTGTTTCGCAACTCTACTTGAGATAGAACCCAACAAGGGAAAAAATTCCTCGTTTTTCATCAAATATATCATAACTTAAACGAGGGTAAAAATGTTAGCTAGTAACATCTTTCACTAGTGCTAAACCTTCAATCAATTGTTGAGTTGATGCAGAAGTAGCGTTGAAGTTTTCAGTTGCCAGAAAAGGATCAACTTGAATTAATTCTTTTCACCAGGCTAAAGTAGGACCTACCCATCAGGTTGATTCCGACAAGTGTACTTGCTTTCTCCAACGAAAACCGTGATGAAATTTTACAAGAATTTTTATCATTTTATTGATCTTTTTGACAAAACTATTATTTGATTAAAATTAACTATCCAAAGTTATGAGAACCGTAGATGAATAAAAATAGATTGAGAAATGCAAAATAACGAACTATGGAGGGGCTCAGTGTAGTAAATTGATGCAAAACCTCCTTCGAGCTCAAGTTTGGAATCTTCTATTTTCATAGTTAAAGGTGGCGAGTGAAAAAATCTTAGATATCAATACCTTAAATAGCCTTCTGTTCAACAGTGAAAGAACGAAACGGTAAAAGTGATGACCCAAGTGGGCTTCAACTTTCGATCAAACCGATACTCAATGAAAAACATTTGAGCCTGATTCAATATCGTACCTTACCGCTTGATAATAGGGAGTTTATGTAGGTGTGTTTTTCTGTGACAGAGACGATAAGGTTCTAATTCGTCTACATGCTGACTGACTCAGGATGACGAAAAATCAGCACGTTTACGATTTTGCAGGTCAAAACTGCGGTTCAGTAACTTTACCGTCCTCAAAAGTGCAAATACATAAACTCGCTAATATAGGAAATATAGAATGGTTGTTTTATTTTGACTTGCGAGCCAAATTCCTAGTCATCCGTGTCTGGTTGAACTCTCTGTGATACCAAAACAAAAGACATTCCGAAAGCCCCATGCCGTGCACACTATTCTGTATAACACAAAGGCTTATTTGTGAAACTGCTGTTTCTTTCATGGTTTTTAAATGTCCATTTCAACGTCCAATATGTCCAATATAAATGCTCTTAAGATCTGATGCAGTGGCAAAAGTCATGTAAATATTTCTTGTGGGCATGAAAAAATATATAAAAATTAATCCAACAATTTGATGCCAGATCGATATGTACTAATCAACCATAGAGTCTGTCTCAAAAAAAATGCGCGCTTTCCTTTTTTTTAACAATTTATCAATACCTATTCAAGCTAAATTAAAATTTTGTACACGCCGTTGGAAAGATATTTTGAGAAGAATTAATTAAAGGGAGAAAAAGATAGTAGTTTGAGACGTACATTACTAGTATTTCTTCAACCTTTTTTCAACCAAAATATCACAATATCACTGACACTAAACATACAACCATTCAAACGAACGCATCAACATATAAAGCTATGAATGACATATCTAAAAAACAGATCCTCATTGTTCATCTCAGAAAATGCAAACAAAAGTTAAACAGAATCCAGGAAATAGTCATTAAATCAAAAGAATAAAACAGTTATCCATGTGGATCTCTAAAAACACTTTCTTCTAAACTGTCATTTCTAACTTTGGTTGCGAAGTGCAACGGATCTTCTTAATTAAATCTGAAAACCCCGGCAACGGCAATTTTCAAAAAAGATCTCTACGACTTATAAAGCACGTTACTCTAAATAATATTCAGCTTATTCTTAAAAAGTCTCCGCCGAGAAGAAGTACCTCTCTGCCATCTGAACTGAATCCATCAGAGGCTCATGTCCTGGTCGTTGGGGTAAAAAAATGGAATGATATAAGTGATATCACTTTTGACGTGAACGTTGCTTGTTTGAATGTGCGGAAAAAGACTCAGTACAAAGGTTAAAATTATTCTTGACATATTAAAATTTTCTTCAATTAGTAGTTCCTTATCAATCTAATCAATATCCAGTTAATACCATACTATAGCCACTAAAGTCAGTCAGTTCACTTATTCCAACCAACAAACTAACAACTCCCCCTTTTAAATTCTCAACTCAAACAAAATACACACACAAACGCAGGCACAGAAAAGAAAATCCAACCACTGCTAATCTACCTCGTTGAAACAAAAAAATAATCAAGGTTAACATCCAATTAACGTCCATACGAGATCCATAAGACATCCATATTGTTAATCGTGATAATCGTACCTTTTGATAGTAATACTGTCAAATAAAAATTTTAAGTCGATTATAATCAGTATCTTTATAATGTGCTTTTTTTTGACGAAATAGAAATTGTCAGAAATGTATAAAAAAGGAAAAAAAGATGCACGCAGTATGCGCCACCATTTTGAACTGTGACTTTTCAGTGACTAAAATACCAGACACGGAAGGACACAGTATTTAAAAAATCTACAAAAGAGAGCATCTTTTCTCCACTTGATTCCGTATTAGGAAGGACAACGTTTCCTCCAAAAGTATTGAGAATGCTCCAAGTCCGCATTTGTAATACACATTGATGGGGTATACGCAAAAATCTAAAATGTTGTTGTTTGAATCATTGAAAGTGAAAAGAAATATCATTCATGTGGTGTGCATGATTCAAAGCTTATAGGACATCATGTCGGGTTGTACACCAAAAAGTGATTGGATTTAGATCCCCAAAAACAATGATCTGGATTATGACATCATTGTCATTATCATTACGTCATCTAAACAAACCACAAAAGTGATGTAATTTTGCCGCGTTGAAATATGATGTCACTCTTTTTAACACTATGACACTAATCACTGCTCGTCATAAAGCTTTGCTAAGGGAGTGTATTATAATGTCTATTAAAGTATAATTTTAATATAAAATTTAGTTACCGGGATACCGATGATATATATTGAAAAAAGAGAAATAAATATTGTGGTTGATCTAGGCAATCCCAATACACTATTTAAGGAATTAATTTTATGATGACTTTTCCAATTTTTTTAAATTTCAATCTCGACCTAATCACCCTATCCCAATCTTTCATTTATTTATTTGTGACCTGAAGATGGCTCTTAGAAAGGTTCCACTCAAACCCATATCCCCATTGGATTTTTTATCTTAACCTTTGAACAATAGAATTTCTATCCCTACTGGGATTTCAATGGGAATTTTTATCCCCATTTGGAAAAAAATGTTCAACTGGGGCTGTGAGACAGGTTTCATATCAGACACATATTTCATATCAGGACAGTTTCTGCCTATTGTTATATTGTGCTGACATAAGCAAAAAAGGTTTAATTCCTTTCCTTTTTCTGACCAATCTTGCTCCACATCCGTGTCAATCCAATGTGAAAAAGCTTATGAATTAAAATTGATGAGTAAGCAAACAATATCACTCTTATTTAAAAAAAAAAACCTTTAACTCTTCTCCAATTATTGCTTGAAAGACAGACCAATATTTGATACTTTCCAAGCTTGAAATGCCATAGCATAGGTTATCATGAAGTTCAAAAAACTAAACTTCAACAAATGGAAACCTAACCACGAATGACAACTATCTGATACCCCTTCCCCCGAATTCGTTACGTCATTGGTTATATTTTCCATATTATTCACACGTGTTTTGAGTGAAGCCTTCCCCTTTTGATGAAATCGTCTTTCCTTCGATTTCTAGAAGAAAAATACTAACGGAAAAATAAGTACATCGTCGTCAGCCTTCAAATATATCAAAATGAAAAAAGAGAAAACATGAAAAATTCAGCATGCTAGCTATTTTAATCAGATGCAATAATATAATCTTGACAAGACATCGAATATTAAAATTAATCAAAAAGAACGGATTCCCAAATATATAAATTTGGGATTTTTTCAGGAAAACAAGATTCATTCGAAACCACACGTCTGTTTCATGTAACACTATGTATTCAAACTTACTATGAAATTATTCATTCATATGGAACGTACAAATACCGACTTTTAAAATTTTCTATAAGAAAATTCTAAAGCTTGAAGAAGAACTGAATTTGGAAATCTAAGTTGTTCTAATATGAAAAGAACAATCGAAGACTTTTTCAGGTAGCTTTTCCTTACAATAAAGAACTCTACGATACAGGATGGGAACGGTAAATATTGAAGATACGAAGACCTGAGGCGATAATCTTCTCCTTAAAGGGTTGAAGTAAGCCCTTCCAGTCACCTACGAAAATAATTGCATCCCTATCTCATATTTTTCTCGGACAAAAATCGCAAGTTTTCAAGAAAGACGGAAATCGGTTTAACAGAAAATTAAAAGTGCGGAAGGCCACGGTAGCATTGGAGTAGTCAAATCTCCCAAAAAATCTTCTTTTAAAAAATTTGATAGTGTCTGTAAATTTTGTGACCTTTTTTCCAAGGCTACCTTTAACCTTTCTCTAACACTTCGATTATCTAGCTGTTCGAGTTGTCAGAATCCTTCTATTCTCACTCTTTACCAAAGATTCGTAGTAACGCTTTTGTGACTCCTCGAATGATTCCACAGACGGCATAGACATTGATATCCAAAACCAAATTCTTATAAAAAAATCCAAAAATAAGGATACATTTTGAATTTATTATTTAAATATGGTCAAAACATTTGTTTATATGTAGATGTTGAAATATTATGTAAAAATAGTAAATGAGCATTCGAATAATTGATGAAAAGGATAACAAAGCCAAAGATTTTCAAATTTTAATGTCCACTAACATGAATCATTCAAACTCATACCTATATCTAGGTGTCTAACGTATCGAGGGTGAATTTAGCAAAAAATCTAAGGGAAAACTATCAAAAATTCATTAATGCTGGGAATTCTTAAATCCCCTCCTTTTCCAAAAATTTTACAATATACTTTTTTTTAAAACTATTTAAATTATCGTTCAAACATTTCTTTTTATCCCATACTATACTGAAATCACCCAATACAACAATAGTTTAGAACTTGATCCCCTTGAATGACTTTATTCCCTAAAGAGCTAGTCAGAAATCATGTTGCCAAAGGCCATATTCAAACAGAGATTGAAGGATCTACCCAAAGTTGCACCACCAAACTCTAAATTAGATGGAATGGACATTTTATAGCAATTTTTCTTTCGAAATTGAGGGTAGCCTGTTACTCAAAGTTTTGAATAGATCAAAATCGTGGCTGTGGAGACATTGCTGACTTTAGAAAGTAATGATATTGAAGATACCAGAGCCATTCCAGTTTTGAACTTATGAGTTCAGTGGGCATATCACGTGGTTTCAATCGAACCAGATTCTATTCAATATAACAACTCTGTACCAAAATGAACATTGCGCTTTTATAACACTAAAGCATACCAAACAAAAAAAAACATTTGTTGAAAAAATGTACTATGTACAATCCTGTCATTTATTCATTATCAATATCATTATCACTTATCCGAAAAAAAAGGACAAAGAATGGAAAATGTCCCTTATTTCAGATTTTAGACAAATGAAATGAAAAAAAAGTAAAGAGTGATGAAAATAAGAGTCATGAACAAATTCATGAAAAGGAAAAATATAATATTTTAATAATTGATCAACAATAAAATAGTAACATTTTGTTTCTACTCAACCCGACATCAACCAACCGAAATTGTTTCTTTTTTTCCACAAGGGGAAAAAAGTGAGAAAAAACAAAACCCCTAGTTGAATTTATTCTAAAAAATGGTGCTGAAATCAAATTAAGAGTTTATATATTCCATTAAAACCAGGACTTAAAAACGTTATGATCCGAATTGATTCACCACACCAAACAAGAATCCAAAAATTTGCCAAAACTCGGCTGAAGTCAGACAAAAGACAAATGATTGGTTCATTTTATAAAATTAATTATGCATGACGTCACCAATATTAACATAAATAATTCAGGCAGGATCGAATCAAATGTCAGTCAACTTGTCGTTTATTATTTAAGAATAAAAAAGTTCAAAATCGATACCGTAATTTTTCTAAATTTAAAATCTTTGAAAAAAGAAGCTGTATTTTTAGAAAAATGAGATATTGTCGTTTTTTTAAGAATCTAATAATTAACGAGGAGATGATGGCAAGTACACGTTTTTTATAAGAACATCCAAAAAATTTGAAGCCTTCAGATGTTCTTAACTTTTCGGATTTCAAACCTAAAAATGTTCTCAACATGTTCTTATTTTCAACAATTTTTGAGTATTTTCCAAAGAAATCAGGTGTTTTAGAGTCCACAAAGCCCTGAAAAAATGTTCCTAACTTGTTCTTAAGATTTTCGCCACCACAAAAGCCTTATAGTGCTCTTATATAGTTTGTTCTTATAAAAAACGTGTATCTTATCAAATGGGACTTTTCCATTTCTCTCCTTGTATAATTTCCACACCAGGAAAAGTAGACTTACCATATTCCTGATCGATTGGAAAACGGATTCTTTCCATTGATGTCGAAAATGTTCAATGTTCTCATTCATCCAATAAGTCATCGCTTTGCTTTCCTGTTAGAAAAAAAAGTTGTAATGAAATTATTGGACAAGAAAAAACGGGATAAGACAACAAAGATGGGCTTCCTAATTACTTTATTGTAATTTACTTTACTTATGCCTTATGTCACAAAACTGTAATGGCGTGCCACTTTGACAAAATCCGTTTAAAATCGCGAAAAATCCCAAGAAAGGAATATGCAAATTACAGGTTTTGTAAATGTTAGCGGAGACGATGTTATCGTCCGTTACAGCGATAGTAAAGGCGGGAGAATATTATACGCGCGGAGTTTACAGCTGTTATGGCGGTATACGGAATAAATCGACGGGAGAGTTTCGAAGAAGACTGGCAAACTCTACCGCCTGTAAGCTCTTTTCGGCAAAAAAAACCTGTTCGCGGATTTTCTTCGGCTTTTAGCTTATTTCTTAGAAAGTGTCTAAGATGTAGCATAGTCTAATGTCAGCAAACCTGTAATCGACCTACAACTTTGCTGAAATCCATTCAATATAGAAGAATATAGCAAAGGATTTGCTAGACTATGCTATAGTCTAAGACGAGTTTCATCTAAGAGGAACAAACGTGAAGACGGGAATTTTTTTCGGGGTAGCCGTTGTCTTAAACACAGACTCTACCCGCCGGGAAACATATTACGTTTTATAATATACAAACTATGTTATATCATAATAATATATTATACGGACGATAGCATCGTCTAAGGATTTGCTAAAGGCCAAACGTTGAAGATTAAGCTCCAACGAGACAATTCAAGAAGGTCCCTGGATCAACACAGGTTAATTTCAGTATTGGCGACTTTAAACGTGAATGTTGCTGAATCTGTAATTTACCTACAGATTTGCCAGTAACGATCGAGTATTGACCAAAATGGGCAAAAATTTGAAGAATAAAGTCAAAGGAAACAATTCAAGAAAGTCCCAATATCATCAAAGGTGATTTATAAATTTTCCGACTTTCAGCGGAATTTTTTAATTGCCTAAAGTTGATTATTTCCCGCCGAAGAGGCAACACAAGTAGAACCTAACATCAGCACAGGTCAATTTCAGGTTTCGTGACTTTATGTGGAAATGTCACCAAATCTGTTAGTGCCCTTCAGCTTTGCTGGATTTGATTTAATTTTGAGCAAAATGCAAAATCATTTTTCAATGGCTTAAAAATAATGATTTCCCTCAAAAGGACAACAAAAGTAGGTCATAACATCAGCAGATGTCAAAAACAGGTTTTGTGACTTCATGGGAAAGGTTGCCGAATCTGTAATTGGCCTAAACATTTGCAAAAATCAATTGAATCTTCAACCTCGTTCCCTGAGCATTATCAGTTTTATGCTTTAACTATATTGCGTCCATCAGTAGTGTAAATAAAGCCTGGTTTACACGGGCACGAGGTTGTTGAATCTTGACCAAATAAAGCAAATGAATCGCGGTTCAACGTTGAAGATACAACTCCAACATGACAATTTAAGAAGATTAGCACAGGTCAAATCAAGGTTTGGTGACTTTATGAGGAAACGTCGCCAAGTCTGTGATTACTATAAAGCTTTGTCCAGAATCAATCGAATTTTGACCGAAAGAATTATTTCAAATTAGAAAGAGATAATTCAGGAAGGTCCGGATATCAAATTTGGCAACTTAAAAAGGAGATGTCACCGAATCTGTAATTGGCCTACAGCTTTGTTGGAATATTGAAGTATATAAGTTTGAATATTGACATATAAAGAAGTCACGGGAGGGAGGGGACTTAGGCAAAATTGAGTACGAGGACGTGTCGTTTGTCAGGGTCCCTTTTTTAGGCTCTGAAAATATCCAACAGGGTCCCAAATTTACTGACTTTCAAGATTTATATATAAAAGCTGGGTCGACTTTTGGGTTATCTCGGACAATTTTCAGGACGGAAATTAGAAAATGTTACAATTTTTCGTCTACTTTTAGTCGTATTTTCAAAATTTTTCAATTTCGTTCTGACGGGGTCCCAAATCATATCTCACCCTTCCCCGGACGAAAGTATTTGGTAAGGTCCAAAAAATAACTCCAAAGAGAATATTAAAGCGAGTACCAAGATTAGCAAAGGCCAAATAAAGGTTAGGCGTTTTATAGAGCAAATTACGAAACTTTTTTCAGAAATCCATTGAAAGTTCACCAAAAAATTACAGGTTTTGCGAGTTTTAAAGCAAATATCAGCGAGCCGCAAGGTAAAGAGAGAGAAACTTGAAAAGGTGGTAACTAAACTTGAAGATGACTTTCAGAAAAAGAACTCCCACAGTCTTCTCAAAAGATGATATTTCGAATGCTATCGGCCAGTTTCAATGATCTGTGCATTGATGTTCGCTATGATGACGGTATGGCATGAAAAAAGATGCTTGAAAATGTAAGGCTGTAACGCCAAGCCCCAATACCATTTCAATTGACAACAATAATGTCGATACTGTTCAAGATTTCATCTACCTCGGCTCAAATGTCCCCAAAACGTCACTGGATATCAAAAGAAGAATATCACTGACAAATATTGCCTTTGGAAGACTAAAACAGAATATCTGGTCGAGGAGAGATATTTTCAACATCGATTGTTCAAGTCATCAAGAAAAGACGCTTGTCTTGGTTTGGCCATCTTGCGAGGGGAGCCTTGTAAAAAAATGTATGAAAATCGAGTTCCAAGGCACAAGGACGAGAGCAAGAACGGCGAAAAGATGGCAAGATTTCACCAGAGAAGACAGTGGTCCGCCAATTGCAACGGCAGAACGGTAGGGACGTGAAAGAGTCAGATGGCGCGAGAAGGTCAACAAGTGGACGAAGCCTCAACCATGAGGTATGCAGATAAGTCAAGTAAGTCAAGTGTCACCTGAAATCCATTCAATATTGAACATAATATAGCAAAGTATTAGCTAAAGACCATAAATTGAAAATTAAGCTCCAACGAGACAATTCAAAAAGGTCGACGCAGGCCAAATACATGTCGGTCGCCTTTTTTCATAGTCCGTTTACAAAAATCTCGGTCTGGAAGCCTTTTGTTTCTTTCCATTGTTCCTTACTTGGTAGCGTGATCAAAAACTGAGTAAATCAATTTTTATCTTTTGATATTAAGAAAGGAAAAAGCGGGTATGAGTGTCGGGTATGTGTGAGCCATAAGGGCCCTTTTTGCACTCTTAAAATACTCTCACAGGGGTACAAAAACATTACAATACCAATTGAGTCTCTGACAAAGGTGGTCCCAAAATCGGGAAATATTCAAAAAGTGAATTTCCATCGCCCGGAAAGAAAAAAAACTTTTGATAATATTTTATTAAATTAGTCAAAAAACCCTGAAAATCTTGAAACTGGTGAAAAGAAATCCGTAAACACTCTGAGCAAATCGGTCTCGATGAAGAAGATATATTAGTGAAACTGTCCAACGTGCTAACCGCGCTGGCTCAATTTCAGTATATTTTAAATTACACGTAGACATAAAAAATAAACATTAAAAAAAAATAATAATAAAATTTTTGATAAAAGAGAAGTTTTAGCCTCGTTTTTGGCTAAACCTTATGACAACGCCCTTAAATGAAGATTTTGAAAAAGATAATAAGCAGATATTCGACAAGAAAAATCGGATATCGAAAATTATTCAGTCGAGCTTGATGATATTCGACGAAGCGAAGCTGAGTCGAATACCATTAAAGCGAGACTGAATAATTTCGATATCCGATTTTCACGTTGAATATATGGTTTATCGTTCACCAATTAGCAGGAAAGCATTTCAATTTTTGCCATTTGGAGAAGTGGGACGTGGGACGGTGGGACGCTCAGGTGGGACGCTCGAGTGGGACGCTCAGGTGGGACGCTAAGGTGGGACGGTAGTGGGACGTTAAGGTGGGACGGTAGTGGGACGCTAAGGTGGGACGGTAGTGGGACGCTAAGGTGGGACGGTAGTGGGACGCTAAGGTGGGACGGTAGTGGGACGCTCAGGTGGGACGGTAGTGGGACGGTAGTGGGACGCTCAGGTGGGACTGTAGTGGGACGCTCTCTCGTAAGGCTTTTGTATTTTTGCTTCTCTGATAATTATGTACGAGTAAAAAAGAACTCAATATGAGTAAATGAATACTTTCACAAAACACATATACATGATCTGTTCTTCAGTTTTCAACCTACACAGGATTTCGGCCAAAATATATATATTGATCTTTTTTATCATATAGTGGATGATAAACGAATAATAATAATATTCAAATTGGATGTTTGATCGAAAAGCTACCAAGCAATATGCGTGCGAGTCAGAAATAAACAACGGAAAATGTGTAATCAATTTCTGGCTCCTTATCTTCCGGCTCATATTGTCTAATTTATAGAACAATTTTATTATTTTCCAACACTTTCAATCCTTTGCAACTTTGTCTAGGCTAAATCTGGGAAAACCTAATGGCCAGTAAAACTTTTTTACCCCCTTTAATCATATATAACAGGTTTCAATAGGTTTTAGATTCTTCACACTAAGGTTTTTACAAAAGTGGTCCAGCAGCAGCAGCCTGACTATATTTCGAAGAGTTTATATTTATTGAGAATAACAAAGTAATCATTCGAATCAGAGGGGTTTTCCCAGAAACACGATTTTGAATTCGAATGAAAAGAAAACATTCTAATTGTAATAAAGGGCTTTCCCCTCAGCATGAGTGGGACGGTAGTGGGACGTTCAAGTGGGACGCTCTTTTATTAGAATATTGTCTTTTTGTCTTTATAATTATTTAATGAAAAATGTGAAATCAATTTCTGGCTCCTTTTCTTTTGGTTTGGCTAGTAATTTATAGAACACTACTGTAAGTCTGCGATAACGTATTTCGAAAAAAAATGACCTTCACTAGGACTTTGCTAATTTTAAAAGGTAAGGAAACCACATCTATCAGTATTCATTATTTATTGAACATCAAAGTAAAAGACAAATGACAAATTAGGCCTTTTATAATTCTATAACCCTTTTAACCCAATAATCTTATAACAACCAATGTGGGTACTTTTATTATTCATGCTGATGGTGTAACCCTTTGTTGTCGATTCGAATGTTTTCCTTTCATTCGAATTTTGAATTCGAAAAGTAAACATCTTGTCTCTGGGGAAATCCCTGTGATTGGAATGTTCATTTTTTATATGATACTCTTTAAAATCAGTTCTCGCAGATTTAGACATTTAGCCTCTAGGCTAAAAAGAGCGCTAGAAGTGTTGAAATTGCTCTGTAAATTACACAATTGAATTACACAAAAAGAGCCAAGAGGAGGAGCCAGAAATTGATTTATCTGACTGACTAGCTTCTTGTGTCTTTGTAGCTTCGATCAAATTGATTATGTTATTATTTTATAAACCATTCACTATGAAAAAAGTCAAAAACATTTCGATCGATCTGTGTATTGTTTATAAGTACTTGACCTGTCCCTCTTCACTGTATTATAAAAAGAAAAAGACAAAATACATATAAAAGAGCGTCCCACTACCGTCCCACTTGAGCGTCCCACCTTAGCGTCCCACTACCGTCCCACCTTAGCGTCCCACTACCGTCCCTAGCGTCCAACTACCGTCCCACCTTAGCGTCCCACTACCGTCCCACTTGAGCGTCCCACCTGAGCGTCCCACTACCGTCCCACCTGAGCGTCCCACCGTCCCACGTCCCACTTCTCCAGTATGCCTTCAATTTTCCCTATTGCGTATTGCATTCAGTCTTTTTTCTCTCTTTTTATGACATTTTCGAACGTTTTTACATCTTATTTAAGGATGTCAATTTCATTGTTTTTTTCTCTTTAATAATTACAAAACGTTCGAATTTCCTTTCTCTTTTGTTAAAAAGAACTTTCTTTTTATCTGTATTTATAATAATTATTTGATCAAAAAACTATTTTCTTTATGCTCGCTGCTACAGAAGAGATATTTTGCTATCGGATATCTAAAAATATTCGACAGTGCGTTTTGCTTAAAGGTGGACGATAACCCCAGATATTCACCCAAGGAACAAGTGTGCAAAGTTTCCAGCCTGCCAAAAAGCTTTAGCATCGTTTTTTGAAAAACTCGTGACCACACCCCTAAAAATCAAAATTTTCAAAAAATAGAAAAAAGTCCCCCAGATATTCAGCCAATATACAAGTATGCAAAATTTCAGCCAAATCGAACAATTTTTGAAGTCTCATATTCTAGCTCAACTGAAGTTGAGAAAGTACTATTAGAACCTGATTATAATCGTCGTAAAAATAACAAAATTGTTTTATTACAGAATGCCAAATACAATTGCAGAACGTTTACCAAAATAAAAATCCTCTGTAACATTACCAACGTCCCAACATTCATAATCTTCACCAGAATCTTTAGCAGATTTATCGAATTTTAATCGTTTTGCAAACTTATTTGGATGAAGAAGGAAGAAGGAAACTTTCTCCTTTTGCCATCTTTCTCTGCTCAAAAACCCTTCTAGCATGAAATCCGATATTTCTTCCTTTGCCTGGCTACCTTTTCTTTTCGAAAAAATACTCAAAGCCCAAAAGCAAGAGTGTCCAATGAATTCCTTTCTCACAAACAGATATTTGTTCGTCATATAAACTTTTTTATTTTCCATCATTCCAGAAATAGATTTGTACCATTCTTGATAAGAAGGATACAATGAAAAAGACTTATTTTCTTCGTGAAAATATTCTGCTCCCCAAACCAAACGATCAATTATTGTCAATGTTTTGGCAGGTGTTTTCGTAAATTGGTCAGGCTTCAAATTGTCAACACCAGCCGCACTTGTCGAAATTTTGGTAGGTATCCTATCAGCTGGATTTCTTGACTTTGTCTCCTTTAGTAACTTCATCTCATATGCTTTTTCCATCTGTAAAATTTTGATTTTGTGTTCATTTTCTAAGTCCTTCATTTTCAATTCCGATTCATATTCTTTTGCAGCAATTTCTTTTTCTTGTTCTTTCTTATATAAAGTTATTTCGTTCTCTTTGGCTGCTAATTGTTTCTCCATTTGAGCCAGTTTCTGATGAGATTCTTTTTGCTGCTTAAGCATTTCGTCTCTCAATGTCTGGTCCTTAGCTGCTAATTGGAGCTTGAACTCGACATCCTTTTCAACAAGCTTATTTTGTAAGTCGTCTTTCTCTTTCTGTAGCAGTCGATCAGCTTGAACTTGTTTGGTTTCAATTTCATGAGAGTTTTTCAGCTGCATAACCTCAAGTTCGTGAGTTAAATTGACAATTTTCATTTGTGACTCCATCAATTCAATCTTGGATTCATAAGCCAATTTTTGAATTTCTTTCCGATGTTCTTCTTTGAGTTTCGTGATTTCATGATTATTATCTGTATTTCTACCATGTGCGCTATGCGCTAAATTTCTCAAATCGTCTTGGTTGGAATCCATTTTTTCTTAACTTGAACACAAGAAAATCACACATACAGCAGTAAATAAAAATTGAACACTCCCTAAGATATAACATACTTGATGCTTTAAGATTGTATCATATTATTCCTTTTGAATGCGTTGTTGGAAAGACAAAAGAGAGTTGTTAATCTTACACGTTTTTTATAAGAACATCCAAAAAATTTGAAGCCTTCAGATGTTTTCGGATTTCAAACCTAAAAATGTTCTCAACATGTTCTTATTTTCAACAATTTTTGAGTATTTTCCAAAGAAATCAGGTGTTTTAGAGTCCACAAAGCCCTGAAAAAATGTTCCTAACTTGTTCTTAAGATTTTCGCCACCACAAAAGCCTTATAGTGCTCTTATATAGTTTGTTCTTATAAAAAACGTGTATCTTATCAAATGGGACTTTTCCATTTCTCTCCTTGTATAATTTCCACACCAGGAAAAGTAGACTTACCATATTCCAGATCGATTGGAAAACGGATTCTTTCCATTGATGTCGAAAATGTTCAATGTTCTCATTCATCCAATAAGTCATCGCTTTGCTTTCCTGTTAGAAAAAAAAGTTGTAATGAAATTATTGGACAAGAAAAAACGGGATAAGACAACAAAGATGGGCTTCCTAATTACTTTATTGTAATTTACTTTACTTATGCCTTATGTCACAAAACTGTAATGGCGTGCCACTTTGCCAAAATCCGTTTAAAATCGCGAAAAATCCCAAGAAAGGAATATGCAAATTACAGGTTTTGTAAATGCCAGCGAAGACGATGTTATCGTCCGTTACAGCGATAGAAAAGGCGGGAGAATATTATACGCGCGGAGTTTACAGCCGTTATGGCGGTATACGGAAATAAATCGACAGGAGAGTTTCGAAGAAGACTGGCAAACTCTACCACCTGTAAGCTCTTTTCGGCAAAAAAAAACTGTTCGCGGATTTTCTTCGACTTTTGGCTTATTTCTTAGAAAGTGTCTAAGATGTAGCATAGTTTAATGTCAGCGAGCCTGTATTCGACCTAAAGATTTGCTGAAATCCATTCAATATTGAACAAAGTATTTGCTAAAGACCTAACATTGAAGATTAACCTCCAACAAGATAATTCAAGAAGGTCCATGGATCAACACAGGTTAATTTCAGGTTTGGCGACTTTAAAAACATGAATGTTGCTGAATCTGTAATTCAACTACAGATTTGCAAGTAACGATCGAGTATTGACCAAAATGGGCAAAAATTTGAAGAATAAAGTCAAAGGAGACAATTCAAGAAAGTCCCAAAATCATCAAAGGTGAATTATAGGTATTGCAACTTTCAGCGGAATTTTTTAATTGCCTAAAGTTGAAGATTTCCCGCAGAAGAGACAACACAAGTAGAACCTAACATCAGCACAGGTCAATTTCAGGTTTCGTGACTTTATGTGGAAATGTCACCAAATCTGTTAGTGCCCTACAGCTTTGCTAGATTTGATTTAATTTTGAGCAAAATGCGAAATCATTTTTCAATGGCCTAAAAATAATGATTTCCCTCAAAAGGACAACAAAAGTAGGTCATAACATCAGCAGATGTCAATAACAGGTTTTGTGACTTCATGGGAAAGGTTGCCGAATCTGTAATTGGCCTAAACATTTGCAAAAATCAATTGAATTTCAACCTCGTTCCATGAGCATTATCAGTTTTATGCTTTAATTATGTGGCGTCCATCAGTAGTGTAAATAAAGCCTGGGATACATGGGCACGAGGTTGTTGACCAAAATAAAGCAAATGAATCGCGGTTCAACGTTGAAGATACAACTCCAACATGACAATTCAAGAAGATTAGCACAGGTCAAATCAAGGTTTGGCGACTTTATGAGGAAACGTCGCCAAGTCTGTGATTACTATACAGCTCTGCCCAGAATCGATCGAATTTTTTGGAATATTGAAATATATAAGTTTGAGTATTGACATAGAAAGAGGCCAAAGTCACGGGAGGGAGGGGTTCTTAGGCAAAATTGAGTGCGGGGACGGGAAGATATCCAACAGGGTCCCAAATTTACTGATTTTCAAGATTTATATATAAAAGCAGGGTCGACTTTTGGGTTATCTTGGACAATTTTCAGGGTAGAATTAGAAAATGTTACAATTTTTCGTCTACTTTTAGTCGTATTTTCAAAAATTTTTAATTTCGTTCTGACAGGGTCAAATTTACCAAACATTCACATCTCACCCTTCCCCGAATCAAAGTATTTGGTAAGGTCCAAAAAATAACTCCAAAGAGACAATTAAAGCGAGTACCAAGATTAGCACAAGCCCAATAAAGGTTAGGCGTTTTATAGAGCAAATGACGAAACTTTTTTCAGAAATCCATTGAAATTTCACCTAAAGTCTATTCACGATAAGTGTGCACTCTTTTTTCATTTACCTATAACTTTTGAAGGAATTCTTCAATCTTTATAAATTTGGTATCATTGGAAAGATATTAGTGAGTGGAACAATTTGGAATAAAAAAATCGATAAAAAAATTCTAAAAATGAAGATGAAAATGAAGAAGAAAAAAATAAAGATCTTGTAGAGAAGTGCTATAACTTTCATTTTCATTGGAGAGATTCTTTGATCCTAGGAGGTCATCACTGTGAAAAAATTTCACTAAAATATTTATTCAAGATAAAGTTATGATACAAATTTTATAAGTGATTGACCCCAAAAAACAGCAGAAAACAGGAGAAAACAGCGTTTTTAGACGTCAATCAGCTTATAACTTTGTTTGATATCTTTTGACTGAATGATTATTTTTGAGAAATTCTTTCACAGTGATGACGTTCGATAATCAAGGATTCGCTTCAGTGAAAATGATAGTTATAGCACTTTTCTACAAGATCTTCATTTTTTTCTTCTTCATTTTCATCTTTATTTTTAATTTCGCCTTAGCGAAAGACCAAAAGCAAGCCAGCACCACATTCGAACACCACATTCAACACCACTTTCGCAGCACCACATTCGGCACTTTCGTTTTCGCTCCAGCACCACATTCGCACTTTCGTTTTCGCTCCAGCACCACATTCGGCAATTCCAGCACCACATTCAACTTTCTGCCCAATTTTCATACTGAAGGAGAGTATTCCTATTCTGGAAATTATGATTCCTATTAAGCCTTATCTATTAGCTTCCATTTAAAGCAAAAATGAAGTCTCTAACATCATTTCCCTTTCCAGCCTCACGTTTTAAAGACACCTCGGTAGAGTACCGAAAATCTTAATTTTGTGTTTTGGACTAAAAATTGTACTGAAGGAGAGTATTCCTATTCTGGAAATTATGATTCCTATCAAGCCTTATCTATTAGCTTCCATTTCAAGCAAAAATGAAGTCTCTAACATCTTTTCCCTTCACAGCCTCACGTTTTAAAGACACCTCGGTAGAGTACCGAAAATCTTAATTTTGTGTTTTGGACTAAAAATTGTACTGAAGGAGAGTATTCCTATTCTGGAAATTATGATTCCTATCAAGCCTTATCTATTATTTTCCATTTCAAGCAAAAATGAAGTCTCTAACATCATTTCCCTTCACAGCCTCACGTTTTAAAGACACCTTGGTAGAGTACCGAAAATCTTAATTTTGTGTTTTGGACTAAAAATTGTACTGAAGGAGAGTATTCCTATTCTGGAAATTATGATTCCTATCAAGCCTTATCTATTAGCTTCCATTTCAAGCAAAAATGAAGTCTCTAACATCTTTTCCCTTCACAGCCTCACGTTTTAAAGACACCTTGATAGAGTACCGAAAATCTTAATTTTGTGTTTTGGACTAAAAATTGTACTGAAGGAGAGTATTCCTATTCTGGAAATTATGATTCCTATCAAGCCTTATCTAATAGCTTCCATTTCAAGCAAAAATGAAGTCTCTAACATCATTTCCCTTCACAGCCTCACGTTTTAAAGACACCTTGGTAGAGTACCGAAAATCTTAATTTTGTGTTTTGGACTAAAAATTGTACTGAAGGAGAGTATTCCTATTCTTGAAATTATGATTCCTATCAAGCCTCATCTATTACCTTCCATTTAAAGCAAAAATAAAGTCTCTAGAATTATTTTCCTTCTCAGCCTCACGTTTTAAAGTCACCTCTGTAGAGTACGGAAAATCTTAATTTTAGTGTTTTGGACTTAAAATCATGCTGAAGGCAAGTTCCAAACATATTTAGCGTGACGCGCACCGCTTCCCATTGTTCCTTAACTTTCGTATATAGCTCAAAAGAAGCGTATTAAGGAGAGGATTTCGGAAAGTGCTGGGCCAAAAATTTAAATTAAGCCAATTTCAAGATATCGGCCAAAAACTGATTTTTACGTTAGGAAATACGTCGAAAAAACACGTCAAAAAGACAAGTTAAATGACGTCATATTTAAAAACAGCGATAACTTCGATTACATTACTACAATTTACACCAAATTTTTGATGACGTCAGCATTATTTGACGTACTTTAATTTTTACCGACAGTAAATGACGTCATCTAAAATTTTTGAAAATTTCTCTACAAATACTTTAGAATCGTTAATCTGAGTCTCCAGTCAAAATTAGGTGTTATTTGTAGCAATGTAATCGAAGTTATCGCTGTTTTTAAATATGACGTCATTTAACTTGTCTTTTTGACGTGTTTTTTCGACGTATTTCCTAACGTAAAAATCAGTTTTTGGCCGATATCTTAAGATTGGCTTAATTTAAATTTTCGGCCCAGCACTTTCCGAAATCCTCTCCTTAATACGCTTCTTTTGAGCTATATACGAAAGTTAAGGAACAATGGGAAGCGGTGCGCGTCACGCAAAATATGTTTTTAACTCACCTGAGATCCTGGGTTTTATGATTCCTAGCAAGCCTTATATACTACCTTCTATTTAAAGCAAAAATGAAGTCTCTATTATCATTTCCCTTTCTAGCGTCACGTTTTAAAGGCACCTCGGCATCCCGATTTGTTCAATGTATTGTTGGTCCCATCGTTCCCACCTCCCACCGGGTCTGTGAGATAGGGATGTACTATATGGACATGGCCAGAGCTCTTTTAAAAAAAGTAAAGCAAAAAAAATAAGTTCAAATTTAGTATTCACATGCTTAAAACGCTCAAAAAGATATACAAACAAGCCCTGATTCTGATACAAATTATGGACGACTCAGTTTTCAGTTTACTCTAAAGAAAATACCTTTGCTCTCGCAGCAGTGGAGGGGGAGGGTTAAGAAAATGGGGGTACGAAATGCCGGTAATTTTTTCTTGAAATTCCTTAATCTTGGTCAAAAAATCCTCAAAAACAGGTTCTGGCAAAAAGTCAATTAAATCTGACAATACTGGCAATATCGAAACGAATCGCTGGAAACTTTTTTGTGCAAGCTAAATGGCCAGAGGTTGTAGAGTATGACTAGTGAGATTTTAATAAGTACCTGCCTAGAAATAACCGATGTTGTTTGATGACTCCAATTGATGCCCCTGTTTTGCTCCCAAAAATGGAATGACAAAAAACATAAGTGACTATGGACCATGATTGGCGCCGAAGAGAAAACTATCTAATTTTGACCCTCTTTTATTTCCTTCAATACGACCATAATTTGGAATGATTTTGCCAATAACAGAGGTTCTTGAAAGTCCGTTAGGGATTAAAAATTTCCTTTTGTTTTTATAAACGTGGGGAGACCAAGGTCCTCCGCCTGCAATGACTCTGGGCCCAGCATCACGCACTATGTATAACCAGGCTTTTATCATAAGGAACGCTTCGAGAGAGAGGGTTAAACTAGTGTGATTCAAAGATGTTTATCTCCTATTACTATTAGAAACATAGCTGATTGCTTCGTACACCTGCACTTCGCTCCCCCTTCAAATATGGGATTGGTGTGTACCTCAGTTGTAGAACTGAACTGAATAGGGGTGCCTATCTCAACAGCTCCAGAGGAACCTTTTCCTGCTTTTCTAACAGTGGGGATAAAAATTCCTATCGAAACCAGCGGGTAGGGGCCAGTAGGAGGTCCCAGCGGGTCTGTGACACAGGGGTGTCACACAGGGTGATTGCCTCTGTTGAACAAGGGATTATCTACACGTTCACTTGACTCTTAGCGATTGCTGCACCCGAGAATTCGAGCAATATGCCGTGTGCTGCGTGTTTAAACAGTCCTAATAATGTTAGGAGTTCAAATCTGTTTTTCTTAGAGACTCTTTATCAATGGGAAAAAATCGGGAAGATTGGACGGCGGTTAATAATTTCGGGTCAAAAGATAAAGAGGTTAGGAGGTTAGTTTGTACAATATGTCTCATAAAATAAAAAAATTTGAAATAACAAAGTAAAAACATTTTCTTTATGAAGTCATTGATGAAGGCATCAATTATAATGTATGTCATCTTTATGAGTTATCAGTGGCTGTTTTTAAGCCCCTTTTTTCGCAACAACAATACCGAATTACTGTACCGGTCTGTTTGAAAATATACCGGTAGATTACTGTGTAAAGATCAATACCGGAAGACGTCTCAAATAGCAGAATAACGGTAATTTTTCTTTCGAATACCAAAGATGAAAAAGGTCATATAACGGAATACTGGCCTCTTGGAAGCCCACCTATGTGCACCACACACCAACCATGCTATTGCTCTTATAATTGCTTTTTTTATTATTTCTTTAAAAGAAACGTCAACATACAGAAGCAGCCACCGACCTAAAATTTGCAAATATCTGTTCTGATTTGCCAGCTGGAAGGATTTCCACGAAATTAAAAACAGTTCCTCGTTTTGCAGGGGAGAAATTTTTGCTTCAGAACAGTTATATTTTTCCAGCTAGGAGGTAAAAAAAAACTTTCGGAACAGGTACGAAATTACCAGGCGATTGATTTTATGCGAGTTAGCTGTTATTATCTACCAGGGCTGACATAATCTTATAAGAACAGATCGCTAAATTCCAGCTCGACATTGAAGGACTTCTAAGAACACAAACTTAATTTCCAGCTAACAGTTCGAACAGATCGACAATTACCAAAAGTTTTGTAGAACATTCAGAAGGAAAAGAACACATCTCAAAGACTTTTTGACTTTTTTGAAATTCCCTCAGAACAGATAGGAAATTCTTAGACACCTTACTTTTTGGATATCAAACTATTTTATCATATTTTTCCAGCTGGTCCCAATCTTCAGTAGAACAGATCATATTTTTCCAGCTGGTCCCAATCCTCAGTAGAACAGACCATATTTTTCCAGCTGGTCCCAATCTTCAGTAGAACAGACCACTTTTTTGCAGCAGACTTTTTTCTTTAGTTTGCTAAGAACAGACCGCCATATCCAGCTGGAACGTGCATTCAGAACAGATATTTTCCCCTTTGGGGGATGCTTTCGAACATACTTTTTGACTTGATTTGCTAGCGATGCTACTTATTTAGTCATATAAAAGGTCACGTGACCTGTGAAATTAGTTTTGAATTAATTCATAAACCATAAAGTATATCATAAAACTAGCGGTCCCAAACGTTGTCACAGACGACTCACAATCCAAAATATGCGCATAACCATAAAGGAAGGCGGCTTTGAAATTTTAACACTACCACGTAACATTAAAATGAAGTTTTTAGACAAAAAATACGGCAAATTCTCAAACCATTTCTTATGAATATTATGAATATTCATTCGACTATGTATTTCATAATCTTGAAAGCAAAACATTTTCGGTACTCTACCGAGGTGTCTTTAAAACGCGAGGCTGTGAAGGGAAATGGTGATAGAGACTTCATTTTTGCTTTAAATGGAAGGTAATATATTAAGCTTGATAGGAATTAAAATTTCCAGGATAGGAATACTCTCCTTCAGTACAATTTTTAGTTCGGAACACCAAAATTAAGATATTCGGTACTCTACCGAGGTGTCTTTAAAACGTGAGGCTGAGTAGGGAAATGGTGATAGAGACTTCATTTTTGCTTTAAATGGAAACTAATAGATAAACCTTGATAGGAATCATAATTTTCAGGATAGGAATACTCTCCTTCAGTACAATTTCTAGTCCAAAACACTAAAATTAAGATTTTCGGTACTCTACCGAGGTGTCTTTATAACGCAAGGCTATGAAGAGAAATGGTGATAGAGACTTCATTTTTGCTTTAAATGGAAACTAATAGATAAAGCTTGATAGGAATCATAATTTTCAGGATAGGAATACTCTCCTTCAGTACAATTTTTAGTTCGGAACACCAAAATTAAGATATTCGGTACTCTACCGAGGTGTCTTTAAAACGTGAGGCTGAGTAGGGAAATGGTGATAGAGACTTCATTTTTGCTTTAAATGGAAACTAATAGATAAACCTTGATAGGAATCATAATTTTCAGGATAGGAATACTCTCCTTCAGTACAATTTCTAGTCCAAAACACTAAAATTAAGATTTTCGGTACTCTACCGAGGTGTCTTTATAACGCAAGGCTATGAAGAGAAATGGTGATAGAGACTTCATTTTTGCTTTAAATGGAAACTAATAGATAAAGCTTGATAGGAATCATAATTTCCAGGATAGGAATACTCTCCTTCAGTACAATTTTAGTTCAGAACACCAAAATTAAGATATTCGGTACTCTACCGAGGTGTCTTTAAAACGTGAGGCTGAGTAGGGAAATGGTGATAGAGACTTCATTTTTGCTTTAAATGGAAACTAATAGATAAAGCTTGATAGGAATCATAATTTTCAGGATAGGAATACTCTCCTTCAGTACAATTTCTAGTCCAAAACACCAAAATTAAGATTTTCGGTACTCTACCGAGGTGTCTTTATAACGCGAAGCTATGAAGAGAAATGGTGATAGAGACTTCATTTTGGCTTTAAATGGAAGCTAATAGATAAGGCTTGATAGGAATCATAATTTCCAGGATAGGAATACTCTCCTTCAGTATGAAAATTGGGCAGAAAGTTGAATGTGGTGCTGGAATTTCCGAATGTGGTGCTGGAGCGAAAACGAAAGTGCGAATGTGGTGCTGGAGCGAAAACGAAAGTGCCGAATGTGGTGCTGCGAAAGTGGTGTTGAATGTGGTGTTACAAATGTGGTGCTGGCTTGCTTTTGGTTAGCGAAAGTATTGTGATAGACTTTCTGTGGTGAAGTTGGAGAAAAATGTAGAAAACGAAAGTAGTCGGGTGGATAGACTCACTAAATTTAACTATCAGTTATGTATAACAAATTTTTACAAGCTAGTTTAACCACGGAATCTTTTCGCGCGTTTTCTAAAAATTACGTCATGAATACTTTACTGGCCTAGTACTGTGGAGAATGAATGCCAACGGCTGTGAACTGCCTAATTAGCTCCACAGTTTAGAGCGTACGGCTGTCCTCCAAAGTAATTCAAGCTTGAACATTGAAACATTTTTGGAAATTTTCTGGAACTCAAAATATTACAAATCAGGAAGAAATAGTAAGTATAAACTTTCAATTTGCTTTTCCAGTTCCATATAGAGTTATTTATCTGGTGGATCTGTTTCAAGCACCTTTTTTGCCCTTTCACATAGTGAGGCTGAGGCACTTTTTTTTGCCCTTCAGATTTATCTGCACCGCTTCCGGGCTGCTGAATTTGATTGAGGTATTTTTTTTTTGTCCTTCAGATTTAAGCATTGTATTGGCCACTGAATCTGACTGAGGCACCCCGTGGCCAGGGCAAGTTATATCTTGTGCCTGCGACCGAACAAGCTGTACGATATCAACAGCTCTAAATAAATATATAACAACAACAACTAACATAGTATAGATATACTTAAATTGTCGGTTCACTTTTCACAGTTCACAGCTGTTTTTTTATAAATCTTTATTATTATAGATTGAATTTTTTAAGAGATACTTTACACCATCAGACTTGTAAAAAATATTTTAGTCAGAGAAGAGACAAAGGTTTTATTTTTATTTTGCAGCGTTTCTGTGTGATATAAAAAATGATATCAATTGTATTGTACCGTGCACGTATAGGAAGCTTTGCTTTCACAGCTCAAAGAAACATGAAATGTATCACTAAATCTATTGTTCTTGGTTCTGAACTTTCCAATGATGCTCTCTCAAAACTATTGAGACCTGTTCGTTTCGTAGCACTTTTAACCCTCCTATGTTTTGCGATCCCAAAATCATTTGAACCAACAGAGGTTTTCACACCTTTAGATTTTAATTGGTTTTCAAGAAATGGAATTTTTGTTGAGTATCCCAATGCAAATCAGGAGATGAAAGCCTTATTTTTCTCAAAGTGAATAACACACTTCTACTATCAGGTGATGTAGAACTTAACCCTGGTCCTAGTGTTCAAGGTTCTTTTCATCAGGGTAACCGTAAATTCGGTGAGACAGCAGGTATTCAATGCTCGTCAAATTGTTTTTTTGCTATTTGCTATGCCCAATTTAGAAAATTATCATTGTGGAAGACTCATGATTTGGATTACGTTTTAGACCAAGGCGATCTGAATTTCAAAAAGCTGGGTATCGTTGGTAACTCCCCATATATTGAAGAGTTTTCAAGATCTATTGATATAGGAGGAAGTATGTGTGCACTAAATTTCAATATTTTAAGAGAGAAAGATGCATTTAAAAGATGTTATAAGGTCAAACTCGACTTTGAATATTTGTTTGCTGAATACAAGATCCTTGAGACTGCATACCATTGATATTCAGAAAGATAAGTTTTTGTACAAAAATGATCTGCTTTGTTTGACTGAAACACAAATGAGTTATGAGAATTCTGACGAAGATACCCAAAATATAAGAGAACAGCTCTCAAATTATATTCTTAGTCACAATATTGATCAGCATAAGTTCAACAGCATTACAGTTTGTCATCCTCCCCTTTTTCTTGACATAACTGAATATGATCATTCTTCATGTTTTTCTCTTGTAAAATTTAGAAAAAAGGAGTTTTCTGACAAGGAATTTTCTGTTTTAGTTCTTTACAATAGCTCAAAAATTCACCGGGAGGTTTTTGCTTATACTCTTGCTCAATTTATTGAAAGACACGTTATTGATATCATTTTAGGTGACTTCAACACGGATGGATTTGAATTGGACAAACGTGAACAATTACTGGTTGAAGTTTTGTCGAATTACACTTTGATGACACGCTTCCCGACACACGTGGATGGGAAAATGCTGGATCATGTATGGGTACAAAAGGAGTTGTCAATCCATTATGATATTCAAGTGATACGAAAATGTGTGAATTTGTCGGACCATGATGCTGTGAAGATATCTTTATCGAAAAAATAATTTGTAAGAATGCCAGGCGAGAACACTGCTGGTTAGAATACCCGCCAGAGAGAACACTGCTGGTAAGAATACCCGCCAGAGGCAAGGCCCGGCGGGGATTTGGGGGGTTTAGTGTAGGGGGATTTAGTGTAGGAGTGGGATGACCTTATTAACTACTCTGTGCTTAATTTTAGAGGAAGCTGATAAGCTAACATAGTTCGAACTCCCCCCTTATTTTTCTAAATGGGGGGGGGGTAGAGACCTTTCAAAATTTGCAAAAAGGGAGGGACAGTAAAAAAGGAAAAAGGGAGGGGTTGGATAGATGTTTTTAAATATTTTACCAACTAATTCAAAGGTTTTACAAGATTAGCAAGATATTCAAAAAGTATTTTTGAAAGTCCACCACTTAATATGAACTTTTTTCTACCACACACAGGTTAGGAACTTTAAATTTAATTATTCACTGTCCTGTACTGTCTATTAAAAACCCTTAGAAAAAAATTGCCCAAAGGCTGGTGGTAAGTAGGGGTATTTTTCAAAAAGGAAGATCTTCAATGAGGGAGGGGTACAGACCCATCTGCGAACTATGAGCTATTAAGTAGATGCTTATAATAGAGGTAAGCTCTCTAAATATCGCAAAAATATGCGTCGAAGATATTTCATAAAGAAAGGGAAAAATTTTCAGATAGATAGGAATACAAGAAGGAAATCTCATATATTTTGACAAATAATTAGATCCTTGCCAGTCTAACAAATTTCTTGGACCGATAATTTTCTGTTTCTAAGGTCAACAGGCAAAATTCTTAGATACTCACGACACCCTTTTGAAAATAGAAAGTGTATAATGTATTAAATTTAGGCTACTCATGGACGGTGATTTAAAAGTCATTTTATAAAGAAGTAAAGGGACAAAAGCAATGCAAATTAAAAAAAAATTGGACTTGTGGGAGGGTTGGTGGAGGCTGAAAGATGCCTTTAAAGGATGTAAAATTTGATAACTTCCAGACTAAAATTAAGCACACTCGAGTATTATGATAAATTTAGTCTATTTTTGATCATTTCAAACATGTTGTTTTACCTTAAATATTCTTTTTTGACAAAAATTCTATCTATCAGGACCACATTTCACCAATAGCTTGTATTAAAGACGTAAGAGCTTGTAAAGAGGAAAGAAAATGTGAAAATGTTTTCTCTAAGGAATTTGAATTTCTACTTAAAGGTCATCCCTTCCGATCACGTTTTCTATTTACTTTTTGCTGATATCTTTTGTTTGCAATTGTTAATTATTTTGTTCATGATTTTTCTAGTTTTTTTTTTTTAAGTCATATAGTTTGTTTATATTTATTTTCTTGTTATGTTATTTATTATCTTATGTCAATGTTCGATTCCGTACTATAAATACATCACCACCAAAATTAATTTAAACTCTCTAACATCAATATGAATTTATCTGGTACAGAACATTTGTGGGAATTGAAGCATTGTGCATCAAACTTCCAGTCGATTACAACGTTACAATTACAGATGTACTTTGATGTTATTTACGATTACTACCATACAGTTACATACCATACTGATTTATACCCGATTTTAAGCCACCAAAAGAAAGTGTCAGAAAATGGCTCTCTATTTGTATTCATCATTATCTCAACCTGCATTCATTCAAATATTTTTAACCAACAATGGAATCGTCATTGGTAATATTAATTAAAAAAACTCTTTCGTATAATCTGTATTCGTTGATTATCGACTCATGTCATTGATATTTATTTACTGTTTACTGCTTCATCTACTTGGTTATCCTTCGACCGTTTATTTGATCTCGCAATGCATCCTTCTCTCTTGAAATTTCAATATTTTAAGAGAGAAATATAACCCGTGTCACTTTTTCCATCGTTTAAGTGAAGTATTGAGTACTAGTACTGAGTAGAATATTTTGAAAATTTTAGGAAGACTCTCTACTGGTGCATATAATCATTAAACGTTTATCACTTTACGAATAAAATCATCACCTTTTATATTGTATAAAAAAACTGATGAACGTCTTGAAATATATTGAGTTTCCTTTTCAGATTTGTTTGTTTAAAGCGTTTAAAGGCCCCGATACACTTGTCAATAATAAATCAATATTCAAAATCTGTTACTAAATATAGCAACAAAAATATTATTGACTCAATATTGATCGAGTCCTGACACTTATCAATTTTAAAAATATATTAGTTAATAATATAGAATTATTTATTTTTACACTGGAGGGTACTAGGGTTGGGGATGCTGGGTATGTGCGAACCACGACCTACGAACCCTGACCCTAGAGAAACTGAATTTTGTTAAAAAGGTGACCCTTAGAGATTTCATCGATTTTCAAGAAAATATGTGCAATTTAAAAAAATTTTCTTAAAAATATTTGAAACATTTCTATGATTTTTAAAAATACTTTTGACTTTTCGCCATGTTTTGACTCGTATTGTGAAAAACCCGACCTTAGAGAGTAGAGAGACTATTTACACAAATGTTAAGTTTGTGACTTTTGCCTGGATGTTTCGTGAAATATTAGCAGTAGCAGCAGTACCTATAATATCATAATTTTCTCTCTTTTTTACGAATCGATTTTCTTATATTTCTCTGATAAGGAAGGTTATCAATTGGTCTTGTTTATCATTTCGTACAATTTCATTTTATGGCGAAATTTTTCGATCTTTGATCGTCTTGTTAGAATTTTTTTATCGATTTTTTATTCCTAATTGTTCCACTCACTAATATCTTTCCAATGATACCAAATTTATAAAGATTGAAGAATTCCTTCAAAAGTTATAGGTAAATGAAAAAAGAGTGCACACTTATCGTGAATAGACTTTAAAACCTACAGGTTTTTCGAGTTTTAAAGCAAATGTCAGCGAACCGCAGGGTAAAGAGAGAGAAACTCGAAAAGGTGTTACCACCTTAACTTGAAGATGACTTTCAGAAAAAGAACTCCCACAGTCTTCTCAAACGATTATATTTCGAATGCTTTCAGCTAGTTTCAATATTCCACTGTGCATGTGCATGTTCGCTATGATGACGGTATAGCATGAAGAAAAAAATGCTGGAAAATGTAAGACTGTAACGCCCAGCCTCAATCCCATTTCAATTGACTAATGTCGATACTGTTCAAGATTTCATCTACCTCGGCTCAAATGTCCCCAAAACGTCACTGGATATCAAAAGAAGAATATCACTGGCAAATATCGCCTTTGGGAGACTAAAACAGAATATCTGGTCGAGGAGAGATATTTTCAACATCGATTGCTCAAGTCATCAAGAAAAGACGCTTGTCTTCGTCCTCGATTTTCATACATTTTTTTACAAGGCTCCCCTTCTGGTAATCTCGCAACATGGTACGTACTAACCGGACTGGCTCAACTTCAGTATCTTTTAAATTACTCATAACATAAAAACATAAAAAATAAACATAAAAAATTAAAAAATAAAGTTTTTGATAAAAGAAAAGTTCCAGCCTCGTTTTTGGCTAAACCTTATGACCACGCCCTTAAGTTAAATGAATATTTTGAAAAAAAAACACCCCCAGTAATTCACCCAAGAAACGAGTGTGCAAAATTCCAGCCAAATCGGACCATTTTTAAAGTTTCCAGCCTGCTCAAACTGAAGTTGAGAAAAGTAGCTATTTACTATTAGAACCTGATTATAATTGTCGTAAAAATAACAAAATTGTTTTATTACAAAATGCCAAAAACAATTGCAGAACGTTTACCAAAATAAAAATCCTCTGTGACATTACCAACGTCCCAACATTCATAATCTTCACCAGAATCTTTAGCAGATTTATCGAATCTTAATCGTTTTGCAAACTTATTTGGATGAAGAAGGAAGAAGGAAACTTTCTCCTTTTGCCATCTTTCTCTGCTCAAAAACCCTTCTAGCATGAAATCCGATAGTTCTTCCTTTGCCTGGCTACTATTTCTTTTCGAAAAAATACTCAAAGCCCAAAAGCAAGAGTGCCCAATGAATTCCTTTCTCACAAACAGATATTTGTTCGTCATATAAACTTTTTTATTTTCCATCATTCCAGAAATAGATTTGTACCATTCTTGATAAGAAGAATACAATGCGAAAGACTTATTTTCTTCGTGAAAATATTCTGCCCCCAAACGATCAACTATTGTCAATGTTTTCGCAGGTATTTTCGTAAATTGGTCAGGCTTCAAATTGTCAACACCAGCCGCACTTGTCGAAATTTCAGTAGGTATTCTATCAGCTGGATTTCTTGACTTTGTCTCCTTTATTAACTTCATCTCATATGCTTTTTCCATCTGTAAAATTTCGATTCTGTGTTCATTTTCTAAGTCCTTCATTTTCAATTTCCATTCATATTCTTTTGCAGCAATTTCTTTTTCTTGTTCTTTCTTATAAAAAGTTATTTCGTTCTCTTTGGCTGCTAATTGTTTCTCCATTTGAGCCAGTTTCTCATGAGATTCTTTTTGCTGCTTAAGCATTTCGTCTCTCAATGTCTGGTCCTTAGCTGCTAATTGGAGCTTAAACTCGACATCCTTTTCAGCAAGCTTATTTTGTAAGTCATCTTTCTCTTTCTGTAGCAGTCGATCAGCTTGAACTTGTTTGGTTTCAATTTCATGAGAGTTTTTCAGCTTCATAACCTCAAGTTCGTGAGTTAAATTGACTATTTTCATTCGTGACTCCATCAATTCAATCTTGGATTCATAAGCCAATTTTTGAATTTCTTTCCGATGTTCTTCTTTGAGTTTCGTGATTTCATGATTATTATCTGTATTTCTACCATGTGCGCTATGCGCTAAATTTCTCAAATCGTCTTGGTTGGAATCCATTTTTTCTTAACTTGAACACAAGAAAATCACACATACGGCAGTAAATAAAAATTGAACACTCCCTGAGATATAACATACTTGATGCTTTAAGATTGTATCATATTATTCGTTTTGAATGCGTCGTTGGAAAGACAAAAGAGAGTTGTTTATCTTATCCTATTCTATTTGTTATGTCAACTGAGGGGGTAAGAAAAACCGATTTATTTATGTTTAGCTCAAATTACTTTCAAAAAAACACGACTTTACAAAATTGTACTTTCCAATACTTTCTAATAAGTAAGTAAGCCTCAATGTGCGCTCGCACTTACTAGGATATACTTTTTTAAATTTTATGTTAGATATATTAAGAAAGGCTGACCCATGACAATTACCGGAGTTTGTAGCCGTCATTACGGCTGTCTTATTCAACTTTAAAGTCTATTTCAAATTGACAGTGTTTTTTTCAAACCTCAATAACTTTTGATAAAATTTGAATTAAGTAGCGATTTTGTGCTCGTTGAAAAGACAAACAGGAGTGGGATATTGTCATAAAGACTTAAAAAACTCGGAAAATGAAGATTGAAAATGAAGAAAAAGAAAATCAACTTCTTCAATAATTGTGCTATAATTATCATTTTTACACGAATGATTCTTTGATTTTAGAACATCATTAATGTGAAAAGATTTTCCAAAAGAATTTGTTCCATCGAAAGATTTAGTCCAAAGTTTATGAATGATTGACTTCAAAAATCATCAAAAAACAACATGGTTTCTGCCCCCCCCCCTTAAAATAAGGGGGGAGCAAAAAAATTGCTTTTTAAAAAAGGGGGGATTTTTGTAATTTTTTTAAAATAAGGGGGATTCTTTATCAAGGGCTGCAAGAATCTATTAAAACAAGAAAAAAGGGGGGACTAAAATTTGAAAATTGTTGATTGAATTTCAGATTTTCTTTAAGCGTAGAAACTTTCGCGAGCAGAAACTTTCGCGATTTTCGCGAATTTTGGCCCTTTTCGCGAAAGTAAATGTCTTTAAAAATTCTAGGAAGGGCCATTCGCGAAAGTTTATGCTCGCGAAAAATTCTTGACAAAATAGAAAATCTGTAAAATTTCAAACTTTGAATAAAATGTAACTTTTATGGCACTTTTTAGCCTGCTAAAAGACTAATAAGTCAAAGGACAAATGTTTCAAGCCAACCCAAGAAGTATTTGTGGGGGGGGGGGGATTTCAGGGGGTACCCGATTCCGCAATTCCGCCAATTTTTTCTCCAATTTCCGTCAAACCGTCCAAATTTTCGCCAAGTTCCGCCACTCCGTCCGAAAAAAAGGCCGATTCCGCTCCTCCGCCAACCGTGAAACCCCCCCTTTGTGTCTCTAAGCTATTTTTTCATGTGGAAATTCTCAATTTTACGTCTTGATTCGCGAAAGTTTATGCTCGCGAAAAATATTTTTCCGTTAAATTCGCGAAAGTAAATGTTGTGAATTTCGCGATTTTTCGTTCTCGCGAAAGTTTCTGCTCGCGAAAGTTTGTACGCCTAAAGTATGTCTTTGGTTTTATTAATAATAATTTTCTTTATCTAATATTAATAATATCTTCTTTCCTGTTTTCGTGCTCACAATTTCATGCCCACTATTTTGCAGACCATGCTATATTGAAACTCATGTACATTAGAACAACTTTTAACAGGCATACCGGATAAGTGGGATGGGGGAACCTGGGAACCTAAAGTGGGAACCTAAATGAACACCTGAAAAGTGGGATGGGGGAACCTAAGTGGGAACCTAAATGAACACCTGAAAAGTGGGATGGGGGAACCTAAGTGGGAACCTAAATGAACACCGGAAAAGTGGGATGGGGGAACCTAAGTGGGAACCTAAGTTGTTTAATTATTAATAGAATTGAAATATTTTTCTTTAAAAACAAATACATAAAGATAAGAAGGCATACCGGATAAGTGGGATGGGGGAACCTGGGAACCTAAAGTGGGAACCTAAATGAACACCTGAAAAGTGGGATGGGGGAACCTAAGTGGGAACCTAAATGAACACCGGAAAAGTGGGATGGGGGAACCTAAGTGGGAACCTAAATGAACACCGGAAAAGTGGGATGGGGGAACCTAAGTGGGAACCTAAATGAACACCGGAAAAGTGGGATGGGGGAACCTAAGTGGGAACCTAAATGAACACTGGAAAAGTGGGATGGGGGAACCTAAGTGGGAACCTAAGTTGTTTAATTATTAATAGAATTGAAATATTTTTCTTTAAAAACAAATACATAAGCGAAAAATAAGACTTGCTCGATAGCAAGTCTTATCGTAGTTTAAGAAGAATTCCTTTATGTTTAAATAAATAGGTCTATTGAAAATGGCGATTTGTGTTTACTTTTCAAATTTTGAAAATTTTGAAAAGATGTGCACATATTTTTTACAACCCGGGAACCTAAAGTGGGAACCTAATTTGTTATTATTATTATTTTTCTTTAAAAACAAATACATAAAGATAAGAAAGATATTATATGCAAGGAAAGAAAAAACCTTTTATCATAATAAGAAGTAGTGCATCTTTTTGAAAGGTTCTTTTTAGTAAATTGACTTAATTGACTTTAAACTTTAAACTTTAAACCGTCATATCTTCAAATGCTTCAAATCTAGAAGGAATTAGAAGTTCGTTCATAGCTCGATGGATAACTTAGAGCCTCTTCTTTCTTTTGCACGGATCTAATTTGCTTGAATACAGAATCTAGTAAAACATTATTTACGATCTAGTTTTTGTTCACTCTTGATGCAATACACATTGTTTTTTATTAGCAGCTCCAATTTTCGGGTCAGGGCTGGGGTCGCTTAGCATTTAACGGATTCTAGCTCGTTTTTCTTTCTGTACCAACCAAACAGTACAGCGTGTGAATACACTTCATTAATTAAAAATGTTTGATAGTAAAATAGAACATATTGCACGGCTTGCCACGTTTCAATACACATAAGCATAGATCCACGGGGGGGGGGCACTCAAGGTAAACGACCTACCGTACGTGCGGCTCTTTTTTCCAAGCTTCCCAAAGTACACTGTAAGGGTGGAAATTAGCTAAAATGAGAATAAGTGCACTCTAAAGGGTTTAAAATTTGGTCAAAGCCAGTCCGGCTTTTAGAATTTCATCCGAACAAGTGTCATGTTTTAACACTAAATTTTGGAACATCAAATATGTCCATCCCTATCAGGATCTGTCCTAGAACATGTTGACCAAGAAAAAGATCTAGGAGTGATAATCGATAGTGACCTGACCTTTGAAGCCCATATATTCAGTAAAATCAAGAAAGCTAACTCTATCGTTGACTTGATTAGCAGGAGCTTCGAATTTCTCTCACCAGATATGTTTCGAACGCTTTTCATTGCATTTGTCAGACCCCATTTGGAATATGCACATGTAGTATGGTCTCCAAGGCTAATCAAACATATCAATGCAATCGAGGGCGTCCAACGAAGAGCTACAAGGCTAGTTAGTTGCTATAGAAACTACTCATACGAAGATCGGCTACGACTCATCAATCTACCTAGCCTAAAGACCAGGCGGCAAGTTGGTGATATGGTGGAAGTTTTCAAGAACCTCCACATTTATGACGAGTCTATAAGATCAGAGAAATTTACTCCTCGAACACGACCACGACGTCAGCATGATTACGAGCTTCAAAGGAACTTTGCTAATGACGGTATGAGAGGCTACCAAAGCAACTCTCTTTTTTACAGAAGTGTGAAACCTTGGAGTCTTGGAATGATCTAGAAGAAGATATTGTTGAAGCACCATCCTTACAAGTCTCCAAAGAGCGTTTGATAAAAGAAAGGGAGAAAAAACTTTATAAAATGTAAAATCAAAAGTTCTGTTTTATAGGAGGTCAATAGACGTGCGAAATATATTGCTATAAAAAAAAAAAATAAAAAAAAAAAATAAAAAAAATAAAAAATTAGGTTCCCACTTTAGGTTCCCCCATCCCACTTTTCCGGTGTACATTTAGGTTCCCACCTAGGCTCCCCCATCCCACTTTTCAGGTGTTCATTTAGGTTCCCACTTAGGTTCACCCATCCCACTTTTCAGGTGTTCATTTAGGTTCCCACTTAGGTTCCCCCATCCCACTTTTCAGGTGTTCATTTAGGTTCCCACTTTAGGTTCCCAGGTTCCCCCATCCCACTTATCCGGTATGCCAGATAAGAAAGATATTATATGCAAGGAAAGAAAAAACCTTTTATCATAATAAGAACACCAGTTATTTACTTTTTACATTATGTTCGCAAACAATAATGTTGAAAATAAAACAAAGGGAATTTATTTATTCAATTACCTCAAAAAAGCATGTTCATTTATCAGCAGTTTTATAGTGCATCTTTTTGAAAGGTTCTTTTTAGTAAATTGACTTAATTGACTTTAAACTTTAAACTTTAAACCGTCATATCTTCAAATCTAGAAGGAATTAGAAGTTCGTTCATAGCTCGATGGATAACTTAGAGCCTCTTCTTTCTTTTGCACGGATCTAATTTGCTTGAATACAGAATCTAGTAAAACATTATTTACGATCTAGTTTTTGTTCACTCTTGATGCAATACACATTGTTTTTTATTAGCAGCTCCAATTTTCGGGTCAGGGCTGGGGTCGCTTAGCATTTAACGGATTCTAGCTCGTTTTTCTTTCTGTACCAACCAAACAGTACAGCGTGTGAATACACTTCATTAATTAAAAATGTTTGATAGTAAAATAGAACATATTGCACGGCTTGCCACGTTTCAATACACATACACGTTTTTTTTTATAAGAATACACTTTATAAGAATGTCCATGATGAAAATGGCCAAAAAATTAAGAATATCCTAAGAATATCACCATCATGGAATTTTGCTATTCAAGCAAAGAATGTCATTTTTAGAGCATTCTAAATTATAAATTGCCAATGACCCCCAAGTAATAAGAATGCTGTAAGAATATTTTAGGATGATTTTCCCAAAAAAGTTAAGAATATCCATGATGAAATGGATTTACACCATCCTTATATAAAAAAAAAGCGCGTAAGCATAGATCCACGGGGGGGTGGGGGCACTCAAGGTAAACAACCTACCGTACGTGCGGCCCTTTTTCCAAGCTTCCCAAAGTACACTGTAAGGGTGGAAATGAGCAAAAATGAGAATAAGTGCACTCTAAGGGTTTAAAATTTGGTCAAAGGCTTTTAGAATTTCATCCGAACAAGTGTCATGTTTTAACACTGGGTAAATTTTGGAACATCAAATATGTCCATCCCTAGCAGGATCTGTTCTAGAACATGTTGACCAAGAAAAAGATCTAGGAGTGATAATCGATAGTGACCTGACCTTTGAAGCCCATATATTCAGTAAAAATCAAGAAAGCTAACTCTATCGTTGGCTTGATTAGCAGAAGCTTCGAATTTCTCTCACCAGATATGTTTCGAACGCTTTTCATTGCATTTGTCAGACCCCATTTGGAATATGCACATGTAGTATGGTCTCCAAGGCTAATCAAACATATCAATACAATCGAGGGCGTCCAACGAAGAGCTACAAGGCTAGTTAGTTGCTATAGAAACTACTCATTCGAAGATCGGCTACGACTCATCAATCTACCTAGCCTAAAGACCAGGCGGCAAGTTGGTGATATGGAAGTTTTCAAGAACCTCCACATTTATGACGAGTCTATAAGATCAGAGAAATTTACTCCTCGAACACGACCACGACGTCAGCAGGATTACGAGCTTCAAAGGAACTTTGCTAATGACGGTATGAGAGGCTACCAAAGCAACTCTCTTTTTTACAGAAGTGTGAAACCTTGGAATGATCTAGAAGAAGATATTGTTGAAGCACCATCCTTACAAGTCTTCAAAGAGCGTTTGATAAAAGAAAGGGAGAAAAAACTTTATAAAATGTAAAATCAAAAGTTCTGTTTCATAGGAGGTCAATAGACCGAAAGCATCCACCGAAGGAGGACTTCAAAATATCTGTTCTGAAGGCACGTTCCAACTGGATATGGCGGTCTGTTCTTACCGAACTAAAGAAAAAAGTCTGCTGGAAAAAAGTGGTCTGTTCTACTGAAGATTGGGACCAGCTGGAAAAATATGGTCTGTTCTACTGAAGATTGGGACCAGCTGGAAAAATATGGTCTGTTCTACTGAAGATTGGGACCAGCTGGAAAAATATGATCTGTTCTACTGAAGATTGGGACCAGCTGGAAAAATATGATCTTTTCTTATGAAAAAATAGTCTGATATCTTATATTTATAAATAACGTGTCTAAGAATTTCCTATCTGTTCTGAGGGAATTTAAAAAAAGTCTTGAATGTGGTTGCCTGGAGTGGCAGCTGAAAATTCTCCATCTGTTCTAAAAACATCTGAAAATTGTGGATCTGTTCGAACTGTTAGCTGGAAATTAAGTTTCTGTTCTTAAAAGTCCTTCAATGTCAAGCTGGAATTTAACGATCTGTTCTTATAAGATTTTGTCAGCCCTGGTAGATAAGAACAGTTAACTCGCGTAAAATCAATCGCCTGGTAATTTCGTATCTGTTCTGAAAGTTTTTTTACCTCCTAGCTGGAAAAATATAACTGTTCTGAAGTAAAAATTTCTCGCCTGGAAAACGAGGAACTGTTCTTAATTTCGTGGAAATCCTTCCAGCTGGCAAATCAGAACAGATATTTGCAAATTTTAGGTCGGTGGCTGCTTCTGATAGACGTGCGAAATATATTGCTATAAAAAAAAATAAATAAAAAAAAAAATAAAAAAAATAAAAAATTAGGTTCCCACTTAGGTTCCCCCATCCCACTTTTCCGGTGTTCATTTAGGTTCCCACTTAGGTTCCCACATCCCACTTTTCAGGTAGTCATTTAGGTTCCCACTTTAGGTTCCCGGGTTCCCCCATCCCACTTATCCGGTATGCCCTTTTAACAGACCAAATCAAACCATAACAAGCAACATGCTGAATGGACCTACCTGTTGATCAAAATCAGATAAAAGTAGGCGTTCTAAATTTTACTATTGGTATTGAGCAAACACAATAAGTTTTAGAACAATGCAAAAACGTCTGATTTATTTTCTTTTATCATTGTGTAACTTGGTCGTCTTTTTTGAAAATTTTATGACGAAAAAAATTTTCCGAGAAAAATTACTTCAGCCACATTTTAAGGTACCTTGCACTCTATCTTTCTGACAAAAATCAGGAAAAACTAATGAAGCAATTTTGCACCAAGTCCAAAAAAACTTATTTTTAGGTAGTTTTTGGCCCAAATTTACCCCAAATTTTTTTTCAAAATCGGGCTCCGTCACTTTTTAGGCATTACTATTTTGTATCATTGTGCAAAAAATGAAAAAAAATAATAAGCCGATCCCGAGAAAAGCTGCTAACAGGAAAATGGTAAAACAGAATTACCCCCAAAAAAGAAAATTCGTATTTTACGACGAAAAAAAATTTTCCGAGAAAAATTACTTCAGCCACATTTTAGGGTGCCTTGCACTCCATCTTTCTGCCAAAAATCAGGAAAAACTAATGAAGCAATTTTGCACCAAGTCCAAAAAACCTTATTTTTAGGTAGTTTTTTGGCCCAAATTTGCGAAAATCCGTATTTGACGACGAAAAAAAATTTTCCGAGAAAAATTACTTCAGCCACATTTTAGGGTACCTTACACTCTATCTTTCTGCCAAAAATCAGGAAAAACTAATGAGGAAATTTTGCACAAAGTCCAAAAAACCTTATTTTTAGGTAGTTTTTTGGCCTAAATTTGCGAAAATCCGTATTTGACGACGAAAAAAAATTTTCCGAGAAAAATTACTTCAGCCACATTTTAGGGTGCCTTGCACTCCATCTTTCTGCCAAAAATCAGGAAAAACTAATGAAGCAATTTTGCACCAAGTCCAAAAAACCTTATTTTTAGGTAGTTTTTTGGCCCAAATTTGCGAAAATCCGTATTTGACGACGAAAAAAAATTTTCCGAGAAAAATTACTTCAGCCACATTTTAGGGTACCTTGCACTCTATCTTTCTGCCAAAAATCAGGAAAAACTAATGAAGCAATTTTGCACAAAGTCCAAAAAACCTTTTTTTTAGGTAGTTTTTGGCCCAAATTTGCCCCCCAAATTTTTTTTTCAAAAATCGGGCTCCGTCACTTTTTAGGCATTGTTATTTTGTATCATTGTGCAAAAAATTAAAAAAAACTAATGAGCCAATCCCGAGAAAAGCTGCTAACAGGAAAATGGTAAAAGGGAATTTCCCCAAAAAAACGAAAATCCGTATTTTACGGCGAAAAAAAATTTTCCGAGAAAAATTACTTCAGCCACATTTTAGGGTACCTTGCACTCTATCTTTTTGCCAAAAATCAGGAAAAACTAATGAAGCAATTTTGCACCAAGTCCAAAAAACCTTATTTTTAGGTAGTTTTTGGCCCAAATTTGCGAAAATCCGTATTTGACGACAAAAAAAAATTTTCCGAGAAAAATTACTTCAGCCACATTTTAGGGTACCTTGCACTCTATCTTTCTGCCAAAAATCAGGAAAAACTAATGAAGCAATTTTGCACAAAGTCCAAAAAACCTTATTTTTAGGTAGTTTTTGGCCCAAATTTGCCCCCCCAAAATTTTTTTCAAAAATCGGGCTCCGTCACTTTTCAGGCATTGCCATTTTGTATCATTGTGCAAAAAATTTAAAAAAACTAATGAGCCAATCCCGAGAAAAGCTTGTAACAGACGAACGGACAACGGTCAAATTAAAGGACCTCCCGGTAGGTCCAAAAACTATTATTCCCCCTAATTAGATAACGTTTTCAGGTGTTTTGAGGGTGTAAAAAGTGAAAAATTTTCTTCGTCGCCCAACCATGGTGGGCAACATTTTTTCTAAAATCTTGCCCCCCCCACTCAAAATGGCTCGTAGGGGCCCATGAATCTGCATCCTTTCTTCTCTCTCTATCTATTATAAAGAATGTTTGCTGAAGGGTACAAAGATTTTCTTTAAAAATTAGTTGGTCGACATCAATGATCTTTGACATTTGCAGCAGAGACTTATTTTTACAAGTTCTGTCACATCCAAAATCAATGTCATAAGCATGAAATCTTATGTGTTTTACTGCCTAAATTTTCTACTTGGGAAGACCTCTTGCTTGACCTAACTTAAACTAGGACTACAATCAGAAGACATTCCCAATTCAAATTTAATAATAAAGATAATTTGCAAGGCCTAAGATATTAGCAAAACACAACTGTTATACCAGATACTGCATCTTTTGATTAGTTTTATTCATAAAAAGTTTTATTTGTATCATTTGATTATAGGATCCAGCTTATTTCCAATTTATGATTTATTTTTATTTATTGAGTTTTATTTAGTTGGATATCATTAGGTATAATGTTGATGGCATTGATATCAAACCAATTGTTGTACTTCGCTATTGTCAAACTCTAAAGAGAAAAATCTGAGGGGGGACTCCTTTTTTTTATTTTAAGGGGGGACATTCTAACAATGGGTACTGGTAATTTTTTTTTCGATTTAAGGGGGGAGTTTTCTTTAAGGGCAAAATTGCATTTTAAGGGGGGACTGAAAAAGTAGGCAGAAACCATGAACAACAAAGAGCCCTTTTCAACCAGGGCAAGTTTTAAGCTGAGATTTTTTGATTGAATGAATATTTTCAAAACCTTTCTTCGCATTTATGACGTTCTAAGATTGAAGAGTTTTTGATACAAAAATGAAGATCATAGCATTGTTCTACAAGAATAATGATTGATTTTCTTCTTCTTCATTTTTCATCTTCGTTTTTCCATTTTTTAATTTTTTTTTCCTTCCTTCTAATATTACACTCCGGATTATCTTTTTAAAACGAGCACAAAACCGCTACTTAATTCAAATTCTATCAAAAGTTATTGAGGTTTGAAAAAACACTGCCAGCTAATTTGAAATAGACTTTAAGTTTAAAAGTCCATCACATGACCGCTCTCCTTCGTATACAGGAAAAATTATTGATTCCCTAGCCTAGGGATTGTTCATTTTCAGATGTGGTTTTTTATTCGATCACATTAGTCTAGAATTTTAAGTTCAGGAAAGTAAAGAAACTAGGGAAATCTATTTTCCCATGCTGGAAATGTGTTAGTGAAAACGGATTTCCACACGTGGAAAACTACATTTTTAACTTTCTAGTTGCCCATTCAGAATTGCATCGGGACATAAAAATTCCCAAGTTTTTCTAAACTGATTATGGATGAATCGGGAAAAGAGAGATCACGAGTTTTTAAAATGATTACTCTCTACAAACTAGGGAAAAGAAATATCATGAACTGTGACCTCCTCCTACGTAGGAGCTTATTTGCTAATCAGCTGATTTTCAAAAAAGTCAGAGTACTACTTATTCTTACCAGAATCCAAAACCTTTAGTTTTCTGTACGGCTCCCACGAATTTGAGTCAAAATCAAAGCCGGGGCAAACCGATCCAACATTTCATCCGACATGACTTGGAAAAAAATGAAAATTCAAGAAATAAATAAAAAAGTACCACCAAACCAATCCAACACGAAAAATTACACAATTCAATGAAAGAACTTCTTTGATCTCGCCGCAAATGTTGGATGAATTGTTTGATGGCGATCAAACTTCATCCAACACCGTCCAACACGATTTTTTTCTTCTTTTTTTTTGAATTTTCATTTTTTTCCAAAATTTTAATTGACGCAAACCAGTCCAGCATTTCATCCAACATCAGAAAAAAGGCATGTTGGATGAAATGTTGGATCGGTTTGCCCTGGCCGACACCTCCATTTAGCGGACAAAATTTCTTGCACGGAATGGTCAAAAGCCTGTTTTTTCCCTCCAATTAGCGGACACCGAGGAAAACATAGTTTCAGACATTAAGATACAAGTAATAAATGATTTTAAACCATTTATTTCAAGGCATTTTTTTTCTTCCAAATTTTGTTTACATGTAACAAATATTTTGAGATTAAGAACATTGGCGTTTTTTCATTCCTTTTCTTAATATTGAAATTTTTAGAGGATTCTAGGAAATTTCTGGGGGCAACGTTCCAGCTGGCATTTTTCCTTTGTCACCGTTTTTGTAGCCCGGGGTCACTTATAGCTTTTTGATAGACTAGATGGCGCTGATAAGTGGTCCTGTGTAATTTGGCAGGCTCCACTTTTGGCTTATCTTGAGGTGGTAGCAAATCCGTACCACTAGATCCAGTCTCTTTTTGAAGAAAAACAAACAGAAAACCATAACCAGTAGACCAACTTTTTTTTAATTTTTGAGGTATTTTTTTGTTTTTATTATAGTTTCATAAACTTTGATGGAATTTTAGAAAACATTTTATTGTTTTGATGTTTTCTTATAATTTTTGAAAACGAAAGTGAAAAAATTCAAGATGTAGACTGGAGTCGTTTATAATGCATGTAATACTAATAATAAACACAAATAATGATACGGGATTTAGTTTGTATAAACGACTGGAAGAATCCGGTGTTCCAGCCTTATAGATACCGGGCCTAGCTACGCAGAAACTTGCGTAGCGAGAAAACAATTTATTAAGCAACAACAAACTCTCAAAATAAAATCAACTCAAATGAAACATTTTTAACACACAAATCCACACACATTTTATTTTCAAGAATTTTTTTTGAGCAGGAAAAAATTTTAATTGCGATATTGACACTTTTTTTTTGTTTGGAGTTAGTGCACAAAGGTTTCTAGACGACTAAAATTTACTTTTTTGCTTTATTTCTAATATGTCTGACTTAGTCGTCTAGCTTGCTAGACTATTCAAGATGGGGAAATCCTCTAATCTACTTCACTGGACTCGCGCCATCAAAATCATCAGAAAGCAAAGTTCAGTCAGAAGTAGTAGACTCTAGTCTACCGTTTTTGATGACCCACAAATAATAATCAAAACAAGATGGCGGACAGCCAGCGTTACAAAAACTGAAAACATTATCAGGGAATTGCAGAGAACCAGGTTCCATGCTCTGTATTCAACTATAACTTGCAAACCCTTTATCGTACATCGAGGCAGGACCCTAACAAACGATAGCATTCACAAAAAAAGTTGAAAATCTGAAAAAGCTAATTTTGAAGCTTCAGCAAAATTCGATGCAAACTAAATTAACTCAAGCAAGAGATATCTAACCAAGATCGGAGCAAACCCGAACCAGTGATCTAATCGCAACAGTTCGCAAGTTTCAAAACACCACCCGACCTTCATCTCCAGACTGCAATTTACTAGAACCAATTAACTATCTAACACCCAGGGACAAACGCACATGGAATTCAAAAACGTACTCCTAGTACCTCAGGACGCATATTCTTTAGGTGTAAACTTTTTCGTATATTTTAAAGTTAAAATTTGCTACAAAACGTTTTAAAAATTGGTTAACAGGTTACTCTCGGATATCTAATAGTCGCCCCCCCCCCCGCTAATTAATTTTTCAGAAATTTTCCACCCAGGACATTCTTATTCCAACCCCCCAGCTATAGGTACCCGAGAGTATATGCTTTTATAGTTAGTTGCTTTTAAAGCTTTACTCGAGCAACCCCCTTTAACCACTACACGCTTCTTTTTTAAAAGAATATCTTCTATAAGAATATCAGGGTGAAAATTGGCCAAATTATAAGAATACCCTACGAATACCCTCTAGGGTGAGTTTCACGGATTTTGTTAAGAATACAGTCATTTTGTATTTGGCTAACGGAAAAACTTATTTTTTGTTAGACTTGAATTGAAACTTTGAGGCAGAAATATAGTTTTAGCTCCTAATGTGCACTTGCCCGGGGGGTTGGTACTAGGGTTGCGAGCTGACGAGGGGGGGGGGATGCCGCCCGACTTTCGACCCTCGGACCCTTAACAGGACTAAAAAGGAGAAAACAAAGGAAAATTTTGTGAATTTTACGACCCTTACTAGGACAAATTTGACCAATTTTGACCAAATTTCGATCTTTGTGGGGATAAAAAGTTGAAATTTTCCTATTTCTCCTACACTTAGTGGGACTGAAATTTTATTTTCTGATTTTCCCGACCCTTAGCGGGACTTTGGAAATCCAAAAAAGTTACCCTTGGACATTATCTCCCACAGTTTGCTCTTGGAAATACAGTTAACTCTCTCTAATTCGAACTGGAAAGAGGAATCTCATCATTTCGAATTACAGAGAGATTCGAATTATAGAAAGTATTTGAAGAGGATATTTCCCTTGACAGGAACAGGGAATAAGTTCGAATTATAGAAAAATTCAAATAATAGATATGGCTCTCACTCCGCCCCGCCTGAACGTGTGGGGGGGGGCCTGCATTAGTTTATGTAACTCTGGGGGCTAAATAACACTTCCTAAGTATTTTTCTTTACTGCTGGTTTTTAATTTCTCTAAACCTTTATGTTTTCATGCAAAGTGTGATCTGATCCTTAAAATGCAAAAATGAAGACATTCTATGGCATTCTCTAAAAGTGCACACACATGTAAATAGAGCTTTGTGAATGCCATAAAATTTTCCCCTATACTGGGACCTAAAATTTTATCAGGCTGGGGGACCTTGTTCTCAGGGGGGACCTAAATTTGGCGGGGGGGCTAGAACCCCAGTCGGAGCAATGATAGAAGTTCGAATAAGCGAGAATCTACTGTATAAAGATTGAAATAGGGGAAGTTCAAATTGGTATGAGCATGGATTTATTATAGAGACTCTGGATGAAAATCGAATGAAACGGTGGAGAGCGAAGTATTGTCTTTGTCCGCAAAGGACAACCGTCATGGCGGCTCGAAAGACTCTGATTTTGAAAAATGATTAATAATCTTATTTCTAAAAAGCTCTCTAACTTTTTCTATTTGTACTTTTGCTTGCCAAAAGTTTGAAAATAAATGCTAGTATACCAAAGCGAATACATTTATAAAATCTGATATGAGAAAAACATCATCAGACGAGTAAAATCAAGCATAATGCTTATAATGACACGAAATTTTGAATTGGGAATATCTTTCCAATATTTCCCCGAGCAGAGCTAAGATTGACATATATTAAGCGTGAGTCTCATAGCTCCACTGTGATATGAAAATCTTTTAGTGGCACGTGGGGGTACGGTGAGTTTTTTGAGGTTGAAGTTCGAAAATTCCTGGTGTCAATATTCAATTTCTTATACATAGCATGTTTTTGCATCTTTCTCGCAATTTAAAACGTCATAACGATGTATAATTAGTAATTAACTAGATGAGCTGGAATCTCGGTGGAAATTGGATAAGTCTATTTTGATGAGAAATTCGATTAAAATGCTATGAAGAATCATTTTAATGGTGGAAGGAGGGTGAACAATAATGTCATTACTGCGGACAAGGCTTGTACATGAGAAATTGGCAAAAATCAGCCAGTTGTTATTCCAGTCTCTATAATAATTCCATGGTATTAGTGCACTGTATGATCCTGTTTTTTATGTACCTCCTTTTTCCTATTATTCCACAAGAAATACAAAAAATTGACTAAAATCCGTGAATAAATGTTAAATGTGAAAAGAAAGGTTTCACTAAAGACATTTGTTTTTTTTTTACATATTATTGACATCATTTTGTCATACAAATTTGTACCAGAATTTGTACTTGTATATAAATCCACATCCTTTGAAAGTTGACTCGTTACATGTGGAAAATTGGGGAGGGGTGTTAGACGCCACAGAATATCTTCGATTTATTTTTTGGATAAAAAAGTATAAGCCGAATATAATTTTTACAATCGGGATACTTCAAAGTATCTTTGTACCAAAAGAAGTTGTTCACTAGCCTAGAAATCTAAGCTAGTTTGATTCAGTCACTAGGATAAATATGATGGTAAGTTGTGACTGAATAAATAGTACAGTATTCCAAGGCAAACTTAAAATCCGTAAATATAAAAAATCTTTAAAGCGCCGAAAACGCTATATTGTCATTAGCCGTGTGTCCTAGCCTTGTGAATACGGGCTTAGTTGACTAGGCTAGATGTTAACAGTGAAGAATAAGAATTTTGTTGTTTTATTCTTTATTCTTTATTCCAGTTAAAATTGATTCTTCTCAAAATTTATAGTGCTCTATCTGAATAAAAGAACAATGTTAATCAATTTCATGACTGGATGCGAAAGTAAAACTTCCAATTCCGAATCGAATTGAACTGACTAGTGATTATTTCACATTGTGCAGCAAGTGTTTTGTTTTTTCTTATAAACAAAATAATTAATAAGATAAACCTTCACATCAATCGATCTGAGTTTCCAGGAATGGTCAGGTTTTTTATACACGCCGATCTGATACATCAGCTGTAGGTCTTCCACACATCTCAATTTGATTTTAGTTTTGATTGTTTTGATTTGTAGTTTTAACTTGTTCTTAATATTTTGTCCGTCGAGGCCTTATGTTCTTATATAGTTTGTTCTTATAAAAGGACGTGTAACTTAAAAGATTCACGTTTTTGTTAGGATTTAAAACAGCACGTCATGTGTTTATAATCAAAATAAAGCCGTTTTATAATTGATGAAAATTACCTGAGCGGTTTATTTATATTACACCAGATTACACGCTTTTTTATAAGAATGGTGTAAATCCATTTCATCATGGATATTCTTAACTTTTTTGGGAAAATCATCCTAAAATATGCTTACAGCATTCCTAGGTTAGGATTCAGACTAGATTTAACATTTAGTACATACGTCTCAAGCATAAAATGACATTTTTGTGAAAAGCGTGAGCCTTGGTGTAATTGACAATTTATGATTAAAAACTGGCAATTTACAGTTAAAATTGTTCTGTAAATGGCATTCTTAGCTTAAATAGCAAAATTCCACGATTCCATGATATTCTTAGCATTTTGGCCATTTTCATCATGGATATTTTTATAAAGTGTATTCTTATAAAAAAAGCGTGTACACCAATGAAAGGAAAGAGAAATCTATTATATCATGAAAACACCTTTCCCGAATTGTTATTTAGGCTTTTTGACTTTTTTGTTTTAATGTTTGAATGTTTCTATTTAGTTTCATAAAATTGTATGTCGCAAAACTAAACAAATAAAAAAAGAATTATGAAAAAAGCACTTCCGGTTCTTGAGTTATTTTGATTTGAAATTTCTTTATAAACAATAGAATTACATGGAAACGAGGCCGGGCTGTATGTTTTAGTTTTTATAAGGGATTTCACCTTGAACAAAAACAGTCATAAAAATTGATAGAAAAAAGCTTTTGAGCTCAAATTTTCAGCATGCACTTGTCTTTATAGGAGGAATACAAATATATAGTTTTCAATATGGTTTGAAGACCTTCGAAAAAAACCAAACAATTCGGGAAAGGTGTATTATATCATGAAAACGAGAGAAAGTTTAAATAAGAGATAATATGATGTTATGTAGAGGAACTTATATTATGGTTCGAATGAGTTGGTTTGATTTGAAATGATCAAAAGTTACAGAGAGCACACCAATCACACGACAAACTAAAGGGATTCAACAAACTGAAGAGGTTCAATTTCAAAAGACATTAATTTACTAGGAAACCTTGCAACCAACATGGCCTCTGGTAAAGTGAAGGTGTCCGTTTATCATGGTTTTCATTTTAATCAAGAGCCATTTTTTAACTCAAATAAATTTGAATTGAATGACAAAATATCATTTTTAATGAGAAAGATTGCAGATTTTCTTGTGCATGTACCAGTTGATCTGATGCTTATGTTTCACGGAAACAATACTGAAACACCGCTTCGTGGTCATACGAACATTTCAGAACTTACTTTTGGTTTAAATGAAATCAAACTTTATTTTGGATTGATAAGATGCAGACAATCTCTACAGCTTCTCGAACGGAAAAAGACAAAAGACTTGAAAATTTTACGGAGATTAACCGTTAGAGGATTTGGAATATCTAATCAAATAATTACAACAAAATATACTGATCGCAATATGGCTGAAATTTATGAACATATCGGGGCCATTACAGGATTGCCAGCTGATCATTTGATAATATTCTCTAAAGATAAAGAAGTTTTCCCATACACTAGAGAGTCCGTTTTCGATGGACAAGAAGACTTTCGTGAAAGTATGATCATGTTTGTTGTTGCTTATTTTCAAGAAAACGAAAAGATGGACGATATATGTATTGAGTATGGAATCAAACATCTGAAATCACTTAAGTTGAGATTCTTAACAAAAGAAGAAGAATTGAATCCAAGAGAAATGGAATCTATCCAAGACATTAAAAATTATGTTCATAAAACACATAATATACCTCTCCATCAACAAAGTATACTTTTCCAACATCAAGAGATAGAAGACGATTCGACCAAAATATTCGATCTTTTGCTACAAAATGGAGTTTTGGTATGGTTGTTCATTTGTAGCAAAAGTCAATATTTTTCATTTAGAAGTTTTTTTTCATATTTAGTGGAAACTTTTTCATATTTAGTGGAAACTTTTTCATATTTAGTGGAAACTTTTTCATATTTAGTGGAAACTTTTTTATATTTAGTGGAAACTTTTTCATATTTAGTGGAAACTTTTTTGTATTTAGTGAAATCTTTTTTTATTCAATGAACTTTTTTTGATTCAGTGAAATCTTTTTTTATTTAGTGAATTTATATTTTTTATTCAGTGAAATACTTTTTTTTGATTTAATAAATTTTTTAATGAGTTATTTATTTACTTACTTTAGTGAATTTTGCAGTTTTTGAATTTGGGGTCGGCTCATTCTGGTCTGCTGATTAAACCTTCTCATATCCCGTATGAGCAGCCCTGTATTTTCCGTGGTCGTTTTGACTAACTTTTACGGAACTCCTAGATAATCCAATTTGGTATATGAGGCCATGACTATTTATGCTGATGCCAGCAAAATAATAACATAAACAAATCAGATCAGGAAAGCAAGATGGCAGACCTGGATGAGGCTTATCAAGAGTTTTTTAGCAGCCTGGCAACATTGGTCGAGAGGGCAAGGACTTGTACCGAAGAAGGCCAGGCTGATATAATGTTTAATCTTTTGAAGGATTATCAAAATGCCTTGAGAAGTATTCACATGTTTTAACCCGCATTTTCGACCTGTATTTCTTGGCAGGAGGATAAAATACTGACCATACTTACCAATCTGCGCGTTCTGTCACGTGATCACTAAATATGAATTTTTTTTCACTGAACATATATTTTCTCCACTAAATAAAAATATTCTGCGGAAAACAGAACGTGATTTTTTTTCACTAAATACAAAAATTTTTCACTGAATGTAAAAATGTTTCCACTGAATGAAATTATTTTTCATTGAATGTAAAAACATTCCTACTAAACACAAAAATATTTCACTGAATGTAAAAATATTTCACTGAATGTAAAAATATTTCACTGAATGAAAAAGATTGACTTTTGCTACAAATGAACAACCATAATGTGTAACCCGACATTAAAACTTAAAGACATTCTTTTAAGCGATGATTTAACCAACGATGTAAAAATAATAGATAACCAACTTGCCTTGATTCTCAAAAAACATCCGTGTTACGGTTGTAAAAATATTAATGACATTTTGCATCGTAAAAAGTGCAATTAAATAAAAACTTGCTTCATTTGCAACCTTCTATTGGACAAAATCGATCACGTGATGTATATTTTTCCAAAATTTGGGTTAGAAAAAGTGTATTTTCCTATAGGCAGCCTCACAGAAGGAATTTTTTAATTAGATATTATTCTATAAACATTCATCTGTTTATTTTGTACCATGTAACCTTCATGCACTTTTCATACGTGAGATATCGCATTTCAAATCACACATATATTTTTCAGATAACAGCATTTTATGAGCGTTTATTTATCCAGATGAAGATTAAGTGGTATCAGGCCGATCCGTAGTCAATTTGTCTAAAGATTGGTACCTTTATCTTTTGAAAAAAATTCAAAAATTTGCAGTAAATAACAGTTCAAATTTTCTATCAATTCAGTGGATGTCAAAAAGTGTGTCAAAATCTAGCTAAAAGCATAACACGCACTGCACACAGAGCTTTCTTTAATAGAGTGCTCATTTCAATAGGAAAACAATGGTTGTTCTCTTGGGAGAAGTGCCTTCTAGAGGTAGTTGGTTATCTATTATTTTTACATCGTTGATTTAACGTATCTTCATGGCATATTTTGGCCAAATTTCCAAGCATGTGCTTATAAAAAAGCTGAAAAAAATCCATAACTAAATTTAGAATTTGGCCCAGTTCTTATAAAAAAACATTCTAGCAACTCAAAATTTCAAACCTAAACCCTGATCTTTCGTACAGGTAGAATTTCAATAGCAAAAAACATCCAGGCAGAAAATGAGTGATTTTATGTAAAAACATTGATCTACTGTATGCTTATAAAATAGTGATTCTTATAGCTAAAAAGTCATTTTCTGAGCCAAAAAGTCTTTTCCCTATGCTCTGTTTTTGTGCAAAAAATCAGAAACATTCATAGCCTAGAAATCTAAGCTAGTTTGATTCAGTCACTTGGATAAATCTGATGGTTAAGTTGTGACCGAATAACTAGCTTAGGGACAGTAAACTCGGTAGCTTATCAACTGACAACAACGACAATTCAAATTTCGCGGCGAGGGATAACATAAACTCGCATAATTTGCATAGTTATTCGTCGTTGACTAGTCTACACAATAGACAGATCCAGGCTTTTAGGCCTTACTCTTGGTCTATAGGCTATAGGCGGCCACTAGTGACCCCCACCGGGAATTGCTTATTAATAGGTTTAAACATAATAGACAACATTCACAAAAGATGTTTATCAATAGAGATTTTAAATAAAAGAATGTTTAAAACACAGCTGATTGGCTTAGGTCTCGAAACTCTCTATTGTTTCATTAAAACCTCAGTGCGCATGCGATTTATCCGGAGAATTTCAATATTCAAAACAAGAGCTGTGCTCATATCCCGAAGAGTAGGAGTTTTACGCTCGAAACGAAGGAAGATATGACGTAGCCTATCGTTGACTTAATTCGTTTATATCAAAAATATGAAATCACACCATACACAGAACATAATATCAAAACATTATTTAGAATTTTTTTTATTTTGTCTTTTTTTCTATCTTCTGATTGGCTCTTATTGTAAGATTAGATAAACAAACTCTCCGTCTTACAGTTTATGCGCTCCTTTTGTAAAATATAAAATGAAATTCTATTGTAAAGTGTGCTGATGGAGAGTGAAGGAAAAATTTGGTCATCTTTTTCAAAAAGTTATGTTCGTGTGTTTTATGGAAAAGTCAACAAGAGACAAATTCGTTTCTTGAGTGATAATTTTGTGATTTGACATAAAAGTATTTTGTATGATTTTTACAAAGCTCATCATAAAAATAACCTTCAACATAATGAATAAAGATTTCTTTAGACTAGCAGGCTAAAATACCGTATACAAAACAATGTAATCAATCCCCCCCCCAAAAAAAACATTTTCTTGAGTCTTGAATTCGTATTTCGTCACTGAAAATAAGCACCGATAATTTTATGTTCTTCGAAAACGAAAGATGTCATTGTCTGTAAAATCGAGCATAAAGTCTCAAATTCATAAAACAACAAGAAACCACAAACAGTCAAAAACCAAGAACTGTCTATCATCTATCCATTACAGTATAATACAATATCATGTCATGCAATCCAATCAGAATACAGAACTACAGCATAGGATCTGTACAAGTACTCTCTCTTATATGCCACATACGATAGTCAATGTTCAATCACAAATCTTTACTTTATTATTTGCCATTCTGGAAACAAGCAACTTTTGCTGTCTTTACGACGAATAGCATTCTTTTTTCTTCATCAGTTCAATAACTCCCAAAAACAAGAGAAGCACTATCAGGTCTTGAAAACTTTTTCTGATACAGTATTCCAAATATATCTCTCGGCTCTCATGGTAATTTTAGTCTCACATCATAATAAAGATAATATAATCGAAGAAAGATCTTGCATTCAATGAGTCCCATCCCCGGGGGGGGGGGGCACTCGATCTGAAAACGACCATACGTTCGGCCCAATTTTGGCTTCTAAAATCGGACCCTTACAGTGCAGTGAATTTCCATGAAAAATCATACCCTTACAGTGCACTTTTTCAAAATTTGTTGCCCGTAAGGGCGAAAATCTTTGCAATTTTCCAAGAAAATGTGGAATTTTTCCTCCAAAATTGACCAATTTTGTGCCAGTTCAGTGCAGTTTTGTAATTTCCTACCCTTACAGTGCACTAGCTGAACTATGAAAAACCTACCCTTAAGGGCCGAACGTCTGGTAGGTCATTTACCTTGAGTGCCCCCCCCCCGGGGTCCCATCCTCTTCTACTCGTTTTCTGATAAAATAATTATAAACTTCTATCGCTCACGAAAACTCCCGATTTTTTACCACGTGACCCACTCTGACCAATCAAAAGCTCACCGAATCCTGCATATTATGAACGCGCCCTTTCCCTAAGCCAGTATTCCAAGGCAAACTTAAAATCCGTAAATATAAAAAAATATATATATATAATATAAATATAAAAAATTATTGTCATAAGCCGTGTGTCCTAGCCTTGTGAATACGGGCTTAGTTAACTAGGCTAAAACATTCAATGACTCAAACTCGAGCAAATCTCCAAAAAGCCTCATTTCTAGGCATATTTTAGCTCAAATTGACCCAATTTTTTTTTCTCGAAAATCGGGCTCCGTCACCTTCGAGGGTTTACTATTTTGATTCTTTGTGCAAAATGTCAGAAAAGTTGAAAGACCCAATCTGGAGAAAAGTACAACCCCCCCCCCCGAATTGGATTGCAGCCTTTTTACAACAACCTTATTTTCGCTAACTTTGACCTTTCTAAGGCTTCTTTTAAGCTAGTTGAGCTTATTTAAAGCAAAATTTTACACCTGTGGCGCTTAAGTTACGAAAAAAGTCAAAATCTTTCCAATCTCACCCCCTCCCAAACTGAAAACTCGCGGCTGGTAGTGTCAAAATTCGTTAGCCCTCTACGGAATAAGTTTTAAAATTTCCACTGATTTTCATAGATATAAAGTCTCTTATAGTCTTATAGACAAATAAGATTTGATTGATTAAAAAGAGATTCAGAAAATTTGAATTAAATAATATTAACTAGCAATTCACAAATTTCACATAATCACACATTTTCGCTGTGGCCTTTTTATGACCATGTAATCAATAACGAAAACATTGGTTTCGATTCTTGTTCTCGAGAACTGATCTTTAGAAACACCCTCTTGGCCAGGTAAAAGACGCAACTCCTTACGATGTACTTTGTATTGCTTACGAAAAGCTTTCAACACTTCGTCAAGTTGGAGATGATAATAATCTTTGGTAATTGTATATTCCACAATGTTTTTCTCTGTAGAATCTAAACGAATTTGACGAATTCTAATCAAGACAAATTCTCTTAATTCGTATTTTACATTTGGCGATATTCCGCATTCTTCTACGGTTTTGAAATTTTCATAAATATTAGAATAAGTTCCAAATTGAAAAAAATCTGAAGGAGACTCCCAACCAGTTGATGAAACAGCAGAACTCTCATCGTCAAGTTGATTTTGGATATTTTCTAATTTCCAGCTGTAATGATTTTCAAGAATTTTCATTTTAACCTCTGCAATTGTGTCTGAATAAGAGACATGTACGACCGTCATCATCGAACTTCCAAATCCTAAATGGTAGACCGCAGTTTCGATTTCGAACGGCTTCTTATTAATGACAACGTTAAAACAAATCACTCCTCCTTCCAAACGTTCTTTTTGCATCAAAAGATCAAATATCTTGGTCGAATCGTTTTCAATCTCTTGATGTTGGAAAAGTATACTTTGTTGATGGAGAGGAATATCATGTGTTTTATAAACATAATTTTTAATGTCTTGGATAGATTCCATTTCTCTTGGATTCAACTCTTCTTCTTTTGTTAAGAATTTCAACTTGAGTGATTTCAGATGTTTGATTCCATATTGAATACATATATCGTCCATCTTTTCGTTTTCTTGAAAATAAGCAACAACAAACATGATCATACTTTCACGAAAATCTTTTTGTCCATCGAAAACGGACTCTCTAGTGTATGGGAAAACTTCTTTATCTTTAGAGAACATTATCAAATGATCAGCTGGCAATCCTGTAATGGCCCCGATATGTTCATAAATTTCAGCCATATTGCGATCAGTATATGTTGTTGTAATTATTTGATTAGATATTCCAAATCCTCTAACGGTTAATCTCCATAACATTTTCAAGTCTTTTGTCTGTTTCCGTTCGAGAAGCTGTAGAGATTGTCTGCATCTTTTCAATCCAAAATAAAGTTTGATTTCATTTAAACCAAAAGTAAGTTCTGAAATGTTCGTATCACCACGAAGCGGTGTTTCAGTATTGTTTCCTTGAAACATAAGCATCAGATCAACTGGTACATGTACAAGAAAATCTGCAATCTTTCTCATTACAAATGATATTTTGTCATTCAATTCAAATTTATTTGAGTTAAAAAATGGCTCTTGATTAAAATGAAAACCATGATAAACGGACACCTTCACTTTACCAAAGGCCATGTTGGTTGCGAGGTTTCCTAGTAAATTAATGTCTTTTGAAATTGAACCCCTTTAGTTTGTTGAATCCCCGATTGAACCCCTTTAGTTTGTTGAATCCCTTTAGTTTGTCGTATGATTGTTGTGCTCTCTGTAACTTTTGATAAGCAATCATTTCAAATCAAACCAACTCATTCGAACCATAATATAAGTTCTCTCTACATAACATCATATTATCTCTTATTTAAATTTTCTCTTCGTTTTCATGATATAATAGATTTCTCTTTCCTTTCATTGATGTACACGCTTTTTTTTTATAAGAATACACTTTATAAAAATGTCCATGATGAAAAAATTAAGAATAATGGTAAGAATATCACCATCATGGAATTTTTGCTACTCAAGCTAAGAATATGCCATTTACAGAACAATTTTAACTGTAAATTGCCAGTTTTTAATCATAAATTGTCAATTACACCAAGGCTCACGCCTTTCACAAAAATGTCATTTTATGCTTGAGACGTATGTACTAAATGTTAAATCTAGTCTGAATTAAGATCCTAACCTAGGAATGCTGTAAGAATATTTTAGGATGATTTTCCCAAAAAAGTTAAGAATATCCATGATGAAATGGATTTACACCATTCTTATAAAAAAGCGTGTAATCTGGTGTAATATAAATAAACCGCTCAGGTAATTTTCATCAATTATAAAACGGCTTTATTTTGATTATAAACACATGACGTGCTGTTTTAAATCCTAACAAAAACGTGAATCTTTTAAGTTACACGTCCTTTTATAAGAACAAACTATATAAGAACATAAGGCCTCGACGGACAAAATATTAAGAACAAGTTAAAACTATAAATCAAAACAATCAAAACTAAAATCAAATTGAGATGTGTAACCCGACATTAAAACTTAAAGACATTCTTTTAAGCGATGATTTAACCAACGATGTAAAAATAATAGATAACCAACTTGCCTTGATTCTCAAAAAACATCCGTGTTACGGTTGTAAAAATATTAATGACATTTTGCATCGTAAAAAGTGCAATTAAATAAAAACTTGCTTCATTTGCAACCTTCTATTGGACAAAATCGATCACGTGATGTATATTTTTCCAAAACTTGGGTTAGAAAAAGTGTATTTTCCTATAGGCAGCCTCACAGAAGGAATTTTTTAATTAGATATTATTGTTCTATAAACATTCATCTGTTTATTTTGTACCATGTAACCTTCATGCACTTTTCATACGTGAGATATCGCATTTCAAATCACACATATATTTTTCAGATAACAGCATTTTATGAGCGTTTATTTATCCAGATGAAGATTAAGTGGTATCAGGCCGATCCTTACTCAATTTGTCTAAAGATTGGTACCTTTATCTTTAGAAAAAAATTCTTCTGAAATGACTGGAAAAGACTGAAATGACGTCAATTGCTTTGACGAAGACTCTACAGTGCACAGTATATTTTTGTAAACTTGAAACGAATTTTTTGTATAGAATTTTTGACTGAAGATCGTGACGAAAAGTTGCGTGAAACTTTAAGTATCAAACAATTCTTATCTCAACTTCAATTTATTGTGTAGAAAAAAATTCAAAAATTTGCAGTACTGTAAATAACAATTCAAATTTTCTATCAATTCAGTGGATGTCAAAAAGTGTGTCAAAATCTAGCTAAAAGCATAACACGCACTGCACACAGAGCTTTCTTTAATAGAGTGCTCATTTCAATAGGAAAACAATGGTTGTTCTCTTGGGAGAAGTGCCTTCTAGAGGTAGTTGGTTATCTATTATTTTTACATCGTTGATTTAACGTATCTTCATGGCATATTTTGGCCAAATTTCCAAGCATGTGCTTATAAAAAAGCTGAAAAACAGAATTTCCAAACAATGAAAAGTAGACCTGTAGAAATTCATCCAAGCAAAAAGTACACTGTATTTTAGCGGAATATGACAATTTTTAAGCTCTTCTCAGGCCAATAAAATTTTTTTTATCAATATGCTTATAAATAAATTTAGAATTTGGCCCAGTTCTTATAAAAAACATTTTAGCAACTCAAAATTTCAAACCTAAACCCTGATCTTTCGTACAGGTAGAATTTCAATAGCAAAAAACATCCAGGCAGAAAATGAGTGATTTTATGTAAAAACATTGATCTATGCTTATAAAATAGTGATTCTTATAGCTAAAAAGTCATTTTCTGAGCAAAAAAGTCTCTTCCCTATGATGGTGCTCTGTTTTTATGCAAAAAATCAGAAACATTCAATGATTCAAACTTGAGCAAATCTCCAAAAACCTCATTTCTAGGCATATTTTAGCTCAAATTGACCCAAATTTTTGTTTTCGAAAATCGGGCTCCGTCACATTCGAGGGTTTACCATTTTGATTCTTTGTGCAAAATATCAGAAAAATTGAAAGGCCCAATCTGGAGAAAAGTTCGAACAAACAAACGAACTCTAGCACAACCCCCCCCTCCCCGAATTGGATTGCGGCCTTTTTACAACAACCTTATTCTCGCTAAATTTGACCTTTCTAAGGCTTCTTTTAAGCTAGTTGAGCTTATTTAAAGCAAAAATTTACGGATACGAAAAAAGTCAAAATCTTTCCAATCTCACCCCCTCCCAAACTGAAAACTCGTGGCTGTAGTGTCAAAATTCGTTAGCCCTCTACGGAATTAGTTTTAAAATTTCCATAGATATAAAGTCTCTTAAAGTCTTATAGACAAATAAGGTTTGATTCGCTACGATCGATTTTGCTAAAATTCGTTTTCTGCTAATATTTCACCACTAACGAACAAAAAAATAAAAAGAGCTTCAGAAAGTTTAAATTAAATAATATTAACTAGCAATTCACAAATTTCACGTAATCACACATTTTCGCTGTGACCTTTTTATGACCATGTAATCAATAACGAAAACATTGGTTTCGATTCTTGTTCTCGAGAACCGATCTTTAGAAACACCCTCTTGGCCAGGTGAAAGACGTAACTCCTTACAATGTACTTTGTACTGCTTACGAAAAGCTTTCAACACGTTGTCAAGTTGGAGATGATAATAATCTTTGGTAATTGTATATTCCACAATGTTTTTCTCTGTAGAATTTAAACGAATTTGACGAATTCTAATCAAGACAAATTCTCTTAATTCGTATTTTACATTTGGCGATATTCCGCATTCTTCTACGGTTTTGAAATTTTCATGAATATTAGAATAAGTTCCAAATCGAAAAATATCTGAAGGAGACTCTCAACCAGTTGATGAAACAGCAGAACTCTTATCGTCAAGCTGTTTCTGGATATTTTCTAATTTCCAGCCGTAATGATTTTCAAGAATTTTCATTTTAACCTCTGCAATTGTGTCTGAATAAGAGACATGTACGACCGTCATCATACAACTTCCAAATCCTAAATGGTAGACCGCAGTTTCGATTTCGAATGGTTTCTTATTAATGACAACGTTAAAACAAATCACTCCTCCTTCCAAACGTTCTTTTTGTGAGAAAAGATCGAATATTTTGGTCGAATCGTTTTCAATCTCTTGATGTTGGTAAAGTATACTTTGTTGATGGAGAGGAATATTATGTGTTTTATGAACATAATTTTTAATGTCTTTGATTGATCCCATTTCTCTTGGGTTCAACTCTTCTTCTTTTGTTAAGAATCTCAATTTGAGTGATTTCAGATGTTTGATTCCATATTGAAGACAAATATTTTCCAGTTTTTTGTTTTCTTGGAAGTAGGCGACAACATATATTAAGATACTTTCAGTTTCAGTGTCATTTTGTTTGAAAACTGACTGATTTGCATATTGAAAAATTTCTTTCTCATTCGAAATCAGCATCAGGTTTTTAGTAGGTAATCCTGTAATGGACTCGATATGGTCATAAATTTCGGCTATATTTTGATCAGTGTAAAATGAAGTAACCATTTTGTTAGTCCCAAAAGCGAGAACGATCAATCTCCATAAAACTCTGAGTTGGTTATTTGAGTTCATTCGTTCCACTAATTCTAGATTTTTCTTGCATCTACTCAAGCAAAAATAAAGTTTGATTTCATTCTTTTCATTGTTTGAAGAAAGTAATGTCGAATATCGAGTTGTGTCATCCAGTGGAAATTTTGGGCAAATCTCATCGAACAAAAGTATCAGCTCCTCAAATGTATTAATGGAGCTCCTCAAAGCGTATAAATATACTGCTCTACGTATACACGAAATGGTATCTCCTAACTTAAAATCAAAAAATGCTTGATAAAATGGAGGTCCATAAGTCTGAAAACAGTAATACAACGAAACTTTCACTTTGGTAGACATCTTTTTCTTCTTCTTGAAAAAAGTGCGTCCTTTTAGCCAGCAAATTGAACTAATAAATAATAATTGCTGCTTCAGTGTTGTTGGAAACCCAGCCGCTATAAGAAGAAGATTTCGTGTGTTAAATTAATGTTGATAGCTTTTCTCTGCTAGCTACTTCTCATACAACGAAACGACAATTTCCTTGAATTTCATGGAAAAAAGGGATTTATGAAACGATTATTAATTAATTGCCGAAACTCTGTAGTTCATCATTTATGTAATACGTCATACATGAATGTCGTTTGACGGTGCTAAGCATTAGAAAGATGATTTTCTAATCACTTTAAAGGTTTTATTTTTACATAAGTGTTTCCGTTTCATATCAAACACGTATTTCATATCAATATCAGGACAGTGTCTTGCTATTGTTATAGTATGCTGATATAAGCAAAAAAAATATTTTTCTTTTCCTCTTTCTGACCAATCTTGTTCCACATCCGTGTCAATCCAATGTGAAAAGCTTGTTAATTAAAATTGATGAGTAAGCAAATGATATCACTCTTATTTAAAAACAAAACTTTTAATTTAATATTTGATTTGATCTTTGAAGTGAAATTAAGACGGGACTGTTGCTGGTGATGTACAGGAAAATTTCCTTACTTAAACATTTCCATTACGTCCTAATAAAAGTCTCAAAATTATGTGGACACTATATCTTTTTAACACACACATTTATTTATGCTGTATCTATATAATAATAACCGTACGTGTCTGAAGCCTTTCGCTGCAGCGTTTTGATTTTCGCTAGCGGTTTTAGCTTGCCGTACATATTTTTCCGGGGACTATGTTTTACTTTTTCTAACTATTCTCATTAATTAAAATTGTTTTAATTTATACACCCTGATTAGTGTCCATGAATAACTTGGAAAAGAACAATACATAGTGAATCGATAGTATTCCACTCAGCCTAACTTTTGAGTGATATTTATATTTTAAGAAGTTCTAAGTTAATCATTTTACTGAATTATTTTGTGCTCACTTATTCCGCCAACATTGGCTTTGATGGCTCCTAAAGAATCATAGCGCATGAACATGATACGTCGAGGAATCATTTGATGCCGTCGTTCTGTATAAGATTCCCATTTCCGCACTAAGATTCTTGTCACTTTTCTAGAATCTTCCCCACTATTTTTCCTGGGATAACCAGCATGAGATTTGAAAGGGTTTGTTCCTAAAGGTACGGAAAATGTTGTGTTTACTCACGAAACTGCCTAATTTTCCGAAGCTTATTTTTCAACTATGCGAAGTCCTGTTCTTATTCCGCTAGAAAAGTGGCAAAGGAATCTTAGTACAGATATGAGAATCTCAAACAAAACGACGGTATTTGATCGCATCCAGTAGCGTGTTGGCAGGGCCCCCCCCAGCAGAGGTTTTTCAAACAGTCGAAATAAAAAAGGGTGCAAAAAGACGCCTCTAATTACTAATTCCGGCGCCCCTTTGCTCTTTTGCACCTTATATATGGCAGTTTTCGGACAAAAGGAGAGAAAATACCCAACATTTTCGTGTTCGCTTCGCTATTTACTTTGCCTCCCCAGTTTGCCTGAATTTTAGTCGACCCACCACACTACTGATCGCGTCATACAAGTAGCAAGGTCACTTTCGTTTACACCGTCCACTATCTTCCCTTGTGGAATGGACACACTGTTATCGTTATAGTCCGCCCTAGGAACACCTTGCTATTAGCATTGTATTACTGGCTGAATGAACACGCACACGATGATTAGGTCTTGAATCTGTACATAATTTCACTTTTACCTAGAAATTTACTTTTGGTTTTTGAGGAAATTCCCAAACTTAATGAAATTTGATACTTCTTTCGCACATTTTGTCACTCATCTTTTAAAAAAAGCTGAATATGCATTATAGCAATAAATCTTTTTTCGATTTTAATTATTCACCAAAAAAGTTCCTAAAAAAATCATATTTTTCTACTCTTCCTTTACGAGAAGAGATCGAAAGTATAAATTTTAACTTTACATTATATAACATGATCGCCTCTTTATAACAGCGTAATCTACAACAAACACGTCCAAGTCGATTGATTCAATCATCCAACAATGTTTAGGATTTTTAGTCACGCCCGTTTGATCTGGCAGGAGATGGAGCTCCCAACGATAAACTCCGTACTGTCTCTTAAAATCTTTTAAAGTTTGATAAAGCAAGAGATGATCTTTAGGTATCGTATAGTGCACAACACCTACATCTGATTGAGTAGAATCTAAACGAATTCTAATCAACAGGCTTTCTTTCATCTGATATTCATGATCTGGTAAGAATCTGCATTCTTCTACAGTCTGACAGTCCAAATAAGTGATGTTTTTCTTCTGAAATTGAAAAAACTCAGAAGGAAATTCTCTACCAGTTGATGAAACAGCGGAGTTTGTATCCTCAAGTTGTCTTTGGATGTTTTCAATCTTCCAAGGGTAATATTGCCGGAGTATTCTCATTTTAGCCTCTCCTATTGTGTCTGAATCACAAATCTCTACCAAATGGTCCGAAACACCTGTACGCCCTTGGTGATGAAACATGACTGTAATTTCAAATGGCTTTTTCCTAATGACGAGGTGAAAACACAAATCTCCATCCAAAACTCCATTTTGTAACAAAAGATCAAATATCTTGGTCGAATCGTTTTCAATCTCTTGATGTTGGAAAAGTATACTTTGTTGATGGAGAGGAATATCATGTGTTTTATGAACATAATTTTTAATGTCTTTGATTGATCCCATTTCTCTTGGGTTCAACTCTTCTTCTTTTGTTAAGAATCTCAACTTAAGTGATTTCAGATGTTTGATTCCATATTTGAGACAAATATTTTCCAGTTTTTCGTTTTCTTGGAAACAAGCGAAAACATCTAGGAACACATGTTCATGAAAAACTGACTCGTTTGTATATTGAAAAGGTGTTTTATCATCAAAAAGTAATATCAGGTTATCAGCCGGTAAGCCTGTAATGGACTCTAAATAGTCATAGATTTCAGCGATATTGCGATCATTAGTATATGTTGTCGTAATTATCTGGCCACTTCCAAAAGCTATAACAGTAAGTCTCCATAAGGATGTGATATGATCTGTCGAGAAAACTGTTTTTCTTATTTTCAAAATCAACATAGACTCTTTACATTTTCGTAAACCAAAATAAAGTTTTAATTTATTCGTCCTTGGAATTGAGTCAATTCCAGATTCTGATGTAACAAGAGTTGAAAGTCGAGTTTCTCCAAGAAGAGGTGTTGTAAAATTAACGTTATCAAATAAAAGTACCATGGCCATGGGGTAACCATATACCAGTCCTCTCCATGCAATCTTTTGATTTACATATGCAATAGTATCATTCAACTCAAAATCATTCGATTCAAAAAATGGACCTTGGTCAATATGTAGACAGTGGTATATTGAAACTTTCACTTTGATAGACATTGTTGTGTTTCTTCTTGATTAAAATTTCTTTGATGGTTCAGAGTTTTGTTGAATAGTTGGTTAACCAGTCGCTAATATTGTGCTATGTAATTCTCTCCAGTAATAGTATTGCCCCTATATATTTTAAAGATTCACATTTTCTTCGAAATTCTTACAATGGAAAGTGATGTAACAGCATTTTTAAAATAGCCTACTAATGATTAACGTTATATGGATCTAATTATATATTTATGTTTAATTAAAATGCTGCTCTAATCACTTTCGATAACCATGACAATGAAAAGAAGGTCATTATTTATGAACATTTCAAGTCAATAATGACATGTATAAATGAAGTCAAAATCATCATGGTGAAAACAAAAATGTTAAATAAAAAATTGCGTTTGTCGTTAGGTCTGGGAGAAAATTGACACAACAAGCTAGTCTACAAGAATCAAAAAACTTCTTTAATCTGTTAATTAAACAAGAAAAAATATGTCCTTGCCACAACGAGTCCAAATTCTAGTTTATCATGGTTTTCGTTCGGATAGACGTCCAGCTTTCCGTTCAAATGATGTTTTTGATGTCTTTGTATTGAGTGATACAATTTTAGATGTACGTGACAAAGTTGCAACATATCTTAATATACCAAAAGATTTAATACTTTTATTTGACACAGATGACATTGCAAAACCACTTAATTACGATACACTTCTTTCGACGTTTGCCACTTCGGATAACTCTGACACCAACTTGAATCTTGAGCCAAGTAAAATCAAACTTTATTTTGGATTGAGAAGATGCAAGAGATCTCTGGAGATTGTAGAACGAAGAAAAGCAGTGCACCCTACAGATCTTATAACTATTTTATGGAGATTAAACATTAAAGGGTTTGGAGCAGATAAGATGATAACTACAGTTTATACCAACTTTAATGCTGCAGAAATCTATGAATATGTTGAGGCTTTTACAGGACTCCCAAAAGATTACCAAATATTAATATCAAATGATAAAAAAATCATTCGATATACAAGTGAATCTGTTTTCAAAGGGAAGGGAATAATTCAGGATAGTATTTTGTTACATGTTGTTGCCTACTTCAAAGAAAACGAAAAAATTGATGAAATCTGTCTCGAATATGGAATCAAACATCTGAAATCACTCAAATTGAGATTCTTAACAAATGAAGAAGAGTTGAATGCAAGAGAAATAGAATCTATCCAAGACATTAAAAATTATGTTCATAAAACACATAACATCCCTCCCCGTCAACAAAGTATACTTTTCCAACATCAAGAGATTAAAAACGATTCGACCAAAATATTCGATCTTTTCTCACAAAATGAAAATTTCAAAGGAGAGATGCACTTAAATGCTGTGATTGAAAAAAAGACATTTAATATTGAAGTGGTTGTGCATTTTTGGGCTAACCATTCTGAAACGCACTTTATCGAGATCTGCGATTCCGACAATATTATTGGAGATGAAAATCCTAAGAAGATATTACTCGTGGGGATTGGAGGATATCACAAAACGACTCAATAGCACTAGCTTCAAACATTTAAGAATAGAAAGTAAAATAGTTACGGATATTTTCAATCTAAAAAAAGATAATACCATCTTTCAAGATAAGAAAACTGTAGAGGAGTGTAATATTTTACCGAATTCAACTGGAAATGTTATGTTAGAGACCATATTGGTCAGAATTTGTTTAGATTCTAAAGAAATGATAGTTGAGTATTCGATTCCCAAGCATCATTATTATAGACACCTCTATGAAACTTTGAAAAGCTTTATGGAGGAATATGGAGTGCATAACAAAGAGCTTCACCTCATCTCCGGTCAACTTGGTGTATTTAAAGATCCAGTGCATTGTTGGAAGATTCAAAAACTGGATGGTGATGTCTGCGTTATAGAATATGTTGTTGTGAAAAAAGCGAAAGAAACTTGTCATATTTTGTGATTACCTTTTTTTTGTAATTCAACGTCAAAAATACAGAGTGTCTCAAGAAAAAAAATGTGTTAAGGTTAAAATCTTCATGTTGAGTTTAAAATCTTCCTATTTTGCATGAAGTTGAAGTCGAAGATTTTCTCTGTACACGTGCTTTTGGGAAGAGTCTTTGGACAGTATTTCTTGTTTATTTCGTATGGCACTGTGAGGCACCATTTATTTTTCTATAGCCAAATTTTTTATGGTAATTTCTTTCAATTGCTTTCATTGTATTGCATACACGACGGAAGCTTTGTAAATCTGGTACGGCGAATGAGGAAATTTAAGCGATTTTACCAACGAAGAGGAAAATATTGGAATTTATTGTGAAAATCATGCACGGCGGCCACCGCTCCTGCCGTACCCGGTGCGTTGTGCTTGTTGCATTGTGACACCATTGTGTGTTTTATAGCCTGAAAATGCATTTCGTGTTTTAGCTTAAACAATAATTTATTAAACGATAATTAAACGATTCCTAACGTCCCAAAATTTTTTGCTTGAAACCATCCATAACATTTTATATTTGGAAGGAGAAAGTCCAACTTTAATTTTATAATGAGACATTTGGTTTGAAAATGATAATCAAATTCTCAAAAATCATGCGAAATCATGAAATTGGGCTTTATTGAGAATCACCACAATGCATTGTGCACCCTGACTACACGTTTTTTTTAATAAGAAAATGTAAAAATTTTTGAAGCCTTCGGATGTTCCTTAACTGTGTGAGTTTGAAGCCTAGATTTTCTTAACATTTTCTTATTGTTACCATTTTGTAAGCATTTTTCTAAGAAATAGGGTGTTTTAGAGTACGCAAAACCTGAAAATACTCTTAACTTACTTGTTCTTAATATTTTGGCCATCGAAGTCTTATCTTTTTATATAGTTTGTTCTCATAAAAAGAACATGTAGACAGAATCTCTCAAAATCTCAGTGACATCACTAATTCTGGTGCAAACTGCAATAAAAATTAGCAAAAGAGAAATTCCCGGGGCAATTCTATGAATCAGCACTCTAGAGTTGTGCTAAGAAGAAAACCAAGAGAAAGGAACGCCTGAATAAGATAAAAGCTTTGTGTGCCTAGTGTCATACACGTTTTTTTATAAGAACATCCAAAATTTTTGAAGCCTTCGGATGTTCTTAGCTTTTTGGGTTTTAAGCCTAAAAAAGTTCTTAACATGTTCTTATTTTCACCATTTTTTGAGCAATTTTGCCCATTTTTCTAAGAAACCGGCTGTTTTAGAGTCGGCGAAACCTTAAAATGTTCTTAACTTGTTCTTAACATTTCGGCCATCGAATCCTTATGTTCTTATATAGTTTGTTCTTATTAAAAAAAAACGTGTATAGTTTTGGTTTCATTTCCTTGTAAAAGGGACGCTTTTCTCATCACGAAAGTAATGTAAACTGATTAGAAATTCATTATAGCTAAGAAAAATGTCTTATTTGATCATATAATATCATGCAATAGCGAATGAAAAAATTTGATAAACTATTTGAATAAATTTTACAACTATTAAAAAAACATCGTCAGTACTTCATCTCTCATTTATAAATATTCTCTTTTTGACTAGATGAAAGACAGTATGTGAACACGATGTCTAGCATAGTGAAAGTTTCAATTTATCATTGTTTTCAGACCGATCAAGCTCCGTTTTTTGAATCGACTGATTTTAGGCTGAGCGATAGAATATCATTTGTATGTGTAACTCTATCATGTACAAGCACATTTCTGTCCATACCAACAGATTTAATACTTTTATTCAATGGTAAGGATTTTACAACTCCTCTTCTTGGAAGTACACTTCTCTCAACACTGGCGACTGGTGACGACGATTCAATATCCGAGCAAACCGAAATTAAACTTTATGTTGGGTTGAGAAGATGTAGACAATCACTGGAGATTGTCCAGGAAAGAAAACAAGTAGACTCTACGTACACAATCAAAACTTTATGGAGATTAACAGTTAAAGCTTTTGGAACAGGTCAAATAATTACAACAGGCTACACTGATCGCAATATGGCTGAAATTCACGACTATATCGAGTCATTTACAGGATTGCCTGCTAAAAGCCTGATATTATCAACAGAAAAAGGAATTTTACGAACTGATGAAAGTGAAATAATGCAAGTGTATGTTGTTGCCTACTTCAAAGAAAATGAAAAACTGGAAAATATTTGTCTCAAATATGGAATCAATCACTTGAAATCGCTCAAATTGAGATTCTTAACGAAAGAAGAAGAGTTGAATCCAAGAGAAATAGAATCTATCCAAGACATTAAAAATTATGTTCATAAAACACATAATATACTTTATCGTCAACAAAGTATACTTTTCCAACATCAAGAGATTGAAAACGATTCGACCAAAATATTCGATCTTTTCTCACAAAATACAAGCTTCGAAAGAGAGATGCATTTCCATGTTGTGATTGTCAAGCAAACATTCACGATCGAGGTTGATACAGATTTTCGGCGGAATCACTCTAGAAAGTATTTGATTGAAATATCTGGTTCAGATACCATAGCCGAGGTTAAGATGAAAATACTAGAGAAACATTATCCAGAGAGGTTAGCATATATTCAGAAACAACTGTGCGATCCGAACTCCATTCTTTCATCGACAAGTAGAAAGGTTCCAACAGATTGCTTTGTTCTTCGACGATTTAACGACGTTTTCGAAGACTCAAAAACAGTAGAGGAATGTAAAATTTCACTGAATATAAAAAATTACAAAATTGATGAAACGATCTTGGTTCGAATTCGTATGGACCTTCTTCAAAAAGGGGACGAAATAATAGAGTATCCAGTTTATAAATTTCTTTTTGATACTAACAGTAATGAGGCCTTGAAAACTTTTTTGTCCACGTTTTGTTCACTAGAAAGAATAAGCAGTCAGGAGCTTCATGTAATGCCAAACCAAAGAGGAGTAGTCAGAGATGCTCAACATCCATGGAGAATACAATATATCAACGACGAAGTATGTATTTTAGACTATTTCATTGTAAAAAGACAATTAACTTGCACTATTTTGTGAGAAAAAAATCCGTACAAATTAAGTCACTATGTTAATTCTTAGGAGCTTTTCATTGAATATGATACTATTTAGAAGATATTATACACGTTTTTAATAAGAAAAAACTATATAAGAACATAATGCTTCGATGGCAAAAATGTTAAGAACAAGTTAAGAACATTTTAAGGCTTTGCAGCCTCTAAAATACCCAATTTCTTATGAAAATGGGCAAAATAAGAACATTTTTAAGGCTTAAAACTCAAAACGTTAAGAACATCTGAAGGCTTCAAAAGTTTAGCAAGTTCTTATAAAAAAACGTGTACGTTTTAATTGACGTGTGCGTGATAAAATGCAAAGATTAATATATTCTAAATACTCCTCTCGGGACAAAATTTAACCATTTTTGACAAATATGTGCTCCATCTAAAAAATATATATGAAATCTCTTTGAAAAGTAAATGGTTTTAAAGCGCCTTCAGTGAGAGCAGTACTTTTAAGCTACAAATTACCCAACATACTACCCTTTGAAAAATTTTGTCCGAATACCTCCGGGACGAAAGGGACACTCACCATCAGTAATTTGAATCAGCACCACCCCCTCAGATCCGCCACTGCCATTAATAATTTATTTTTTAGGAAATCTTTATTATAAGAAAAATGACTTGCAACCAATATCACCCCCCGTAGCTACATCATCTATTGATATAACCATGGAGGTAATAAAAATTAGATGGAGTAACAACTTTTCTGTAATAGCCAAAGAAGTCATAAAACTCTTTAGAAATTTCTTTCAAATCGGCCTCCTTTGACTGCTAATCATTGATAGAAAAAATCAGTCAAGATATAGACTAGTAAACTAGTAGGTTATTACTTATAACCTTATAACAAAACTGTCAATGAAATAATGTAAACACTAATTAAATATTCAGCGCGCGTGAGAGAAAAGGAAAATAACCGACTAGAAGCTACTTCCAACGCCTTTTTTTCTTCACCTAAAATCGTAAGGAGAGACATACAGATTTCTGTATGTCTGACCCGTGCGTAATTCCATTTATTTTTCTTTCTGTTTATTGTGTTTTTGGAAATACTCATTTATTTATATGTTCCCATGTTTAATGTTACTATGAAATATCATTTAGTCAAAAAAGTTGGATGGATTCTCAAAAACCTAAAAAAAGTTGTAAAATTAAACAACGTTTTTTGAGGGAAGTAGCTTCTAGTCGTTGAAATTCAGAAAAGACACGCAACCTCACCTCTTCGATTCTTTTTTTTTTTGGAGCTTGATTTTTTTGTATATGGGTCTGTTTTCAACGACTAGTTTACTAGTCTAGTCAAGATATAGATTATAAGAATTAAAGTAAAGTTCTGTCCAACGAAACCTATATGAATTCATGTATAAAACATGAAATTTGGTCAATTTGTACCAAAATTACGATGTTTTTAAGTGTTGCCTGGAAAGGCTTATGATGACGTCATCAAAAAACTTTCAACCTCCATAACTTTTGATAGGAAGATTTTCAAGGCATGTTTTATACCTCAATTTTTATCAGCATTTCATGTTCTTTCCGTTGGAACCATCAGATTTTGAATATTTTCAAAAAAATAATTTTTTGCCCAGCCACCTGATGACGTCATCTGGCAGGTGGCCAGGTGGCAAAATTTGGTGTAACTGTTTAAAATTAAGTTTTAGACCCTCTAAGGATCATCTGTGCCAAATTTCATGCTTTAATCACCATCTGAAGTATTCTTACGTTTTTATGTGCTAACAGACCTCACTAGTAAGAATATGATTAGTTCTATTTATACTGAGACGATTAATTTGTCTGAAACGAGCAATTTAGAAAATGAGCATCATGGAGGAATGTACGTCCATTCATGTTTCAATAAATAAAATCTCCTCCACAGATCACATTTTATATACTACCCGCCTCAGACGATTTTTCCGTCTCAGTATAAATGGAACTATTGATAACAAACAAACCAAAACGAAATGTCATATAATAACCTATGAAAGTGAAAGGCATACATTATGTCAACAATTTCTAGCAGATTATTAAAGCTTGTCTCATTTTACATTTTAAAAGGGAAAGACAACAAAAAACCTCGTTAAAAAATCAATCACAACATAAGAAAGCGAGAATAATTTTGATATCTCTTTTTGATGATAAAACAAAGTGTACAGTACTGTAGTTAGAGGACTATGTAATTGAACAATTTTGTTACTGTAAAAAGACTTTAATCATATGAGTTTATACTTACCAAAATGTCTAGCAAAATAAGAGTCTTGATTTATCATGGTTTGCAATCTGAAGGAGCCCCATTTTTCAATATTGAGTTTCACATGAGTGATACTATAATGACTGTAACTGAAATGGTTGGGAGTCTTTTATTTATACCAATGGATCTTATACTTTTGTTTCAAAGAAACAACACTGAAACTGCGCTTCGTAGTTGTACAAGGATTTCAGAACTTACTTTTGATTCAAATGTAATCAAACTTTACTTTGGATTGAAAACATGTAGGCAATCTATGAAAATTGTCAACCAAAGAAAAGTAATAGAACCAACAGACCAAATTAAAATCTTGCATAGATTAACAGTTAAAGGATATGGGACAAACCGGATTATTGCTACAACTTATACTAATCGCACTGTCATTGAAGTTTATGACTATATAGTGGCTTTAACAGAAATACCGATAGATACCCTTATATTATTATCTGTAGATAAAGAGATACTACAATACAAGGAATACAAGGAAGATTCGAGAATTAAAATTGAAGATATAATTATGTATACTGTTGCCTATTTCCAAGAAAATGAAAAACTGGAAAATATTTGTCTTCAATATGGAATCAAACATCTGAAATCACTCAAATTGCGATTCTTAACAAAAGAAGAAGAGTTGAATCCAAGAGAAATGGAATCTATCCAAGACATTAAAAATTATGTTCATAAAACACATGATATTCCTATCCATCAACAAAGTATACTTTTCCAACATCAAGAGATTGAAAACGATTCGACCAAAATATTTGATCTTTTCTCACAAAATGAAAATTTCAAAGGAGAGATGCATTTTCATGTAGTAATTGGTAAAAAGACATTCAAGATAAGTGTTGAAGGTTGTCATTGGAAAAACGATCGTAAGAAACATTATATTGAGGTCAACGATTCAAATACCATAGCCGAGGTTAAGACGAAAATACTTGAGAAATATTATCCAGAGAGGTTAGAATATATTCAAAAACAACTGAGCGATCCGAGCTCCATTCTTTCATCGACAAGTAGAAAGGTTCCAACAGATTGCTTCGTTCTTCGACGATTTAACAACGTTTTCGAAGATTCAAAGACAGTAGAGGAATGTAAAATTTTACCAAATTTAAATGATTATGATGATTATGTATTTGAAGAAACAATCTTAGTTAGGATACGATTGGACTCACTTCAAAAAGGGAAAGATATTATAGAATATCCTGTCACTAAGTTTCTCTTCGACTTTCACTGTAATGAAACATTGAAGGAATTTCGGTTACAAAACGGAATAGATCGTAAAGAACTTCATGTAATGCCACATCAAATAGGTGTGACGAGACATCCAGAATGGCCTTGGAAAATACAAAATCTTGAAGGTGAAATTGTTTGCGTTTTGGATTATTTTGTTGTAAAACGTAATTCAAGCTGTTATATTATGTGAAAAGTAAAAAATAATACGTTCATTTTTTATGCAATACACCTTTCCCGAGATATTGCTCTTTTTTAAAGGTTTTGAAATCACATCAAAATTTTTATGTTAGAGACGAATCAATCCTGAACATTTGATACATGCAGCTCAGCCTCGTTCTCATTTGATTCTATTGTTTAAAATAAAAGTTTAATTCAAAATAACTCAAAAACCGGAAGAACTTTTTAGACAGTACTTTTTTTATTTGTTTTGTATTTTTTTCACAGATTTTTGTTTTACCAAAATGAAACACTTAAAGATTGTAACAAAAAAGTCGAAAACATTTCGGGAAAGGTGTATTTTAGACAATTTTAGATAATTTCATATTTAATACCTTTTTTAAAAGAACAATTCCAATGAGTCTTAAAAATTAATAAATAAGAACAGTTAAGGAACAATACTTGGCCTGGAACCATTAAATTTTAAGTAAATCAAGGGTCAATTCAGTAAAACTTAGAATACCTCTAGGGATGATTTAAAAATTTCGTCAAAAATTTTTAGCTGAATCTGACCACTTTCGGTGTCTATATAGTAGAGAGTCAAAAATTTGAGAGATAGAGACCAAAATTATGGGAGTAACCACAAGCCACAATTGAAAATAACTGAATGGTAATATCCAAAATTATGAAATGACAAAACAACCGTGCACAATGACACCCATCTTTGCTTGAGTTCGAAATTTGGTTAAAAGCAAGAACTGTCAAATAATTCAGATTGCGGAAATGGCTGTAAATCGGAATATTTTTTTTCGATTAATGGAGAATGGGACAAAGTCGTTGTCTTGAGAAAAAATTCCTGTATTATAGGTTGACTATTTAACCCTTTTATTGTTACTATCATTCTTTACTGCCTAAGTTACCCCCTTAGGCATTGGAATGGTACGGGTATATGGCACCCTTAAGGGTGCCTTTTGGAACCTATGGAAGTCCTTGTGAGGGCTGGAAAGATCAGAAAATAATGATTTCAATCGTTTGCCCCTTGAAGGATGGAAATTTGGTCAAATTAGTTCTAACAGGGGGCAAATTTTTACTTAATCGCCACCTTTTTAGTTCCGCTAACTTACTTACTTACTGCACGATTTCCCAGCAGCTGGGGTTGGACGCTAAGGGTCCAAAAAAACAACGAAACTTCGTTGGGCAATTTATTTACCCATAAACCTGCATAAACCACAAACTGCAAGCAATAATTAGAGATAAATAACGTGATGTAAGGAAACTGATTTAATCAGAATACAAACAGTTTCTCAGAATATTTTTTCTGCTGAATCGGAAAAAGGAAAAATTTATTTAATGAGGAAATTTAAGAAATACAATGAGGTCATTCAAGGATTGATGATGTTTCTCATTTAACCAGGTTTTAGCGAACTGTAGACCAAGTGGGAAAAAGTGGGAAAATGTGGAAAAAAGAAAAATGGCTAATGATAAAATCAGAGTTTCAATTGTTTTAATACTGAAAAAGCTTCACTTTTGGAATCGTACACTATTTCCAGTCGAGTGAAACAATTTTAGATGTACCCTTAAAGAATTTGGTCAAAATCCGCCAAATTAAGTTCCCGCCAAATTTAATGTTTTCCGCCATCCGCCAAAAAGCTTATTGTACACTGGCTTTCAGAGCATTTTTTATAATCAAGAAAATAAACGTATTTCTTACCCTATTCCCAAAGGTCTTAAAACATAGCTTGAAACTTCAATAGCTTTGGAAACCAGAAATATGTTTGCTGTAATCTGACCATGGTCGTTTATACACATCAATGTCCCTGAGAGTGTAGAAAAAAAGATTTTTAAGGTAGAATAAATCAATGAATGCACAATTAGGGTTTAGTTTTCAAAAAGGTTCAATATAAGTGCAGCATTGCAACAATAGTCAAGCTATGAAAACCACATCATTATCAGAAATTTGTAAAAGTTTTTCTGGGCTAACCATTTGAAATTTGAGGTAGTTTCTCCTTATAATTGATAATGACGAGCGAAACGTTGGGTTAAAGTCCGTCATTTGGAGAACCGTACCGAATTTTAAATAAAAAGGTTTTCTTTTCACTATCGAAAACAATGAACATTAAGTGCTTGTAATAAATACATTATCCATGTGACATTTGACGTACTATATTCATTTATACCTTGGAATACATCTGTCAAACATTATCTTGTATAATCTCTTCCATTTTTCTTTCCTTGAAGTATTTTTCATTATTATCTGTGTTAATGATTTAAAAATAGATTTATTCTTGAATGCACTTTAACCAACAAATAAGATCTCAATAAAAAAAAAATAAAAAATCTCAGCAAAGGAAATTTCTCAAAAAATTATTAACCTTAGTTAAGAATTAGACATTTTAAGAATTTATAAGATTGTGAGCTCTTAAATTTGGTCAATGCTAAACGCGTTTATTAGAGCCATAGCAAGAAAACACTATTTTGAGGACAACACAAATATCTTTTATTTCCACGTATCATTTTCATTTTGCAACCCAGTATTCGTTAAGCTTTGTAACCTTGGTCAAAAAGTGTTTAACCAATTTCTCACAACAGCAAGAAATTATGGTATTTGATAGTGAATAAAAACAAAAGTTTCATTACTTCCAGTCACTTCCCAAACTTAAACTCGCCAACTTACCCAAATCAAAATTACTGGATATGGGCTGTTCCATTGGAAAAAGAAGGAAGTTTTGGCTGGTTTTGTTTGATAGAAATAAAACATAAATTATTGTTAGAATATTTGAAACATAATAGTGTAGAGGAAATAAACTACTCAATGTATATATTGCAATATTTAAATGTCTGAGCTATTTTTTACAATAAATATTTACAGAAATAGTATACAGTGTCTTTAAAGCAAATAAACAAATCCAATAGAGTCCACTAGAATTACCTTGGAAAAAATAATACCAGAACTCAATATAAATACTTGGCTGAAATTTGGCAGGGAGGCTCGTAATGGGTCCTAGAACCGCCAAGAAAAACTGCAATCGAAAGGAAGAGTTTTGGACCCTTTTTAGGGGATTTTATTATGTCGATTTTCAGTAAAAAATTGTTTTACAAAGTTTTCGAAAATAAATAACAGAATATCTAAAAGATCATGAAAAGCACATGGCAAAAATTGGGTCTTTTATGAAATTTGGTCAATTACCTAGACCCCTAAAATGGTCCAGAATGACACAAAATCTGTCACATTCCTTGGTGATGTCATTGTGCACAGTAACGTTTACACTTTCAAACCAACATTTCAAAAAATGGGCCATGAAACGTACTCCCAGTAGGGGATACTGGGTTTACAGAATGATAGGGGTATCAGTGTGTGAATTTTTACGACCTTTATAGGGACTAATTTGACCAAATTTTGATGATTTTGGGGTCAAATAATTGAAATTTTCCTATTTTTCTGACCCTTAGTGCAAAAGTGGGACAGGGGTTGAATTTTCTAATTTTCCCAACAGGGACTGCCAGGTTCCAAAAAAGGGTCGGACATACCTGTACCTTCACTAGCCTAAGTACCCTCCCCGATGGGAAGGAACTAGTTGAAAATAGTTTCGATTAGCTAAGTCACAAGATAGTTTTGCTAACTCAGCCAAAATATTGTAAAATATGCTGACTCAACAAAAATCATTGATTTTACAACAAAACGGCCCTGGGCATGGTATATCGTGATCCTGGATGGTATTATCAATAATGCTTCACTAGGCTATAGAATCAGCTGCAAAATCCTTGTGTTTTGGCTCAGCATAGTAATAAATTGATAATAATCAATGTGTGAAGAACTTCTAAGTAAATCTTCAACAATGTCTGCAGGTGGTGTTAAAATCTCTTTCTTGTAAAATATCTGTTCTCTAACATTTCTTAAAAATGATTTGGATGGGACGTTACTTCTTGGTGAATTTTGATCCAGAGATGATTCATGGTGTATCAAATTCTTAAAAATATCTTCACAATGTTTTGAGAATTCCATATAGTAAAATATGAACTGCATGTTGTATGTAAAGTCTGAAAAAGAAATGACTAAATTGGTTTCTAGACAATTTTCATTCTGAGAAGCAATTTCCATTGCCTTTTGTACAATATCCTCTGAAAAATCTGGACATAATAAACATAGAAATGATTGAAAATCATTGCCAGAATACAATCCACCATTTGATGAAAGATGTTCAAAAGATTTCCAAAATTTTCTAATAAACGATAAACGATTCCAATTGGTAGATTGGATGTAATCATATTCACGCAACAAAACATGATTTCCGTTTTTGACGTTAACAAAATACTCGTGTAAAAAATTAGTAGATGTGATTTTAATGTTGGATGTTTTACAGCGCAACATCTGTTTGACCGCATCCCCTAAGTAGAAATGGATGTCATACTTCAGTAAATACTTTTCACCATCCATCATTCTGTTATCTACTCCTGTTGAATCTTTTTCATTTTTCCTAATCTTGTTGTCAGTATTTATTAAGCTCATTTTATTTTTATTATTTACCTGAAATCAGAATAAAGGAAGGTTAAGAAACAGTCTAAATCTAAGCCACAATAAAAAGCATTACACGCAAAGACTCAAAAATCAAAGTCAATAGAAGATTTTATTTTATTATTTTAATGTCCCTCATGAACAAAAGTTTTTGTGTTTTTAATGCACCCTTCAAAAACACCTTTCGAGAATAATAACATACATTATGGCATTTATTAGATTGGGAAATTACTTCTGAGTCAAAGATCTAACTTTTAATTTTCAATATTTCTCTTTCTTTTTGCTTATTATAATGTACAAAAAAATTAATTACAAATATATTTACTGAAAATAATTACTTCAAGCAACAAAATGAGGTTTGATTTAAGGATCCAGCCCTCATGGTTAAGGAAATCGATATCTTAAAGGAAGATTCATCAAAGCATTTTTTTTGAAACAAAAAATTTTGTAGAAAGTCTAGATATGCATTTACAAAGCCATCATCCAATCAAACACATATACATTGTGCTTGAAAAGTGTGAAAAATATGCAAAGAGAAACATTCCTTTCAAAAATCTGAGCATCTTCCTTTCCTTTCCCAGTCACCATACCGTGTTGGTTCAGGACCAAGAGGACCACCTATTTCGCCAGTTTCAGGGTTTGTTGCCTCTGGGAAGGGTGCATAAGGATCTGGTTCCTGCTCCTCACTCTCTGCGGAAGTCGTTGGTTTTTGTTCATTTGTTGCTTTTGCAGCTTCACTAAATTTACCCAATGGTGTTTTCTCTTCCAGGATTTTGTCAGATACCAACAGTCTTGTATTTGTATGCAATAATGCTGTTAAAATTTGCCTTGGTTGCTTTACAAGGTTACTCAAAATTGAATTATTCTTCAGTGATGATGTCATAGTTTTTGACTGTATTTTAATAATTCTAAATGATAGAAACAGTAAACAAAAGTTTCATACACCTAGTTGGCCTGACAAAGACATATTTATTTTTCACTTTTAAAAGAGATCTTCTTTTGTTTGTTTATCTTTGTCAACCAGCATCTTATGTGGCCATAGTGGGCAATTCCCTCCGACCCCTGTCTAAAGTTCAAGTCCTACCTTTTTTTAAATCCAAAAGTCCTTAAATGGAAATCAACGGAGAGAGATGGAGTAAATGCCAAACAAAAATGGTTGTGATCTCCTAAAGGACTATAGTCACTTTAACAGTGGTGCCATTTCTAGTGCATTTATTTAGCTAGCCTGGATACCACCTGCTGAGGCAAATACACATTGTTTTTTTTTAAGAAACATACTTTTAAGAAACATGAGGCTCAGAATGCCTAAAAAACTAAGAAACATCTACGAAACATGCTGGGGCTGAGAATGAGAAAATAACATTTTTTGATTCGTTTTTTTAAGAGCCTTCCAATCAAGGCAAAGGTCCAGAAAAATAAGTTGTTTGTTGATTGTTTCGAGTGTATTACAATAGAAATCTCTTAGGAATTCCTCGAGGGAATTCTATTGTAATACACTCGAAACAATCCCACAATGCATCACTTTTTTAGAAAAATCAAAAACTCCAATAAGGTCTATTGAACGCGTAATTACTAATAGCATTTAACATTACATAACGCGTTGATATCTCTTCACTCCCATGAAATGTGATTCAAAATTGATGAGCACAAAAACAAAATCAAGAATTGGAAACTCATGCTTATGAGACAGACGCTTGAGCTAACCACGCTTGGAGGGTGTGAGGGAAAGCGTGAACTTATGAGAAAGAAAAAGGAAAGAAAGAAACGAGAAGAAAATTAGTTCCCGCTTTGATGTTATTATTGAAACAAAAGGATCAGTCACGTCGACATTCCTTTCCACACGTCAGCAATCTAGTTTTTATAAATATAAAAACTACATTGTAAGGTTGATTCTAAAAAAGAATAGCCGTTTTTTTAGACGACTACATTTTAATTTCTGTCAAACAAAACCCCCTAAAATTTTAGTATGTTCAATCTATTCATGGTACCCTACCACCCTGAAAATCTCTTGCCAAAAGAAGATCGCTACAGTATCTGGCCCCCAAAACGTCGATCAAATTTGAAATCTTTCTCAAATCTAGAGGAAAAGAAAGAGGTTTTGCAAAAATATTTGCTGCATGAAGGGCTTTAACATCTCTACTTTATTTCCTGGAAGTTCTTTTTCAAAATTTTCAATTTCAACAATATTTTTCAATCGCTTAAAGATAGGTAGCTTTTTTCTAATCATTCTAATTTTCTGATTCTGAAACACAATTAGCATGCTATAAAACATACATACGCCCACTTGGTGAATATGCATCATCTGTATGGGACACTCCAGGAATTGACACATTGACATCTAAATTTGAGGCTGTACAAAGAAAGTCATTCCGTTGGATTTACAACAAATGGGACAGGAAATCATCCCCAACATCTCTTCTTAGAGATGCCCAATTGGACACATTTGAGAAACGCCGAAAAATGATTAGATTGAAATTCTTTCACGATGTTCTCCACAATCTAAAACATGTGGACAAATCAATTCTCCCTAATAGGCAGCGTTGTAAGAACATTTCAACAAATACTGGGTTCAATTCAATCGTATACAATGTCATTTTTCCCTCGGGTTGTCAAGCTATGGAACAATCTCCCTCTGAAGTCACATCTATTGAAGATCGTAATATATATTTTAGTAAAATTAACAACTTAGATTTCAAATAGACATAAGATTTACCCAAAATTGCATTGTGCTAGTCAAACTAATCTCTCTTATCTACTCTCAGCAATTTCAATACTAAATCTTAAGTCCCATAAATGCTGACATAAATCATAATCTCTACGATTCTTATTTTCTTCTCAACCACTTTTCATCCTTCTATTTCATTATTAGAAAATAAATTATTTTAAAAACATTAAAACATTAACATTTAAACCCATCATTCATTGTACTGTATATATTTTCATATTTCAATCCTAGATTTTATTTTTTTAAATTTCTTTATTTTTGTATCAAATTTCTTTTTTTTAATTTCTTTTTATTTATATTCAAGAGAATAGGTTTTGTAAAACCTTCTACGAATTATCAAATAGAAATATAAATAATGGCCCCCAAAACGGGGGTTTGCAATTTTAGCAATTTCTCGAGATATCTTTAAGATATGAATACAAAATTTTTACTATAGTTTTGAAATGTGATTTAGAGGGTTTTGGGCATAAATTTGTTTGATAAAATTTTTACAATATACCCCTGGTTGTCAAAACGGAGGTTTGGGGCCCCCAAAACGTAGGTGTAGTTAAAATCAAATTATTAAGCCCAGTGGTAATAGGGGTAGAAACTATGAACATATGTGTCGCTGCAAGCGATTTAGAGCACATTCAAGATCGGCCAGGATCGGCCAAGTAATTATACGGCCCAAATCGGCCTAGTTCGGCCAGGTCCGGTTCGGATCGGCCAAGTCCGGTCTGGATCGGCCAATAACGGCCAGGTCCGGTTTTGTTAAGTTACAAACCTGATAAAACAAAAACAGTGATGTTCGGCCAATGTAAGACCGGTCTAGGCCGATATGGTCCGGTCCAGGCCGATACGAACCGGTCCAGAACGTTTTACGGAAGCCGAAATACTGATTAGAAGCAAAATTGTTTTCAAACACTTTTTTCGTCGTAAATCACATACTCTCCTGTATTTTATAACCTTGACTCACTCTCTCTTTATGAATCCATTTAGAAAAGATTATTAGAAATCCTCCTTAGAATAGAATTGCACTGTGTCCCTTAGTTAGTTTATTTAGACATCCCTGTCTCATTTACATATATCTCCCTTGTTATAAATTGCATGTCAATATTTTTCTTCGTATTTCATACACAGCTAATAAAGTAACACCAAAACCAAAAGGAACAATTGGTTGTTTCGACCTTTTAACTAACGACAGCTTAATCTCTCAAAAAGAAACTGTTACTCGCCTTTTCTTTGCTGATATTCCAATAATACAGTTATCTTGATAATTTATAATCTTAATTTTTAGCTCATGAAAAATTATTCTCCAACGGTTTTCACTCTAGTTAAAATATAAAAATAAAAATACTTCCACCTTCTTCCTTCTGTTGTGGTACTTTTCCTTTTGCTTTTGTTTTGATTTTAGAGTCAGAGACTTTTCAAAACATTTGAACGTTCTCTGGAGTTCATTCGAACACTTAACAAAAAGATTCGAAAGTTTTTAGGCACTCGAAATTGTAAACAAAAAATAACGTCATACGAAAAAGATTTGCTTGTTTGTTTTCAGACCGGACTTGGCCGATTTGGACCGGTCTAGATCGGCTTTTGTTTAGAGAAAAGATTAGGAAACATGGTTCAGCTAAGATCGGCCTAGATTGGCCCAGATCGGTCAACATCGGCCAAATTTGGCCAGGAACAGTCCAGACCGGTCCATATCGGCCAAAAGTTCGGCTTTTTAAGGATCGGCCTATTTTCAATGTGCTCCAAATCGCGTGCAGGGACACAAATCACTGGTCTGTAAATTACATTTTCGTAAATTGGGCATAACTTAGGAACCGCTATTGCTAGAGAGATGAAATTTTTTGAGTGTGATCCACCAAAGATATGTGACCTTGTGTCAAAATTTCAGGAAGATTTGAAGACCCCCATGATCCCACTTTTTCTGATTCTTAGGTGCATCTGCTCTTAATACTTTCTTTTTGCACATGTTTTGCATATTTTCAAAGGGAATTTCACCATGGCAATTTGGCCACCATAATTTTGCATACATCTCAATATGGCAGATGAAAAGGCAAAAAGGTCTATTCCTTTAAGCACACGCCGCGAACGCCTTTTAATCTCTAACTAGAAGTTATCTTGTGATTGCAGCTTGTGCCTTTGCGGATCCGGGCTTTAGGCTATTTCTTTACATTTGTGGTTGAATTCCAGCCAGGATTGCACAGAATTTCAAAAATTGAGGTTTTTGGTGGGAAAATAAAAAAAAGGTTCCAATTTCAGCTACAGACTGACCAACTGACCGACCAACCGACCAGCCGACCGACCCAATTTTCAAAGCTTCTAGGACACCAACCAAACAATCACAGGGATCGAATTAGCATATCGCATTTCGCAATTCGCGATGCGTTTTTGGATTACTTACAAGCTAAAAATTGAAAATTGATCCATTTTAGGATGCAAAATCATGCTTATCAAAAAATTGTGATGCACTTTCTATCCCTTATTTCGATGCCTGAATCAATTGGGCCTTGCCTGGCCTTTGAGCCATTCCAGAATTTGTCTATAACAGGGGGGCGGACGACACCAGGATTTCCAAGGGCAAAAGTTTTCACCAAAATTCGAAATTTCCAAGGCGAGAGAAGAAAATGTATGAATTTCCAAGGCAATTGAATTAGGGGTCTTCGACAAAAAACTTTCGAATTTTTTATCGGCATTGGGCCAAATAAAAAAACAAGTATTGGGACAAATATTTTTTCAGCCAATTATTTTCTGATTTCGTCCACAAACTCCACTGAAAGCAAACAATTTCACTTGCTTTCACCTTCACGCACAAAATCCGCAACTTTAAAAGGGCAGTTTTGAATTAGCTTTGATAAAAAAAACCCTTTTTCATTGGCCTGTATGCTGCCTTTTCTTTTGAAATGTTGCAACTTCATCGCGTCTTTTTAACTTTTGTTTTGATTAACAATATCAATGCGGGTATGAACAAACTGAATGTTGGTGCAAATACATAGACGAAAATTCAACGGTGACGGGTGGAAAGGCAATATCAACGCGATATGGCAGACATGATTGGAAAAAATTGTGTTTTCGAAGAAGTAAAAGTCGGTTTCGAAAAATTTTTGCCGATAAGAGCAAGGGGGGAGGGGGTCTGAAGCTTATCGGCCCAATGCCGATAAAAAATTCGGAAGTTTTTTAGGAAGAAGACCCCTTAGAAAAGGCAAAAAGAGTGGAATTTCCGATGCATTTTGCAAAAGTACATGGATTTTTATCGGAATTTCCGACCACCACTGGAAAAGAAAAGTTATTTCCAAGGCTAGAAAAATTAAAAAAAAATGCACGTCGTCCAACGGTAACAAAAATTTTCTGGAATGGCCCTTTCCAGACGATCTCAATCGAACGGAATCGACGATTGAACCAGTCGAACCAAATCAAACACAATCGACCGATTGAAATTCGATTGCGTTCGATTGATGTTCAATTGCATTGGATCGTCGATTCATTGACCCCCTGATTGTTCATAATAAATAGCACAATTTCTACGGGAAATCGAAAGTAATTTCATTTGGCTTGTGATGTTTGAGAGCTTGGATGTTGGGAAGCTGCAAGAATAAAGCAAGACAATCTCAATTGAACGGAATCGACGATCGAACCAGTCAAACAACAATCGAACCAATCGAATATTACCCCAGCCTTTCTTCACATGTTTCTCCTTTTTTTTGGACTGATGAAATTTGTAAGTGAGACTTTCCATTTTTTAAAAACTTTTTTAATAGCATTGCAGTGACCCCCTCCCACCCCTTACGGCCAGAAGCCGTTAAGAAAAAGGAAAATTGTTTGTCGACGGCCCCCTGGCAGTATAGACTTAAACTCGTATATCAAGATTACGGGATTTCGAGTATACGGGCCGATTTTACTTTCGTTTTGAGTTGTTTCATTTTCGATTTCAAGCCAACATCTTAGCAACAGGGTGGTGCTCGCCCATAGTTACAGGGGTTTGTGCAAAAAACTAAACATAGAAAATTTTCCAAATCCCCCATTTCGATTAATGCAATGAAAAATGAAACTTTTCTATGTTTCACTTTTTTGCACCTATTCTTCAAAATGGAAATATTTAAGATTTTAAGTTCTTCTTTTATTCGATGATTTTTTATGGCATTTTGTTGACAGTCTAACTCTCGTATCAAATTCCCGCTTTCTTCAGTAAATTGAAGATGAGAAAAAACCTAAGCCACGGATCACAGATTGAAAAAAATATATGAAGGGTGGGATTTTGCAGCCGCCCGTCGTGCAAGGCACTGAAAGGCCACAGGTGCCAAAAAGGAGGGCCGTATGAAATGCGGCAACCTCCTTTGGTGGAAAATTGATAAACAGCTATGAAGGAGCGCTGGGAAGCAATCAGTAGAAGAGACCACTTTCGTTTTTGTTGCAGAATTTCTATAAAAACTTCTCTCAGGAATTACTTGTCATTGTACATGTACACATGTGTTGTGTCAACTTGTCAGCATTGTATTGTTGTAAAGGAAAAGATAAAGGATGTAAGAGTAGCTTAGTTTCTAATCCTAATATAGGAGTTTAAGTTTAGACTGCCTGGCCCTTTGCGTTGAAGATCAACTTCTCAATAAAAAGATCTACGGGGGTAGCGACTCCAGAAGTCACGCAACTTTCGTTGACGTCAAACCAAATGTTTCATTTTTCCGTGAACTTTGAACCCTTCAAACTTCTTTTCTATGTATGCTAAAGCGTTCCGGTTTTTACTAAATGAAAGCCCGTGATCTTAGCTTTCCAGCGGTATATAACACTGTGGACACGGGCTAGACGGCAAATTGGTAAAATACCGAACGTTTTGCAACATTTTGAAAATTGTTTGCCGACGGGAGAAAAACATTTTGCAACTTTCGATGAATAAATGTGTCTGGAAACGGAGGAAAATGTGTTTGAAGGCTGAAACTTTGTATGTTTATCAGAAAAAGGGTGAGGAATTCAAAAATCACAATCGCTAATTCTAATTCTTTCATTTTCATGTAGTTTTTTTAACTTTTTTGCTTCTTTTGCATGGGAATGTCCCAAAAAAAAGTTTTTATTTCTGCCGAAATGGATTTTCTTTTCATTTGGGGTTTCTCCTTTCAGAAAAACTTGTTCTTTATTCATAAGTTGTTGTTCCTCCATTTCCAGAGGCCCCTTGAAAATGGGTCCTACCACCTTTTTTGACTCATTTCAACCTTTTCCAAGCTAATTTTCTTCAAAAACAAAAATAAAACAATGCAATGTCCTCCTTTTTAAAAAAGATATATCTTTCATTATTTTGATAAATATACTAAATATTTTACAAATATTTTTATATAATAATATTCTAACACCATCAAAGAATTCTCCCTCCAAATTTCAGGTCTCTAGCTACACTAGAAAAAGAGATATGCAAAATTGAAGAAGCATGACTGGAAAATTTCTTTTTTTTCTTTTTTGACACATTTTTCGAATTTTTCCAAGCAATTTTCCTAACCTTTTTTTGACATTTTTAGTCAAATTTTTGACACTAAAATTTGAATATCTTTACAACCACTTATCCTCTAGAGGCCTATGACCCCTCATTTTCTTTCTTTTTCAAAGCTCTACAAGATAGGATAGGTTTTGAGAAAAAAATTAAAATTTGAAAAATCTTCTGGAGTTGCTAACGGGGGAGACGGAACCCACAGTACCCAAAGTATTAAAAACCCTTTAAAATTTTCCTAAATACATGCCAGATTCTGTTTAGATGCTATTAAAAAATTCCACCAGGACGGTGGTACCTGGGTGGTACGCACACACCAAATTTTCAAAACATGCAAATTTTGTACAGTAGGGGAAAAAATTGAATAGGAAAAACTGATTTCTCTGTTAGATAGTTTAGCTAAACCTAAGTATTTAAAAGCAGATAAAAAACATTTGGGCATTACACTGAAAAAAATTGTACAAAAATACTCTTACAACATCTGACAGGTGGTTACAAAAAATCTTCTTTTCAAGCATCCACAAAGTTTTTGATCTCGAAATAGTCGCGCGGCTGAGGTCGAAAAACGTTTCATTTCGTGATACATATTTTAGATTCCAAAAAAAACAACGGAAACTCGCGAATTAGTATGTGTAGATTACAAAATCAAAAAGTTTCCACGATATTATCGTGCAAGTAACGAGTAATTGGCGATTTTTTGCGTTTCCAGGCAAAATTGCAAGGCCTGGAAGGGGCCTGGAAATTCATGATTTTTGGGGGGTCTTCAAATTAAAAAAAACCCTATACCACATGATAGAGCTCTTCAAACTGAGCAAAAAAGTGTATTACACCAAAGTCCCAACTTCTCTAGATCAAAAGTTATGGGCCTATTTGTGGTAAAAAACTGATGGAAAACAGTGAATTTCCCTACAATCTGCATTAATTTATGCAAAATTAAACACCTTTTTGACCACAAATAGGCCCATAACTTTTGATCTAGAGAAGTTGGGACTTTGGTGTAATACACTTTTTTGCTCAGTTTGAAGAGCTCTATCATGTGATATAGGTCTTTTTTTAATTTGAAGACCCCCCAAAAATCATGAATTTCCAAGCCTTGCAATTTTGCCTGGAAACGCAAAAAATCGCCATTTACTCGTTACTTGCACGATAATATCGTGGAAACTTTTTGATTTTGGAATCTACATATACTAATTCGAGAGTTTCCATCGAAAAAAGTGGAATCTAAGAGGTGTATCACGAAAATCATTTTCTAGCCACTTTTTTCGACCTCAGCCGCGCGACTAAAAGATCGAAAGGAAACCAACTCCCGCAACAGCGCCCGGCTTTGTAATTGCGGACCTCTGTGGAGTAAGTTTAGAACAGTTTTAGGTCAGCAAATTACACGCCATGCCAATACAGCGAGCGGCAGCGAACATAAACACACATCACTTTCGTTTTCAGTTTCTTGCATAACGTGTCCCACGACCAGACGACTGATCCATTTCCCTGGAGTTTGACACTTGAGATAACGAGACAATCACAACCATTGCAGTTTCAGCAACATTACAGTAAAGGTATTTCTTTCTACAGCATGTTTCTGTCCATTTCAAGAGCAATACGGCCATTGTCAGGTGCATCTACTCGACTTCTGAGACAACAAATTTTACCATCTTCTTTCATTGCTGCCCAAAATGCTGGCTCTGTACGCTGTCTAACAGCTTCCTCTATCAGAAATGATGACAAAAAAGATGATGCAGGCAATCCATTTTCAGTTGATGACATGTTTTTAAGCTCATCAAAGAAAGATCTTGAGCATTTTGATGTGCCAGACCCTGTTGTTGTCCATGAAAATAAGACTCCCGAACATTTGAATGAGAATGAAATTATATTAAACAGTGCTTCTGAAAGTAACATAGAAGATTTCAATGTCCCTGACCCAATTTCTGAAGTCAAAGAGTCTTTAAATGAGGATGAAATGATTTTAAACAGCACTTCAAATGAAATTGAAGAGAATGAGGAATACATGAATGATGATGATATTTCTGCTGAAATCCTCAACGTTGCCCTTGAATTTGTTTCAACTCATGGCTGGACACAAAAGTCCATTGATGCAGCTGTGGAAGCATTAGAATTATCAATGAGCACAGCTGGTATGTTTAAACGGGGACCAGCAGAATTGGTTTTACATTTCATTGAAACCTCAAATGCTAAGCTATTTGAAATATTAGCAAAAGAATCGAAAAGATTTGATGAAAACAAAGGAGTATCAACAGCCAATTTCATTGAGAATGCTGTGAAAGAGCGCTTGAAAATGATCATTCCTTACATGGATTCTTGGCCACAAGCTCTTGCTTTAATGGCATCACCATCAATGGCTGCTGAAGTTTTAGAACAGGGAGCAAACATGGTTGATGAAATCTGGTACCATGCTGGTGATATGTCATCAGACATGAGCTGGTATAGCAAACGTGCAGCTGTAGCTGCTTTACACCTTTCAACAGAATTACACATGTTGCAGGACAAGTCAGCAAACTTTGAGGATACTTGGGATTTTCTTCATAGAAGAGTCAAGGATATTGAAACAGCTGCCACAGCCAAAGATTCTGTTGATCATGCTCTGCAAGATGCAATGAGTTTGGTTGGAGCTGGTATAACAACAATCCAAAACCTACTCGGTGTCAATAATCGTATTCGTTGAACATGGTATTCTAATTTAAACTGAAGTTGAACGTGGAGAAGAATGTACTCTTGCAAGTTCATTCAGATATGGATGAACTTGTATCTTTGTCTCTTTATGTGATTTAATTTTATGTATGTCACGTCGTGTATGTTTATTTTTCTTACTTTTTGTAATTATGATGTAGATAAGTATATCAGATTTCTAAAATAATTTGTGTTTTTCTTTTACTCTAGGTTCAATAAGGCATGCAATAAAGCTTAGTACTCACATGTTTAAAAAAGTGGCGTCTAATGTAAGTGGCATATGCAACCTTTATAGCAAAGATTGATAGGAAAAGAAGGAAATCTAATGTTTAAAAGACCTGCAGCTAGTGCTAAACGCCACTTTTTTAAATAAGTGAGTACCAAGCTTAAAGGGGAAAGGAAAAGATGCTTATTGATGAGAAAGCTTTGCAGACCTAGCCTATCTAGTGAAATTTACTCCAATTTTGTCACATTGTAGTTCCCACCAAAATGTTCTGTAAACTTCAATTTATGTTTGAAACTATCCCAGGTTGCAAAAAGCTGTTTACTTTTCCGTCTTATTGTGTATGCTATCCACTTTATGAATTTATTATGTTTGTATATTTCGTTCAAGGTATTTAAAAGTAAACAAGAAAAATTACAAAATCCCGAGAAGATTCAATATTATCAAAACAATGGAAGAAAATGAGCAAATATTGTATGATTTGATTGTTCACGAAGAATGGAAACAAGAACCACAGTTGTTGGTAAGTGCAGCTTACTTATTTTCAGTTAATTAGAAATAGGCACAAGTTTGTAGTGACTAAAATTTTTCTCTAATTTTATTTAATCCAGGACCAAGTTGAAAGTTATTTTTGGCAATATCGTGGTTCACTTCTAAAGAAGCTATGGAAAGTTTCACAAAGTAAGTGAAATTGGTAAAATACCGGGTGACCCACGAAAAAGTTCAGACGTTTCTCGACGTCTTGAGGCCGAACAAATGTCCCAAAGTGCTTGGAGTTTAGATATTTAGAAAGTAGATATCCTAACTTAAAATTTGAGCTATCACTTTTTAAATTTGACCAATTTGTTCTCTACTTATGAGCTTTTAAAGTCAAAATTCACTTTTCGGAAAGTGTAAAAAACACGTAAAAAAGGGGTATCAAATTTGGTATTTTTAGACGTTTTTGATATACAGTTTTTGAAAAAAATCTGAAAAATCTACAAAAGCGCCAATTTTTATAAAAACTAGTCTTGTTTTAAAGGAGATCTAACGGCAAAAATTTTGCTACATTTTTTTTGGAAATTATGGAAACTTTATATTGTGGGGATTAAAATGAGCTATATTATGTTGAAAATTTTAACTCAATAGGAAATTATATCCCTTTAAAGATCTAAGCGTGTGACGTCATTGCTGAACAACTTGTTTGTTAAACAAGATTTTCTCTCTTTTTCTCTAAACTTTTAGTGAGTTTTATAAAGAAAAATTTCTTGATAAAATCATTTAGCACATTCATTTAGACTTCTAAATTCAGAGCAAAATGTCGTCGAGTGAATCTTCAAGTGAAGAAAATGATTTCTCAGACATTTTTAACCATTCTACTACTTCTACATTCTACGTACATCAAAATTATATTTTGCTATAAAACATCTTCTTTCCATAATTTTTGTCTACAAACAGTTTCTCTATCGAAATGAAAGTTCAGCGCTGACGTCACGAAACCCTCTTACTTATCAAATAAAGAGATATTTTAAACAATGATAATTCAATCAATATGAAAGATTTTGCACTCGTTCTTTTTGCAATGTTTTTTATTTAATTAGGCCTGTACTCTGTCAAAAAATAAGGATAAAGAAATTTTTGCCGTTAGATCTCCTTTAAACAAAAATTACTTTTAAAGGTGTTTTATTAATTATTAATGTCATAAAACTCGTTAAATAAGTCAATTTGTAAGTGATTTTCTAATTGATTGCATAAATTTAATACCTCTTTTTTACGTGTTTTTCACTTTCTGAAAAGTGAATTTTGACTTTAAAAGCTCATAAGTAGATAACAATTCGGTCAAATTTAAAAAGTGATAGCTCAAATTTTAAGTTAGGATATCTACTTTCTAAATATCAAAACTCCAAGCACTTTGGGACATTTGTTCGGACTCAATGTCGGAAAACGTCTGAACTTTTTCGTGGGTCACCCGGTACGAAAGTCAAGAAATTGATTTATTCAATAACGCAAATCCGCAGTTCTTTAAAGAAGGGGTGAAATTATACATACTAAATGGATCCATAACTATTTTTTGTTTTATCAACATCAAATCTTTCATTCTAGGTTCTGCAATTTATATGTGGGACAACTTGAAGACACAATTCAGGTATTTAGTTTACATATTTTTCTTATTTTTTACTTATTATTTCTTTTAATGTCTTTTTAAAATCATTCCTTGATGTCAGTAAAATTAATTTTTAAAATATCAACTTCTAATAAAATGAACAATGTCCAGGATATTTTTTCTATCAATTCTTCTACTAGATATCAAGCTACCTTTGGTTGCCCACCATTGAATTTTATCAATCTGATGAACAATTGCTTGCCATGGCTTATGGCTTTGTCACCGTAAGATACTATAACAAAGATAGTTTTTCTTTGATTTCTTGAGCATTTTATTACATGATGCAAATCTTTATTTCTTTACCGTTTTGTTATTTAATTGAAAACTGAGTCAAAAACATTGAGACTAACTCCTTTGGAAAACGAAACTTTGACTTTCCGAATTATTTTACATATATTATATTACTACATTACTAGATTTTAAAGGCCGGGAAATGGTTAAAGATGGCTTTAGGAGATCTGTTTTAAGGCTCGTGTTTATAGTAAAGCATTAAAATCAGATTATATTTACTTTTCAGGGATGGAAATTTTATTGCCATCCTTCAAGATTCTGTTATTGAAATAAGGTTAGTCCCCCTTCTCTTTTTTGGACCTACCTCCGGGTACCCGATGGAGGTCCTTTAAATTAACCCATGTCCGTCCGTCCGTTCGTCTGTTGCCAGCTTTTCTCAGGATTGGCTCATTAGTTTTTTCTGATTTTTGGCATAAAGATGCAAAATCGCAATGCATAAAATGTGACGGGGCCCGATTTTCAGAAAAAAAATTTACCGGCCGAAAATACCGGAAATATGCCGGAAAAGCTGTTTTTTTGGCATTTTCTCGAGATTTTATCATTAGTTTTTTCTGATTTTTTGCTCAAAGATGCGTATTAACAATGCCCAAAACATGGCCGAGTCCAATTAAAAAAAAAAAATTGCCGGTCGAAAATGCCGGAAATTGCTGTTTTTCTGGATTTTCATTGGATTTTTTTCTTATAATTGGTTGTTTTTTCATTCAAAAACATTATCAATAGCAATGCCCACCATCAAGCATGTTTCAATTTTCAAAAATTTTGTTCATTTTCATTCTTTTCATCATTTGATTGAAAGCAATGTTTTTGACCAAGCTTCCTTGAAAATTAAGGAATCGTTTTTAATGCCATCGCTTTGTTAATATTTTAATATTTAACTGAAGGATACTTCTCAAGATAGAGATCCTTTCTTTTTTTAACCACCAAAACTAATACAAGATTTTTTAACTGTGTAGTTTCTAGAAGTTCTTCTGAAGAAAAAGGAAGTTCTTCTTTTAAAGGAAGTTAAATCTTGTAAAGGAAAATGATATATTTGGTTACTTGCTTCATTTTAGGACTGCTGGAAATTTTGAGCAAGTCATTACAAAATATAAGAGTAAGTTCAAGTCTTTTTTATATATTATTTCTTTCTGACAAAGATGTTGATTTTTTGAATTATAAACATCACAATTCATTAAACAGTCTTTTAATGTTTTTAAAAACAAGAAAAATTCGGATTACTTTTTTGGATGATTATCATGAATTTTGTCCTTTGCATATTTCAATCAAATTAATGCTTTGTACTCCTAAACCAAAAGCCTGTATAAAAATCAAACCCACAATCATGCCATGCGCAGAAATCTGCTGCACCATTGATCTCTGGGTCCATGTTAACTAGATGTTTTTTTCTACAGTTGAAAAAGATATGTTTCCAAGATGGCGTAAATTGATTTGGAATCATGACAACACCTTACTTTGTTATTCAAACAGGTTTTTAAATTTATCCTTTTCAACAATAATAACGAAAAAAATTTCATGTCAATATGACCTCTTGATAAAAAAGAATGGCTATGTCAGCCACAGCCATCCTTTTTTGGCTGATATTTTAAGAATCAGATGGAATTCTCCTGACTAATTATTGTTATATTTTTGTAGCAAGAATAGAAATAACTGTACTACATATTAGAGTTTCTTAACAGCCTTTCTAATTCAGATTTATTTTTGTCAGCAAAAAATTCTGGCATTTGTGTTGATTGCTGACACAAATTAGAATGGCTGCTCTTTCATTTTAGTTTTGGAGATTTGACCATTTTGGATATTACCGGCACTAAAAAACATTTTATTCCATCAGTGAGTTTATTGTTTATTTCTTTATCTTTTTATTTAATGTACATTGATTTGAAGATCTAATATTTTGATATTTTGATAAACCTGACTAATAAAGGTGACTTTTTATTTCAGTCAAATAATGTCAAGTTAAAAGTGCCTGGAACGCTGAGTTTGGCATTGTGTCATGTTGAATTTGTAGCCAAAGGAAATAGGTTTGTTTTTATCTTATTTTCAAGCTTATGTCAATTTCCTTCAATTTCACTTTAAAATTTAAGTACACGTTTCGTTTTGTTTCCTGTTTTTGTTTTACAAAATTGACAACAATATTTAGTAGAATTCATATCTGTGTTATCTTTTGATTTTCTTTGATTTTCTCAATTTTCCCAGATGTAATTTATTATATTTCACTTTTTAGCTTCTTGTTATATACCTGCACCTATCAAGGATTTTTTACAGTTTATGAAGTGAAGTATATCTTTTTTAACCTTATATTTAATTTCTAAGAACAGGTCATTGCTTTACTGTTTTGAATTCTACCAATTCTACCAACTATAATTTGTATTATGACTTATACTATGTGAATTCTTTTCATTGTCTCAACAATGTTTTCAATATGTTTTGAAAACAGTTCTGCAATTTTGTTGTTTTTAGGCTGAGGTAAGAAAGCCCTTCAATGAAAATTGTTCACTTAGATCTCTCAATTAAGAACTTGAATGAAATTTTAGAATTCAGACAAAGTTTAACTATGGAAGTTCCTTCCATAACCAAAGGTGGTTAAAAACTTTGCAATTATTTATTGTTATAGTGAATCCTCCTGCACAATAAAATGGGACTACTCTTTCATAACATTCCATCCATATGGATTAGCTGGTTTGGTTATTGATCATAAAAATGGGTTATTGGTTGCAGCTGGGAATTATGGGAAGGAACCATTTCCTAATGTCATGGGAGGTATCGTGTACTTTAGACTCACTCACCTTTTTTTTAGATTCATTTCTCCAAGAATTTCTTTTGAAACAAAGAAACCAAAATTTACAACTTATATTTGTAATCCGAAACATTTTTTTATGAAATTTCACATAAAAATGTCAAGTGTTATTATGAAATTCTTGTATGTACCAAAATTCTGTCTCATTTCAAATTTCATTTTTTGCATCATTATTAAGAGTGTTTGTGGTTTTATTTCTCACTCAATTCCAATTTAGTGTAATTAATTAACGTAATCATTGTACAATAATTTAAAGGTAGCCCCAAAAACTGCAAAATTTATTTATAATTATTACTCTAGATGCATGTTATGGATCATATTCTGGTATCAGTCTCTGGAGATTTTTGAATGACACACCTCATCTAACTCTGGTTGAAGACCAGGGAAAAGCTTTGAAGAAGGTAATTTCTGTTTTTGCATGTGAAAAAGGGCTTGTGTGTTGGACTGATACAGCTCCTTCTCACAGACCCGATAGGATTTTCTCAGACAGTGGGGATAAAAATAACGGCAGATACTCGATGGGGATTCGGGATTGATATTCCCATAATTCTTATGGCTGGGGATTTCATTTTTTTGTTTTCAATTCAAAAGATTCACTGGGAATGGGAAATAAAGCATTATATTTTGCAGTGAGGATTGGTTTATTTGATTATTTTCAGTGGGGACAAAAACTGGAGGACAATTTTCCACTGGGACAATATTTTGGACAATTTTTCCACTGGGAAGGGTTCCCAGTGGGTCTGTGAGAAGGGGGTGATAGTAGCATTATTTGATATTGCCAGGTTGAGAACGCTTTTGTTTTAAGTTCTTTCTTTTGAATGGACTGCAGCATAATAAGCTATATAATAAGCTGTATTTTATATCTTCTTTATGTAACTTTTGAAACAGATCTTCGCTTTATTGTAGCATTGTATTATGATGAGCCTCCTTTATGCTTATGACATGGCTTTGGTAGATTGTGTTTGCTTTCTGTCTGGACTTTGAAACATCCTACTCCTGATAGGACGTCTTCTTAAAGCAGTCGATCGGTTCATATCATAACATCTTTTTTTTAATGTTCCAGGTATCCAGAGGTGAATGGTTAAAGAGTGTTGTTTTAAGACGTGGCGATGAAAAAAACGAAATGTTGAAGGTACCCTTTGTTTTCTTAATGCCTCTACCTTAGCTTTTTTACTGTGAGTTGTTGAAAGATTTTAAGTGTGGATTCATACCCGAAAAAATAATTTTTTTTATATTTTATTATAACCAATTATAATCTCTCATCACCCATACTTAAATCTAGGTCTATGGAAGACCAAGGTTGGAAATCTCTACCAAGTGACTTTAGCATCTAAATGAAGCCTTTTATTAAATGCTAATTATAAGATTGTTATGGTAGTTCTTGTTTTTAAAAGGCCAAAAAGACCAAAAAGGCACTTTTTCTGTTGTTATTTTTAAGAGAGGCAGTTTTTACCTCAAATTTAGAGATTCCAAGAAAGTTAGGTATTTGATAATCAGATAATTGAAATGAAAGACACAAAAATTGAATACGTTTAGGTGTTTTTACCCAGTGATATTCAAGTTATAAGTTTAGCCACACGTAGATCTTGTGATCCAAGCCACAATAATCTTCCTTTATTAATATGCATTTAAGCTGGTATGTTGGTAATCCTTTGAATTTTTTATCTTCTTTATAGCATGGTATTTACAAGTTGAAATTGTCAGAAGATGGTACACAAATTGTCACACTGCATCTTGATGGTCGCATATCTTTTTGGAGTATCCCGTCAATGAGGCTAATCAAAACTTGGAGTAAATCTGAACAAGTATTAGAAACATTTCATTCATAACGTTAACAATTCAGAATAGGTATCCCTGCAATAAACTTTAAAGATTTTTCTACCCAATATTTCAATTTTCCATAATTTAATTGACGTTTCAGGTAGAAACCTTTCTTACCGCTTTTGGATAAGGCTAAAATAAAACATAAGATGGCTGGGTAAAATTTCTGTCTGTAAAAAACCTTTTACCAATAATTTCCTTCGGATTTATGTTTTTGGCTTATTTTAATTTTCAATTTATTTCTTTTAGCCTGATGCAAGTGGCGGCTCAAGTGAAGGGTTCTCCTTTGACTCGCAGAAAAAAGAAGGTCCAATTCTCTCTAGATTTATGTTTTAAGAGAATAACTGTTCAATTTACGTTGGATAATAATTTAATGTTTTAGAATTCCTTAATATTAATCTAATCTTTTGACTTAAAATCTTAAAATTGTATAATAATAATATTGGCAGAAATGTTGGTAGTCACAACTATAACTTTCGATACCAAGTAAAGCCAGTCATCACCAAAATCATCATGGTGTTTGTAGCAAACAAGTTAAAAATAGGTTTTTAAATTCATTTTAGATCTCACCAAAACAAGGAATTCAATAGATGTCAGCTGGTGGTCTGAAAAGGTACTGTACATGAAGACACATGATTATGCAACACGTGTCACCTCTGATATGTTTTGATATAGGTTTAGCTTATCGTCTATAAAATTCCCGTCCGAGAGATAACCCCGTTTTTGTTTTAGAAACTTGATAAGTGCGATTAGTAAGTTTTATATTAGAGATCTTTCAATTTCATTAAAATAAAAATTTGAATGGCTAGAGATGATAAATAAATAAATAAATGGATGGAATCGAATGACAATTGGATTTCTGTAGCTTTAAAAAAAAATTGAAACAGGTTAACTCTTGGACGGGAATTTTATACACGTAATGCATCCCCTATATCAAAATCAATTCTGTGGATGTGCGCAGCCTAACACATAATCTGCTTGTATTTGATCAAAGACAATTGGTTGTGGTATGCGCTCGACTATTCTGTCTGCTGCCAAAAAATGATTCCTAGAAAATCTAATCAAAAAATAATTGATTTGTAGCAAAAGTTTACTTTGAACCGAAGAATCGTCAGCAAAATAGTAATAGGTTTCTCTAAACTAAGTTTGGCCGGCCCTTTGTCTGGCCCAAATGTTTTTATCATTCATGACAAATAAAGAATTATTTGTTAATACATTTTATTGTAGGAGATTGCTTTGGCATCTGGGAGGGGTGATGTAACGATTGCTTCGACTGACAGGTATTTAGTATTGATGTTAGTGTGGTTAATATTTCAAAATCATGAATCGAATCCTTTGGTCTATTAATATTCCACCTTATAGTAAGAGTTACTTGTATGACCACAAAAGCAATCTTCAAATCAAAGTTGATTGAGCCACCGACTTTTCAGTGGCCTTAAAATTGCCGTAATAATCTATAATGATCTTTGCTTGATCAATGCGTTACAGTTAGTAAAATGATATTTCACAGTATCGTAACAGTATCGTAGGAAGCATTTTTTAATATTGAGCGGGGCTGAGGTTTAGTGCCATCGCAAGGGCCAATCAGCTCAAGGGGGGAAATTTGAAAAGTTCAAGATGGCCTTTATATGCAAGCACTCCACTCTGCGGTATTTACGGTACTGCTTTTTTATTTTTAGTTGAAGGAATAGTAATGTTGAATTGACTTTAAAACCAAATGTTTTTTCCCAATCTAAAATTTCATATCTCCATTCCAGCTTGAAGAATTTACTTGGAGAGTCGAGTGAGAAATTTGATCCATGGCCGTCACTCAGCCAAGTGGTGGATGGAAGCATTCTTGTGCTCGAGGTACACACTTTTGCATAAGAGCAATTTCATAAGAGGCGTAAGAATAGATTAAAATCAATCTGAATTGAAAGTCTCTTATTACGAGAGATTATGATAAGATAGTTTTTTTTAATGATCATTTAAGGCAATTGAAAGTTTAAGGCTATATTATATGCGCAAAGGTTTTAAAGACGCTAATGTTGAAACAGACTATACACTGTTTCTTGCAAACGAATTTTTTTCAGTAACGATACCGACCACGGATTTCTAAAGCCGGAAGGGCTAGATGTCGTGCTTTGGCTGAAAAGTGTGCCGTATCTCGGTAGAAAATCCTACTTAGGTCACGTGACATTACAATAGAATGTCTTCGAAAACAATAATAATATAGCAACTATATTTCTTGCAATATTCACTTTTTTTGACTGCGATTGCTTCACGCATGACATCTAGCCCTTCGGGCTTTACAGAAATCTGTGATATAGACCGCATGAAAACCTTTCAATATGGCTTTAAGATTTGATATACACCTTTTCGACCGTAGCCGCCAATTGCCTTGCGGGCATTTTTATCCCACTAAAACCGTCCCAGTCCTTTTTTCGCCCCTATAGACAATAGAAAAATGTGTCAAAAAAGGACTGGGACGGTTTTAGTGGGATAAAGCAGACAAAAAATGCCCGCTCGGCAATTGGTGGCTACGGTCTAAAAGGTGTATTGATCATAAAGTATTTACTTATTTCTTTAGTGTGAGAAACGAGTGAACGATCCAAACAACAAAACGAAGACATCTTGGAAATGGACTTCAGAAGAAGATGAAAGCCAAGATGAAGTGAACTCGATTCGTTATCGATTCAAAGAACTCACTAAACAGGTTTCAAAGCTTTATATAAATTAACCCATGTCCGTTCTTCCGTCTGTTTGTTCGTCCGTCCGTCCGTCCGTCCGTCCGTCCGTCCGTCCGTCCGTCCGTCTGTTACCAGCTTTTCTCAGGATTGGCTCATTAGTTTTTCTGATTTTTTGCACAATGATGCAAAATGGCAATGCCCAGAACGTGACGGAGCCCGATTTTTGAGAAAAAATTTATTTGGGCAAATTTGGGCCAAAAACTACCTAAAAATAGGGTTTTTTGGACTTTGTGCAAAATCTTGTCATTACTTTTTTCTGATTTTTTGTACAAAGATGGAGGGCAAGATTCTTCTCTAAAGAATGGCTGAAGTGGTTTTTCCCGGAAAATTCTTATTCGCCTTAAAAAACGGATTTTCGTATTTTTGGGGAAATTCCCTTTAACCAAATAAGAAAATATAGCTTTTCTCAATGTTGACTTGTTATTTTTTTCTGATTTTTTGCACAACGATGCAAAATGGCAATGCCTAAAATGTGTCGGAGCCCGATTTTCGAAATAAAATATATTTGGGCAAATTTGGGCCAAAAACTGCCTAAAAATAGGGTTTTTTGGACTTTGTGCAAAATCCTGTCATTACTTTTTTCTGATTTTTTGTACAAAGATGGAGGGCAAGATTCTCTAAAGAATGGCTGAAGTGGTTTTTCCCCGGAATATTCTTATTCGCCTTAAAAAACGGATTTTCGTATTTTGGGGAAATTCCCTTTAACCAAATAAGAAAATATAGCTTTTCTCAAAGTTGACTCATTATTTTTTTGTGATTTTTTGCACAATGATGTAAAATGGCAATGCCTAAAATGTGACGGAGCCCGATTTTCGAAAAAAAATTTATTTGGGCAAATTTGGGCCAAAAACTGCCTAAAAATAGGGTTTTTTGGACTTTGTGCAAAATCCTGTCATTACTTTTTTCTGATTTGTTGTACAAAGATGGAGGGCAAGATTCTCTAAAGAATGGCTGAAGTGGTTTTTCCTGGAAAATTCTTATTCGCCTTAAAAGATGGATCTTCGTATTTTGGGGAAATTCCCTTTAACCAAATAAGAAAATATAGCTTTTCTCAATGTTGACTCATAATTTTTTTCTGATTTTTTGCACAATGATGCAAAATGGCAATGCAAAGGAGCCAGATTTTTAAGGAAAATTTTTTTGGGCAAATTTGGGCCAAAAACAGATTGAAAGCTTTTCTGGGCCTGAATGGTTTAAGCGATTTTCGTATTTGGGGAAATTCCTTTTTACTATTTTACATTATTTAACACACAAGCTTTATTTTTCCATTCTGAATTTTTGTACAATTATTGTCACTTTTTTCTTATTTTCATCCGATGTTAATCATTAGGTAGGTCCATTCAGCATGTTGCTTGTTATCATCGCTCTGACTATCTTCTCATCACATAAGAATCAATCTTAAGGCGTGGGAAAGTTTTTTTTCGCGTCGGTGCAATGCAACATGCTCAATCATACCAACTTGAAACACTATCTCGTGTCTCCACCCCATTTTTCTTTTTACCAATAAAAGTTAAATCTCACTTTTTTCCCTGGGACAAAATCAGCGTCTTTTGGGTATTTCCTGCACTTTTTGTCCCATGAAACAAAAAAAGAAACCATGGGACGCACACTTTTTTTCTTGTGTTGGTGGGAAAGAGTATGTTGCATTGCACCAACGCGAAAAAAAAATTTCTCGTGTCCCCAAGCCTTTACTTAATTGTGCTACAAACTTTCCTAAGATAGTAGCGGGAAATATGTAAAATCGTGCGACTTTTTTAGTCAAATACATTTTGTAATTAAGATTAGAGATATATTGCAAGCATAAAATCCCTTAAAAGACAGAAACAGCTATTTTGTCCACTTTTTGCACTTTTTGACGATTACTAAGAGGTTGATAGCCAACCCTCCAAAATCGAATCCTACCCTTTGTCACCTACCCGCCCTTGAATAAGAATTTCTTCTAAACCTCAGCCCTTTCAAAGCAACCTAACCTATGAGCAGTAGAATAACTACGTTTCTCGAAAAAAAATTTTTCGACTTGTTTGGAAAGTCGTTAACTCCACCATCTGCCTAGAGTGAGCCGAAATTCTCTTTATTTAGAATAAACTCTTTTTAAATACACTTTACCACCAAACCCTTAAAGTGTGAATAGACTTGGGGCGAGTTTCCTCACAAAGATTGACGTCAAAACCCTTTGTTTATGAGAAACTCAATGCAAGACATTTCGGTGTGTTCTGACATCACTCATTCCTTGTAAACTCGAACCAAGTCTCCTCAAGGTCTAGGTTTTGATAGGTGAGTTGTTTTGGTCATTGACCTGTCTTCGTGGAAATTTCATTTAGATGTACTTCTTGCTAATTTCAGATGTTATATTTCATCACTGAGGCTGAAAGGTTTTTACCAGCTGTCAAGCCTCCAAGGTGAGTGTTTAGATTTCATAGAGATTTGAAAATTACTTTACACAAAGGTGAAAAAAGTCTGTATAATATTCACCTTATAATCCAGGGGTTGTGTAGGTTCAATCCCCGGTCACCGCCAACTCAGCGAATACTGAGTTTATGTATCGGAGGATTTCGAGGGCGACGGTATAAAGTGAGATCGATACAAAACAAAGTCGATAGTTGATGTACGGCTCTATGTCGCCTTTGCTCACCTAAACAGACGACGGTATTTTGGTGTTTTTACAGTCGTCGAGCAAAGTCGACTGTGATTTTGGAGACGTGTCAACTTTGCTTTTTACCGTCCCCCTCACTTTACTTCGAATACATAAACTCGCTAATGAGTAGCTCAGATTGGGTAATCTGATTTAAGAGCCATTTTTTTTAAAAATCTTCAGAATAAAGAAAGTCTGATACCTCACCCTCTTAGATTTTGATGAAATTTTGACCAAATGATCTATCACACAAGAAAATAAGACTCTGAAAATTTCACCTTGATATCTCAAGTAGTTTTGAAGATACAGCGTCTCAAAGATAGGCTACTAAGCGAAAATTGACCCCTAAAAATCATGAACTCTGGTGGGGAGCAGATTTTGAAAGCCAATGAATTTTTATTCAAGTACATTAGAAAGCTGATTTACAGTGGATTTCAAGAACTTTTTGTAGGGAATCAGAAAAAATCAAATTGAGTCTCCAAAATTTTCCCCGAAAATCTCTAGCACCTCCTGTAGAGGGCTTCAAACTTTGCGTAATCTGGGTTTGGAAGCACTTTTAGCTGGCTGCTGATGGTCCTTGGGACTTTTTTGAAGTAAACTTTTGACCTGGAGTGGTTTACTGGTGGGTTTTGGCCACAAAAATAACATTTTCAGGATTTCCATCTTTGCGTAACCGTCAAAAATGGCCGAAAAAATTGCTATTTTGGCAGACCTGGAGCAAAATTCAAGATGGCTTATCTTTTTAAGGCAACACCAAATTTTTTTGAAATTTTCAGCAAGGCTTCCTTAGTAGGTCTAGTTTATAGCCTCAAAAAAATCTCAATGGGCTTTTGAAGTCTCTTAAAGATAAGATCGATTGAAAATTTGCTTAACTTCGTTGTTTTCTCCCTCTTAAAATGCTAAATCAGGCCCACTTAAGGGCTCTAACTGGATAATTTTTGTCAAAATATTGGTTGATCTTCTCTAGCCAACTAATCATTGGCATTAGGGGAACAACTGAAAAAGATTTCAGGCCATTTCCATCAACAGATGACATTTTATGACAGTTTCTTTATTTTTAAGTACAGAATATGTAAAAAAATGAGACTGACATCTGGCGTTTCCTACCATTCCAGGGCCTATATTTCCAGAAAAAAACTCAATCTTTCACAGTTTGGTGAATATTAATCTTAAATATAAGCAGGTTACTTCAACTTAATGGGTTTAACAGTACTCAATTCCTATTCAAAAACTTTTTAGACTCATTCAGAAATCCTACTTTGACAATAATTTGCGCTTTACCGCAAAATTTCTAAGTCCAAGTGTTGTGATTAGCTTTTAGACTGTCCAATATTTCTTGTCCAGAAGATTTAAACAGCATTGTTTGCAGTATCTCATAAATTATCACCCTAGTAATGTTGCTTAGTTATTTAAGAATCAACAAGTAAGACTGTTAGTGTACACTATTATAGAGATATTGGACAGTCTAAAAGCTAATCACAACACTTGGACTTAGAAATTTTGCGGTAAAGCGCAAATTATTGTCAAAGTAGGATTTCTGAATGAGTCTAAAAAGTTTTTGAATAGGAATTAAGTACTGTTAAACCCATTTAGTTGAAGTAGCCTGCTTATATTTAAGATTATTATTCACCAAACTGTGAAAGGTTGAGGCGTTTCCTGGAAATATGGGCTCTGGAATGGTAGGAAAGGCCAGATGCCAGTCTCATTTTTTTACATATTCTGTACTTAAAAATAAAGAAACAGTCATAAAATGTCATCTGTTGATGGAAATGACCTGAAATCTTTTTCAGTTGTTCCCCTAATGCCAATGATTAGTTGGCTAGAGAAGATCAACCAATATTTTGACAAAAATTATCCAGTTAGAGCCCTTAAGTGGGCCTGATTTAGCATTTTAAGAGGGAGAAAACAACGAAGTTAAGCAAATTTTCAATCGATCATATCTTTAAGAGACTTCAAAAGCCCATTGAGATTTTTTTGAGGCTATAAACTAGACCTACTAAGGAAGCCTTGCTGAAAATTTCAAAAAAATTTGGTGTTGCCTTAAAAAGATACGCCATCTTGAATTTTGCTCCAGGTCTGCTAAAATAGCAATTTTTTCGGCCATTTTTGACGGTTACGCAAAAATGGAAATCCTGAAAATGTTATTTTTGTGGCCAAAACCCACCAGTAAACCACTCCAGGTCAAAAGTTTACTTCAAAAAAGTCCCAAGGACCATCAGCAGCCAGCTAAAAGTGCTTCCAAACCCAGATTACGCAAAGTTTGAAGCCCTCTACAGGAGGTGCTAGAGATTTTCGGGGAAAATTTTGGAGACTCAATTTGATTTTTTCTGATTCCCTACAAAAAGTTCTTGAAATCCACTGTAAATCAGCTTTCTAATGTACTTGAATAAAAATTCATTGGCTTTCAAAATCTGCTCCCCACCAGAGTTCATGATTTTTAGGGGTCAATTTTCGCTTAGTAGCCTATCTTTGAGACGCTGTATCTTCAAAACTACTTGAGATATCAAGGTGAAATTTTCAGGGTCTTATTTTCTTGTGTGATAGATCATTTGGTCTAAATTTCAGCAAAATCCAAGAGGGTGAGGTATCACACCCTGAAGACTCTTAAAAAAAATGGCTCTTAAGCGGTAAGGCACTAGGAGCTGATAGTAGTCGTGGTGCTTCACCTCAGCATTAAGCCTCCGTCTAGTGCAAATAGAAAAGCGGATATGCTCCCTCACTCCCGGATTCACAGACAACCACAAGATAAAACTTACTTACTTACTCTTTTCTTTAGAATTTTAACCAACGTTTATCGTTTACTATGCTTGAAATCTACAACACCCGAAGAATTATACACGCGGAAAATCAATCTTGAACATTACGGAGAGGCCTTGGACCTAGCTAAACGTTTTGGTTTGAATACTGATTTAGTTTATCAGCGACAGTGGAAAAAGAAAAGAGTTTCGAAGATTACCATTCATGATTATCTGGTACACTTTTTTTTAATTGGAATACATGTTTTTTATATAAGCAAGTGTATGCCCCTTGGTCAGGCTTGTGTATGCTTAAGTTCTCAAAGCATCCAGGCATAGCTCATGCTTATTATTGAATCATACTTATGATTCTTCCCGAGCCAAGTTTTTAATGAAATTTCAGAAATTTTGTAAAAATGTGTTCAGATTTTGGGAGCAGTGGAAAGTAACTAGCCGTGGAATGTGGAATTATTTTACTTGACCTCTACCAAACCTTTTTAAACAGATAAAAATGAAAACTTGAAAAAATTTCAGGCTGACATATACGTTTATGTTATGCTTAGGAATTATGCAAATCTGAGCCTTCATATGCTTATAAGCGTTATGCTTATAAAGAAAAACATGTATCCAAAACTTCTGAAGCCTTTTGATGTTCTTTAACTTTTTAAATTTAAGCCTAAGAATGTTCTTAGCATGTTCTTATTCTCTCATAGATTACTATATATGCATGATTATCTGTAATAGCGAATTCTTACTCTTCGATATCAATATAATAAGCATCCTAGAAAGTGTTATAGCCAATCTATACATATGTTAGGTCCCTATAGGTTAACAGTGTAGTTTGACCGTAACCGAGACTGTTTTCCTTTTTCAAAATTTCATGATTATATTTTTTTCCTTATTAAGCCTTTTTTGTATACCGTAGCTTACATTAAGCCCATCAACTTAGCTCCTTTTCTTTTTTATAGTCCAAGATTAAAGATCGATATTGGGTTTTGGACGAGTGCCTTTTACGAGTTGCCGATGACTTTGACTCGACAGAAGAGTTACTGAAATACGGTTTACTCGGTACAAGTTGGGAAATCTTGCAAAGGATTGATGAAGAGGGTAAAGGTGATGCAAAGGATGATGGGAAGTTATTACCTTTTAAATTTGACGCCGCCCCACATGACGAGGATGACGAAAACTCAAGTAGAGAATTCCAAGGGAGGTAATAAAAAAAAGATTAAAGGCCGGTCTCCACTTTCGCGCGAAATGAGCGAAGACTTTTTAAAGTTTTTGTAAGGTCATTGGTCGGTTGAAAAATGAAGTAATTCCATTAGTCAAAAAATTGACGTAACGGTTGAAAAAAGTTGATTTTCCTTCAACTTTTTTTTTTGTTCGCGCGAAACTTTTTTATAACGTCATCTTTTCTTTAGGCAAAAAAGGTTGAGAAAAAAACTGTCGCCCATTTCGCGCAAAAGTGGATGCCGGCCTTAACTTCTAGTGTTCAATACAGTAGATGCTCTCTAATTTGATTTTCAAGTGGAATCGAATATAGGAGCTTTTCGAATAGTAAAGAATTTTTATGAGAATTTCTTGTTGACGGTTGAAGAATCTTAGCAACAATAATTTGAAAACGAGGCCCACAGTGATTTTATCAATTTTGAGAAAAGTGTCTAAGGACTGAGTCTGAATTTACCCCAATCTTGTAAATGTTCTCTTAATGAGATATTCTTATGAATTGTTCCTTATCGCCTATTACTGAAAGTTTTAACTGGGATTTAGAGTTAATCGGATCCAACGAAACTCATTTTCTTGGTCTAGGTGCCAGAACTTTATTTCGATTATTCTCGATTGGTTCACAACACCAGTAGCGAGCACCTCACTAAAAACCGGGATTTTTCATCTCGTTTCTTAGTGAGTTCCACTTTGACGATTTTCGAAAAATAGAAGCCTTTCAAGCGGCTTTCAAGTGTATTGACGAAAATTCTATTTTTTCCCTACTGCGAAAGCTTCGAAGGTATAAAGTGGAATAGAGATTATTACGTAGAAAAAAAGCTACCTTAGGCTACTTTATCAACTGTTTTACTCAGTAGTGTGTTACGGAGAAGAAATTTGAAATCTCCGTAGAAATCGGGTATGTTTACAGCTATTTATGATCTGAATAGCAGAAGGAATGGGAATTTTTACTAGGAGCCTCTTGTTTGACGCAACAACACCTTTTAGATCACTCGCTCATAAACAGTATTGGGTGTATTGTGTCTTGAATTTACGAAGATTTATGAAATATCTTTGTAATTTTTCTTTTTGAAGGCTCTCTTATATTTGGACCAAATAGCTTTTCTTTCAGTTCTTCTGTCTTAGTCGGATTTCTGTGTCAGCAAGATACAAAAAGAGGCTTTTCTCTTTATAAATTCAACATGCTTTGACCACTGTTCGTTGTTTCTTTCACTTTATTTATAGTCTAACGAAGAAGCAATTGAAAATCTGCCAATATCGACGGCAATTATTACATTATCTTGATCGGCTTTCCACTTATGAGGTATCGTTCATTCTATTTATATGGGTGTTTACGTTTTGTATATACCTATCAACCACAGATTTCTGTAAAGCCCAAAGTGGTAGATGTCGTGCTTTAAGTTTTTCCAAGCAAAAAAAATGTATATTGCAAAGAATATTGCTGCTATTGTTTTCGAAAACCTGCGAAGCTTGTTATTGGTCAAGCACTGAAATTCTATTGCAATGTCACGTGACCTAGGTAGTATTTCCTACCTAACCTCGGCACACTTTTCAGCCAAAGCACGACATCTAGCCCTTCGGGCTTTATAAATCTATGCTATCAACCCTTAGCACCGCTGTCACCTTTGAGGAAACTGGTAACGAAAATACCAAAAAAAAACGGCGTTTACCATCTCATCTGTCGTTTATTTAATTACACATTTTAGCACTAGGATCTTCTGCCACAGTAGTCTTTATTGCATAAAATCTGCAATTCTAGTCAATTTTCACCCCAAAGACAATCCACCAGGTTTTTTTCTTTCGCAGCTCAACTACTCAATTGAACAGTCTTGGGGCTCTTCTTCCTAGTCAACCAAATACATATGCAAGTTTTTGCATATTCCACTTCCATAGCAAAGAAGGTTTAAAATTATAAGAACGACAACTTTGACATCCAAGCCTAAGATCTCACACAAATCACATTCAGTTTGTTTCGAGATAATTTCGGCCTTCTAACACTTTACAAATAATCCTATAATCTCTGTTATTACAACTCCTGATGTGCATGACCGGCCATCATCCAGATGACTTGTATCATTTTGGGATCCGTCCTACTATGATGCTTGTCTCATCTTGATGATATTATTAAACACTTGAACGGCACTTAGAGAGCGATCCTCACGCGAGGCTGTTCTATATGAGTGCAACGGCACGACACAATGCTAGTCTAATCTACAGACACTCTTGTATCAGAGTAATGGTACCCAATTCCCCTCACATGACATGGGTTAAACCGGGCGAAAGTATATTCGCTTGCCAAGTGAATCGTAGGGACACTTTGGGTATCGAACTCGGGCCTCCCAGGCGGAAGTCAAGAATGATAGTTTGACTATACTATTTCGTCTATTAATCAAAATCCCCCAAATTTTAGGTTGTTTTGGGAGGCTCATTCAAAGCACGAGATAAATTCTCAAAAGAGTATTTTACCAAATTTCGATCGTGCAATATGGTACACCAAGCGGTCGAGTGTGCCCGCGACGAGGACGCTTATACTCTGGAGCATTTGTTTTCGTACCATGGGAAGCAGTTACTACCTTATTGGCTGCCGATATTATCAAACTTCCCGGAAACAACCGATATCCGATATTTTGAGCCGGTCATCCCTGAGATTGGGTAAGTAAAATTTTATAGCAACACAGTGGTCAATTGTCGTTTTTTTGGGTGTTTCTGATATGAAAAATGACGCAATCTTGACTTATATACGCATATCAGGATACGATTCATCTCAGCAAGCACACAACGTTGTCTTAACGTTTATCTAACGTTCACAACGTCCATATAATGTGAGATGAACATTGAAACAACGTTGTCTGTCTGGTTGGATGATATTTGTGCTGTGACTCGAAAACGGTTATGTTATATTGTTTAAAGACAGTTTGCTTTAACAACTGTAAGGATTTTTGCAAGTTCTTTTGATAGCGATAAAGTCAATCTCGACTTTAAAGCGTAAAAAAGACTAGGTAAATGTTTTATTTTTACAACAGTATTCCCGTTCCATATCAGACACATGTTTCATGTCAGGGCAGTGTCTGCCTATTGTTACATTGTGCTGATATAAACAAAAATGTATTTCTTTTCCTCTTTCTGGCCAATCTTGCTCCACATCCGTGTCAATTCTATGTGAAGAAGCTTGTAAATTATTTTTGTAAATTAATTCCCTTCCTCGGAAGAAAGGCGCCGCGCGATCACATTTTGTGAGAAATTCTTTTCTTTATTTTGCTTTGTCAGAATAAAGGCGTGCCTCCTTTCTATGTCATGAGGAAGAATATATTTAAATTCACAATTTCAGAATTGAGAAAAAACATATAAAAAATATTATCATCGTTTTCTTTGTTCTGTTTCTCCAGAGAGCCACCAGAAGATCCAGAGATTTTACCTTGGTTAGAGAAACACCATCGTGAAGAGGATTGGGTCGAGCAATCGAATATTGTCCAACAAATCAAGTCTAATGAAGAAGGTATGTTATATACACTGGATATACACTGCACCACTGGATTCTTTTGAGAACTTTTAAAATATTCCACCCAATACGTCACTTAAACTATAGAAAAAGTGACGTATTCGGTGAAAAAAACACACAGAAAAGTTGCATAATCTCGTGAAGTCATTACAGTGGTGCAAATCATGAATACTGGAACGGAGCGTCACTACAATTCACCTTTATATACCCTTGACTAAGTTATATCCGCCATGGGTGTTTTAAAAAAAGTGGTAGCCCTACTCGGTGTGTGTCGATTTATAATTTAGTTAAATTTTTCGGTTAAAATTTTTTCACGAACATTGAGTAGAGCTTCTATTCGGATACCACTCATCATGAAAAAGTTGTGACCAGGGTATATAAAAGTCATTACGACCACAGTATGAGGCAGCGCGAAGACTCCTCTATCGATAGCTATTTATCCGAAGATAGGGGAGAGGGTCACTCTTTCTCCTGGATTGTTCCACTGACCCTTTTAATTATTCTCTTAATCTGTGAACATTAATTAAGCAAAGAGCCATCAAGTACCATTTTGTTATTAAGCTTGAGGTCTTTGGTATGACTCAGTCAGGGTTTGAACCCACGGCTGTGCGCACCGTAGCCTGATGCTCTACCCTCAAGCCACGGTTGCTTAAAGATAAAGTAACACTCGATAAGTCGAGCCTCATTCACTCGAATTTTCTCCTTAGTTCGAAATCCATATTAACACTCAAACTCTCAGGAAAATTCGAGTTGTAGGCAGATAGAACTGTACTTCCATTAACAGACCATTATAACGAATTTTAAATTTCTTTGTAGGTGACGCAAACGAAGATATAGGCTCATTCATTTTCGAATCCGATCCAGAGATACGAAAATTTTACAAATGTGAAACAAAAGCTCAACTGAGAGAATGGTTTTTACATCGTGTACACTTGATTGATGAATATTCCGGTCAGATTGATAAATGTTGCGAGCTGTTAGATGTGGGAATCAAAAGAGGCTTGGAAGGGCTCACTAAGGTAAAAACACTAGCAATGTGGAGATTGATTTCTCCCAATTCACTGTCTCTCTGTCCAGTCAGTAGACAAGAATTCACTTCTAGCTCTACCGAGGGGCAATTGACTCCTCGGGGTCCATATGGACCCGTAGCACAATGGTAGGGCAATTGCCCGCGAATGACATGGTTGTGAATTCGAGTCTCGCTGGATCCGTTGGTTTTCCAACGGTTCTGGTGGCTGGTCAGAAGTCAACATGAGAGCGACTGTATTCACTTCATTGACTCATTAAGGTAATATCACTGATCTTTATAAAACCTGGATCAAGCTATATCCACCATTCGGATACCACCTTCGAAAAATACTCGATCAAAGATTTTGCTTGGTCAGGATCGAGAAACTGTCCAGGGTGTAAAGGTTTTGTAGTTTTGACTTTTGTTTCAAACATTTAGTAAAAGATAGAACCTGCATTATCGAGAAATTCTTTGAAGATGAAATATTTGAATAAGCAAGTCTCCCTTTTTGTAGGCCTATTAGGTTCTTCTTATTCTCAAAAACGGTTGGATAAATCTAAGGAGGAAGTAACTTTTTCTTCCTTTCTTACCTACAAAATTTGCAATTATTTGGCAAAAAACATTTGGCATTGCAAAACATTTCCCCTGAAGTTGATAGCCGGGTTGATTATTTACAATCAGTTCCTTATAAAGGAAGTATTTCAATATAGCTCACGCGTAGAGAGAGAGAAAGTAAGCTTTAGAGAAGTTATTTCACTTCAATTCATCATTACATAAAACGTTAGGTAATTTTCTTTATGAATTTCATCCACAGGTTCACCAAGAAATGGAAGCATGGAGACTCTTAGTTTACGACGTTGGAATTGACAGTAAAATGACTGCAAAGAGTTTCGTGGAATTATCTGAATCATCGAAAATCAAATTGCTAATGTTCAAAACCTCAGATGTGACATTCGTTAACGATTTCAAGCTATATCTAATGCCGTATTTAAGAAATATTGGAAAGAAGGATTTTAAGAAACGCCAAGATTTACTTCATGAGTTTTTGGTGGAAATCGCTAAAACTGATTTGACATGCTGCTTGAAGTTATTGGAAAAGTGTTCGCCAGAGGTAAGATTATTCTATAATCGTTTTAGATGAATATAATTTTTGGACCTACTCTTAGGTGCCAAATAAACGGGGGGGGGGGGGTTCGAATAAACGGGGGGGGGTTGGAAAATTTTTGAAATTTCAATAAACGGGGGGGGGGGGGCCTAATTGCCGGGGGGGTTGGAAATTGTACTTATGAAAACCCCAAAATAAGGTAAATATAGGCTAAAATCAGGCTTTTTGGAGCAAAATAAGGGGACTTCTTTTAGCCAACTCAAAATATTCTTTAAAATTAATAAACGGGGGGGGGGGGGGGTCCTAATAAGGTCCGGGGGGGTTGGAAAATTTTCAAAAAATTAACAAGCGGGGGGACCGTTTATTTGGCACCTAAGAGTACCTCCGGGTACCCCGGTGGAGGTTCTATAAATTAACCCATGTCCGTTCGTCCGTCCGTTCGTCCGTTCGTCTGTCTGTTACCAGCTTTTCTCAGGATTGGCTCATTAGTTTTTTCTGATTTTTTGCACGATGATGCAAAATGGCAATGCCCAGAACGTGACGGAGCCCGATTTTTGAGAAAAAATTTATTTGGGCAAATTTGGGCCAAAAACTACCTAAAAATAGGGTTTTTTGCAAAATCCTGTCATTAATTTTTCTGATTTTTTGTACAAAGATGGAGGGCAAGATTCTCTAAAGAATGGCTGAAGTGGTTTTTCCCGGAAAACTCTTATTCGCCTTAAAAAACGGATTTTCGTATTTTGGGGAAATTCCCTTTAACCAAATAAGAAAATATAGCTTTTCTCAATGTTGACTCATTATTTTTTTCTGATTTTTTGCACAATGATGCAAAATGGCAATGCCTAAAATGTGACGGAGCCCGATTTTCGAAAAAAAATATATTTGGGCAAATTTGGGCCAAAAACTGCCTAAAAATAGGGTTTTTTGGACTTTGTGTAAAATCCTGTCATCACTTTTTTCTGATTTTTTGTACAAAGATGGAGGGCAAGATTCTATAAAGAATGGCTGAAGTGGTTTTTCCTGGAAAATTCTTATTCGCCTTAAAAGACGGATTTTTGTATTTTGGGGAAATTCCCTTTAACCAAATAAGAAAATATAGCTTTTCTCAATGTTACTCATAATTTTTTTCTGATTTTTTGCACAATGATGCAAAATGGCAATGCCCAAAATGTGACGGAGCCAGATTTTTCAGGAAAATTTTTTTGGGCAAATTTGGGCCAAAAACTGCCTAAAAGGTTTTTTGGGCCTGAATGGTTTAAGTGATTTTCGTATTTGGGGAAATTCCTTTTTACCATTTTACATTATTCAACACACAAGCTTTATTTTTCTATTCTGAATTTTTGTACAATTATTGTCACTTTTTTCTTATTTTCATCTGATGTTAATCATTAGGTAGGTCCATTCAGCATGTTGCTTGTTTTCCTGTGAGATCATCAATATCACGACAAGTGGCTGAAAATTTTCATTTTTGTAGCAAATTGGATCTTCTAACTACTGTCAACTCACTCTAATTTCCCACTACCTTATCGGGGAAAAATATGTCGGAGTTTTATTTAGTCGGGGTTTTTTTTCGTCGGGGAAAAATTTCGTCACCTAGAGGCATTTTCGTCACTTTTCCCCGACCAAAATTTCAAATTCGTCACTTTCACCCGACTAAATTGTCCAAAAGAAATGGTTTCCTTCACTAGCTCGAAAATGAATCTTGTAATTCGACGTTTAAAGCACTAATTTCGGTAAATAAAGGTGTAAAAAAGTTAGATTTGAATTTTGGTTGCGGTATAAAATTTCGGGTAAATGTTTTGGTCGGGGATAAAAAAATCGGGTACAAGTTTTGGTCAGGTGATAAAATGTCAGGGAAATACTTCGTCGGGGAAAAATTTCGTCACCCCCTCAACATTTTCGTCACTTATCCCCGACATTTTTTTCCCCGATAAGGTATTCGAATTTTCTGTAATTCGAAATAAAATGTCGGTCCCCTTAGCTGGAAAGTGGTTTAAATTACTCTCTGTAATTCGAATCTTCTAATTCGAAGAGTTCAACTTTTTCTAATTCTAACCTCTACTGATGTTAGAATCTTTCATTAATTCGAACTATATTGGTTCCCTCAGCTAGAAACTAGTATAAAATACTTTCTATAATTTGAATCTTTCTCGAATTTGAAGAAAATTGTTGGTCCCTTAAGGGAAGAAGATTGAACGTTACTATTTACTAGTAACCCCTAAATCTAAACTAACTTATAAAGAAAATGTTTTCGTAAAGCGGTGGAACCTAACGCGGCTATTTGGGAGTGCCTTAGGTACCCTGAGCATCTGTCTTGACTATTATAGAGATAATTATCCATTTTGCTCTTAGCTGCCAGAACCACTGCTTCCTGATATGGCGGAGATAATGAAGATTGGGATTGATTGCGTTTACGCGTGCAAGAGAACGGATCAATTGAATCATTGTTTCAGCATTGTCGAATGTTTGCCTTCAAGAGAAGAGGGGTAAGTCGTTTTTTTCATTTTAAAAACTCTGAAACGTCTCTTACCGACATGTTCAATATAATGAACGATCGTATTTTTTACGTAACGGTAAGTTCTAGAGCTATCCAGGGTTGTCCTGATTACGGAGTGAGTGATGTAAGAAATCTTAAATTAAATAAAAAATATTAGTTAAAGACGATGGAGCCGATATTTTGAGTAGATAATTCTTTCGATTGTTTCCACTGGGTCAACGGCCAGCTGACTCAGTTGTCAATGAACTGAACGGAACATAAGAAGGCGTGAAAATTTAAACTGCAGAGACTCGATACGTGGCCATGAGGCGTCACACCAATAGGCCGTCGCTCTAGATGTGTGGAAAAATGTGTGGAAATCGAAAAAAAATAAAATCAACACCCGTGTTGTTTGCGTAAAGGTTAAGGACTACTAATGCGTTCGCCGTCACGCGTCTTATCAATAGGCAATCCGTTTCTTAGAAAACCCACTGGTTCTGGGTTCATAGTAATTAAATTTCTTCTCTATATGTAGAGTCATTAGCCGTCCCGTGGAAGAGCTTCACATACAACTGGATCAATTGGAACATTTGCTGACAGGTAATCTGTTATAGAGTAACGGGTGACTCACGAAAATTTGCTTTGTATGCTGGTGTATGGTTTGCGACTGGAGAAACGTACCAAAGTTTTGTAGTTTTAATATTTAGAAAGCAGATATCCTAATTTACAATTTGAATTATTATTTTATACCTTCAATACGACTCTCTATCTAATCTATCGTTTTAGGGAAAATGAGCATTTTTTGTGATTGCCTTGGTACTTTATTCTAATTTTTTAGTTTGCATTTTCTGACTGTAGTTGAAATTTTTCTATTTTCTTATTCCATTAGCCTACAGGTAGTATGTAACTATCACTATTACAGGTAGTGGTACTAAGTACTATTTTCTCGATTTCAACCCAAATGATTGTGATGGGCTTTTCCAGAAATTTTTCGTAACCACCCCACCTGTTGAGAATATCCATTTTTCGTGTTCCTCAGCCCTCTGAATGTTTTGTTTGAAAATGAAGACCCCCTTGGATATCCAGATAGCATTGGACCCCTGGATCTCCGATATCCAAGAAAAGCCCAACGTACATTTTTTAATGAAAATCAGTTTGCTTGTTCTTAGCTTAGTTTTTATTGTTTTCACTTTCTAACAGGAGCGGAAATTTTACAGTATTACAACAACCCTCAGACCATCTCTTACATTTCTGAAATTAAAGATGACTCTACTATTTGTAAACAACTCATTCAGCAATTGGTGAAAAACGCTGTTTGTAAAGGACGTTGTGTTCCAAAGGAATTGAACAAATTACTCGGACATTTGATCAAGCTTTCCAAAGAAGTTTTCCGGTGCTGTGATATCAAGATCGTTCACCAGGTTTTTATTACTGATAAAATATTACAGTGGAGTCTCTATAACTCGAACTTCCTCGAAGTCGTCTTAACTCAAATATCTCCTAAATTCAATCAAGGTTTTTGTCCTCTTCGATAGCATACCGCAGTGATTCTAAAAATAGACATCAAAAGTACTGTTTGTCCGCGTTTTAATCCCATCATCCATTACATTAATTGCTTTTGAAAGTCAATTACACTTATTGACAATTCAAAAGTAATAACTTGCACGCACTACGAATCAAGATGAAAAGGATTGTGGGATTGAATTTCGGTCAAATGTTAAAAGTAATAATTATGACGTTTGCATAGCGGCGGTGTCTCTATTATAACTCGAAATTTCCATAACTCGAATAACAAAGTTCTGTTCTTCATGGTTGTTCGAGTTAAGGAGACTCCACTGTAAAAACATTACCATTAAATATTTAGTTTTCAACAAAAGTATTTCGTTCTATTTTAACATCTTCTGACAGCACAGATGAAAAACTAGGTTTATGTTCATACCCTGTTCTTACAAGAAAAGTTTTACAAAAAACAGGTTCGAGCCCTTTTTCTTTCAACATTTTGTTTCCTTTTATTCCCAAATGAATTGTTATATGTTTGTCTTAACTTCTTCGTAAGTATTCCCTGAATATATCTATTTATTTTCAGCCAAAATATTGTATATAACATCCATTTTTCTACGCTTTCATTCAACTTGATAAAGACAAACCGCCGAAACGCCGCATACACAACTTTAAAATAATTACGAAGAAGTTTAAGACCAACAATTAAACAAGAGGCCCAAGGGCATGAAGGCCCAGAGTCTAAAAACATATATAGTTTGTTTTTGCTTCCGAAGGCCGGGTCCTTACTCGCACAAATTTTGTACTCGCACAAATTTTGCACGGTGGGATCGCAAAATCATGCTTTGGAAAATTTAGAAGGGAACAGGTACAAGAAATGAGAGTTAAATAACAATATCAATGTATTTATTTCTTTTAAACAGAGCAAACTCAAGGAATTCGAATTGGTTGAGTAAGCTGTAAGATGGGTCGAATTCGCTATATAAATCTGAGCCGAGTAAACCGAGTAGATGCCGAGTATATCAATTTAAGCCGAGTAGATTCAAGTTTAGCCGAGTTTTCCGAATAAATCAGTGTAACAGAGTTAAACGGGTTTGCCGAGTAAATCCGAATAAGCTGAATTCCAGATTAGCTGAGTTTTCAAAGTAAATCCGTGAAAGCTGAATAGATGCAAGTTCGCTGATTTATAACTATTGTTGCACTCCACCTGATGATGATGATGATGATGATGATGATGATGCAATGATACCTAAAACAGAAAAAATTCAATATATTAAATGTATACATCTCAAGATCTTCAATTAAAAGGGGTGTTTTAAAATTAAACAACATTGATCTGTTGATGTGATTCTATGCAATTGAGCCCCCTACAAAGAAAAATTACTTAATTTTATCACTGCCATGGAGTTTCATTAATTATATAACATAAATATTTGTTGCATCTCTTTTCTATGGAGCTTTTTCTCCCAGACCCCCCTCTTTTGCACTTTAAAGTCTCTTTTGAAGGGGTTCGGACTATGACTGACTCATCTTGGGGAAATAGACCAGGCCATGACTCGCTGTCCCAACACCTTCCAATAGAAAAATTCTCTTAGTGTTTTTTATTCCCACTGATACGTAGAAATCCACAGGGTTGGCGGGCCAAACAAGCCCAGTTTGGGCCCTACGGGGGTCCCCGGGCTGAAATGGTCATCAAGGGTCCCCTTTACAAACGAAAATTTGAAGGTCTGAAATTCTCATATCTAATATGACCAACTGGTAGGGCTTGAAGAGTAGATGAAAAAAGTGGCCTCAGTACGCTCATAGTAAAGGTCAGGTATGTTTTTGGAAAAAGTGTGATTATTTAGAATCACTCAAGCATTTTCTTCCACTTCAATCTGTGAAAGTGACAGAGAACTCACCTAAAATTGGGTACCAGTATTGACCTTCTGTTGCCTATGCCTTGAAGGTTGATTGAGCTGACCAGGACACTGTAAAGAAAAAAAAAAGATTATTAGTATCTGTCTGAAAATAAACCCTCTCCAGGGTGGTAATTTTTTCACTGATTACACCCTACTCAGTTCTCGTCAAAGTAAAAAATCTTATACATCCCCTATTTTGTATGCACGCGATAGATAAGAAAATTTAAACCACTATTGGGGCTGTCCACATTATTTGTGCACTGAAAATATCGAAAAATTGGTACCCCTGCCCCTGTTCCAATGCGTATGCAAATGCCTGCCATTCCAATCTGTAAATGGGAGGGGTGGCAACAGGTGGCAACACAGAATTTAAGTCAAAATGATTTTTGAAAAACTTGGGATTTCTAAGACATTTTCTGAAAAATGAGAAAAACATGGAATTTCCAATACCTTCCTCTAAAAAAGTGTAACTTACAAAAGTATTTACATTTTAAGAAGGAACCAGACCTATGTGGTCAATCCTATCGACCATCGGGATGGCTTGATGACAGATCGATATGTGATTGATGGATTACTTATCGATCCGGATAGGGCGGCAAAAACAAATATCTTCGTTTCGTGTCGCCCGACCGACTCCTGAAAATTGAGTAAAATTGAGTCGGAGAGTCGGTAAATTTTTCGGACTTTTTGTTTTGATGACGTTTTATTTGCTCAAAAATTTTATTTTTGCCGATTTTTGTGAGCGATTTCTAGCGCATTCGCAGCATTTTAACTTTGTTTTTCATTACACGTGCCATTATGTGTCAAAGGTCACAGTGTTTAAATCTCATAATCTGAAACCACGCAAAACATACACGGGATTGGGCCTCCTGTCGCCTCAGTTAACGTCCTTTTACCTTTTACCGCCTCACAGACCAATTTTAAGAAAACCCGAAAATTTTTACTACCGACCGACCGACCGACTGACTTTTTAAATCCAACGAGGACGCGAAATGAAGATATTTGTGATTGCGCGCCTAGGAGATTGATAGAGAGATCAGCCATAAAAAAGTCCTTTGCTGATTATTTATCGAGCTAGAATTAGTTCAATCAAGTATATCGATTGTAAATCGATAGAGCTCTATCATTAGAAAGAATCGATAAAATCAATATGATCGATAAAAGATTACTGTAGATGATGAATCGAATGCATAATCGATAATAAATCATAAGCTTATAAAGTCTTGAGTATCAATCTTTGATCGATCTCCTATCCGAATCGATAAGTAATCCATCAATCACATCTCAATCTGTCATCAAGCTGTCCCGATGATAGATCCTATTGTATTCCAGACGTCCGCGCTCGATAGGATCGATCATTGGAATGTCTCGATGACGGATCGATATGTGATCGATGGATTATATAACTATCCGGATTGGAGATCGATAGAGGGTCGATACTCAAGATTTTTTTAAGCTTATGATTAGTTATCGATTATTTATCGATCTATCATCGATCTTTTATCGATCTTATCGACCCTATTGACTCATACTCGATTTACGATCGATAACAAATCGACTAACGATCGATGACGAATCGATTAACGATCGATGACGAATCGATTAACGATCGATGACGAATCGATTAACGATCGATGACGAATCGATTAACGATCGATGACGAATCAGTATACTCGATTGAAATACTAGCTCGATAATGGATCAACGAAGGAGATCGATACTCAAAAGTTGAACATGTGTCTGTAAAGTTGGATGCATGTAAACAAACTTTTTTAGTTCCTCACTTTTTTGAGTCTTTTTATGTTTGCCTGCGAGTGAGGTAAATCTATTTTGACGGCCAGAAAAAAAGCAACATACCTTTCAAAAATTAATCCTTATTGTTCATGGCACTTGGAAGCAAGAGAGATGTTGCCACAACACGGTTGAGTGACAAAAAGAAATTAAACAGAAATTGTATAAAAGCATCCTTCTTCTTTCTCGATAAGATTTTAAAAGAAAGTTTCGCAGAAATCCAACCAGTTTGTTGAGAGCTAGCCTGGGCATAGGCTGATTTGATTATAAATAACGAACATTGCGGTCTGAACGAAAATCTAAGTTCTAAACCAAACTGACAGTCTTTCCCGAACAAAAAATATAGCGCGAAGCTGTAGATCTCAATTATTGTTTTATTTATCTGTTCAAGCCTCTCCATTATAGCCAAACAGCCTGGATGGTTTTTTATTTTATGACAGAATGCGGCTAATAGCTTAGCGTTACACACGAACACGACTCTCTTTAAAGGCCCAGTACGCTAAAGCTCTGGGCCAAAAAAAACAAAAACAAAAAACAGTAAAATACAGTTAACCTTCTCTAATTCAAACCCCCATTAATTAATTATTTTGTAATTTGATTTCATTTAATAATGTCAGTAGCACTTAATTGTACTAGAGCCTTATTTGGGTGCTGGCCTAACAAGTGAACAAGACCCAGTGGATGAGTGAGACCGGACCACGAAAGGAACGGGCTTAGAAACCTAGGGGAGCAGAACCTAATCTTATTTAATGTTCACCTTACTGTTGTTCTAACGTTTAGATTTTCGTTGAAGAATTACTACGGTCCGGTTCACGTGAGAACATAACAGTAGCTGAAGAGTTGATCACGCCTTCCAAACTTGCCGGGAATTCACCTCAAAGTAAGAAACCAGAACAACATTTGACGTCTGCACTCTACCTCCTCAAATATGATGTTTCGGTTACCGTTGTGTTGGAAGCGAGTCGTGAATATTTCAATGCAGCAATGTCGGGTAATGACTCTTCAATGGAACTGGCTAGGTATGTTACGCAATGTTTTTTGTGAAGTTTTCGTTCGTTTGTCGATTCATTTTTTTTCTCAACAACTTTGAAAACTTGGAATTTAATCGTTTGATGATAAGGACCTACGAGGCCTATATTATCTTTTCATTTTTAAAATCTTTTCTAGATTGTGTCTAACATTGGTCAAAGATTGTCCAGAGAGTGTTCAAGATGAATTGGATTTGATCAACTCGTTGGGTTTATTGTATGAATTCAATGTATCCATGCTACCCTTACAAGGTATTGTTTCTTTGTTGTTATCAACGGGGGAAGACTAGAAATAAACCGGAAAATTTGCTAAACTTTAATTAAGAAAGTAAGTCTGCAAACGCAGTCGGAGGCAACCCGAAGGCTCCTTTTTCGATAGCTATCCACCCGAAGGTAGAGGAGGGCATTATTCTTTCTCCCTGGATATCTACACTTACCCTTGATCCTTGTCTTAATTGCTGAGCTTCAAGCATAGAGTCATCGAGTACCATTTTGAAATCTTAGGAATGACCCGGCTGTGAATTGAATCTGCAACCTTGCGCAACGTAGCCGGATGCTCTACCACTGCACCACGGTCGCTTTAATTAATAGGACATCAGGGTTGTTGGTCTTATATGACCTCAGGGTTGTGGGCCTTATAGGGCCTCAGGGTTGTGGGTCTTATAGGACCTCAGGGTTGTGGGCCTTATAGGACCTCAGGGTCGTGGTTCTTATAGGACCTCAGGGTTGTGGGCCTTATAGGACCTCAGGGTTAAGGGCCTTATAGGACCTCAGGGTTGTGGGTCTTATAGGACCTCAGGGCTGTGGGTCTTATAGGACCTCAGGGTTATGGGTCTTATAGGACCTCAGGGTTGTGGGCCTTATAGGACCTCAGAGTTGTGGGCCTTATAGGACCTCAGGGTTGTGGGCCTTATAGGACCTCAGGGTTGTGGGCCTTATAGGACCTCAGGGTTATGGGCCTTATAGGACCTCAGGGTTGTGGGCCTTATAGGACCTCAGGGTTGTGGGCCTTATAGGACCTCAGGGTTAAGGGCCTTATAGGACCTCAGGGTTATGGGTCTTATAGGACCTCAGGGTTGTGGGCCTTATAGGACCTCAGGGTTGTGGGCCTTATAGGACCTCAGGGTTAAGGGTCTTATAGGACCTCAGGGTTATGGGTCTTATAGGACCTCAGGGTTGTGGGTCTTATAGGACCTCAGGGTTATGGGTCTTATAGGACCTCAGGGTTGTGGGCCTTATAGGACCTCAGGGTTGTGGGCCTTATAGGACCTCAGGGTTGTGGGCCTTATAGGACCTCAGGGTTGTGGGTCTTATAGGACCTCAGGGTTGTGGGTCTTATAGGACCTCGGGAGGTTGGCCTTATAGAACCTCAGGGTTTTGGGTCTTATAGGACCTCGGAGTTTGGATTCTATCGCTTAGTAATTAGGCTTTTCCAGAAAAAAACCGTATACCCCCTGTTGAGGAGGTCCATTTCCGTTCCAAGGGGGTAAGGTTTGATATGTGGCAGAATTCCATAGGGAGATACAAAAATCTGTCAAAAATAACTGGAATTCCATGGTAGCTTTTAAATCCTACTAAAATTTAGAATTCCAGGGGGTTACAGCATTTCTAGCCAAAGAGGGATGGACCTCCTCAACGGGGGTATACGGTTTATTTATGGAAAAGCCCATTAGCGGAAAGGGAAGGGAAGGGAAGGGCGTCTATTCGAAATTTCAAGAAATGAAATGGGTCGCTTCAATTAAATTATGTTGGATTTCCAATAATGAAGTTTGCCAACTCAACAAAAAAAAACGCTACTAAAATATAGGTTTTGTCACTTCTTTAGAAATTTTATAGGGTTAATTGTAAAATGTTATGGGTGATCTCCCCCGCCCAAAGGAATGATGAGCGAAAGCTTGTACCCTGGCCAACATGAAATATATTCCTTAACAAAAAAGTACTTTTCTTTAAAAATTTTTCGTTTTCAGTTCGCCTTTGCGCTGATAAATTGGAAATTATCGATCTTTGTTTGAAGGAGAAGAAGAATGGGTACAAGAAAAAAGACAAGGTAAATAGAATGTTTTAGTGTACATATTGTACAATGAACGTTTTTTTTATAAACATAACGCTTATAACCATATCCAGTCCGTCTCAAATCTTTTTAGACATTGGCTTTAGTTAATTGGCATTGGCTTTGGTTAACGGAAAAACTTAAGCATTGGCTAAACATATGCTAAGATTTGGTTAACGAAATCTCAAATCTTAACTTTATTATAATTTCGAAATTTACCCTATTAATTTGAGGATCAGAAAAGAATTTAGCTAAGCGAGGCTTGCGAGAATTTATCCTGTGCTTATAGAAAACGTGTAGAGGGATTTCAAGGGGCCTCTGACTACTTTTTATGTATGTGACCAAAGAAAAAGAACTGCCATAAGACTTTTCAAAAATTTACTGGTTCTTAAAAAAAATGTATCGAAACCCAACGATCCCTAACTAAAGATATACCCTAACTATCCAGATTGCTAATTATGAACATACAGCCGGATGTGATTTGTTATTATTAAGACTCGTATAGATCGATAAAAAATTTTCTTTCTTCTTTTATTTATATTAGAACCCGCGAATTACAAATTACCTAATTTTTTCATTTTTATCAACAAATTTGAAAAATCCCTAGGAAAGTGAAAGAAATGTGTCCATAACTGAGCAAAACCGCAAAAGTTAATTTCCGCGAAATGCGATAGTTAAGATTTTTTTTTTTGGGACATACTTTAGACTAGGAGCACTTTCCGAGGTTGCAATTTTGAAACAAATACTGAAAATCCAAATAATGATGAAATAATTATTTAAAATTGAAAAAATATGCCAATTAAAAAAAACCACGCAAAAGCTAAACATTGAGACCGGGCCACTTATTAGCGCCACCCTGTCTATCAAAAAAGCCTTTTTGTGGTCCCTGGGCTCGGAAACTTTAATTGTACTGTAGTAAAAACTTTGCGCGTTATTCTATTCTATTTCACAGCTCATCCAATTGAGTAATCTTTTGCAAATCTGTGGCCATGACAACAAAGAACGGATTGGACAAGTCAATATTAAAATTGCTGAATCAGCATTTGAACATAAAGATTACACATACGCTGGTATCGTTTGTGTACAATTGGTGGATGATAATTATTCTAATGCTTGGTATATTTGCAGGTACACCTTTTTCTTATTGATGATATGCACCATTGCAATGTCTTTTGACATCACATCTTACATCTCGGACCCAACAGCTGATTGGTTTGTAAGTGACGTAATAAAATCAGTCAATACGTCACTTTCAACCAATCAGATGTTGGGTCTGTGGAAGACATTGCAGTGGTGCATATCATGAATATAGAACAAAAACTAACTATTCATGATATGCACCACTGCAATGACTTCACGAAATTATGCAACTTTTCTGATTTTGTTCCACCCAATACGTCACTTTTTCTATTGTTTAAGTGACGTATTGGGTGGAAAATTTTGAAAATTCTCAGAAGACTCTCCAGTGTTGCATAGCATGAATATAAGAACATAAAGTTTCGATGGCCAAAATATTTGAATAAGAAGTTAAGAACATTTTAAAGGCTCTGCGGATTCTAAAACACCAAATTTCAAAAACATTTTTAGGCATAAAACCCAAAAAGTTAAGAACATACGGAGGCTTAAAAATCTTTTGATGTTCTTATAAAAAAATGTTAGCCTATCAAGTTTTTAGTTTTTGAGGCCTTGTTTGAGGCCGGTTGCCGTATCAATTCAAAAAAGCTTAAATTCAATGAAGATCTTTCGGCGTGTTCAGTAACATTGGGTATCGATTTAACCTCCAACTCTCCACTATTACAGTTGTTTCAATTCAGAATTTTTTTTTCTATTTGAACAGGAAACTTGGTGAATGTGCTAAATATACCAACTTCACAATCAGGTATGTTTTATTGAGTAAACACAATTGGTTAAAGGGATTATTAAATGGTTTCAGATATTCCTTCGAATGTCCTGAGCAAATCCTCCAAATCTCTTTGCCTAACTACAATCATGGTCAAAATCTAATGAGAATTTAGCTGATTTTCTCGTTTTTCGAAATTTCGAGTTCGGTCGAGAAAGTCGATTTTGGGCCATCTCTTAAATTTAATCGGATTATTTCAATTTAGCACGGGTTTATAGACTTGCGCTTTATTGGGCTATTTTTGAACTTTTAGATCCTCAGATCCTAAAATCTTAAGTTTTAAGTCTTAGCGTTAAAACTCACAGTTAAAACTCTACCCTTCCAACCTAACTTAGAGCACTGCCAAATCGTTTGTGGTTTTAAAAATTTGTACGAATTTCCCTTTTTTCTAAAATATTACGACCATTTACATGATTGTATTTTGCAAAGTCGAGATGTTCAAATTACAAGTTTTTCATTTTTACAATAGAATTTTGACGTGAGAACCGTGTAAGAACCCATTTTTAGAAATTTCAAATTGTGACATCTCAACTTTGGAACATAGTTACGCAAAAATAACTTTTAATAGCACCAAACCACGCTTAACGTTTTTCCTTTTCCTAATTTTTCGTTCCCTTATTGAAAATAGAACTATGGAGAATATTTTTTTCTCTCAAATTTTCCAGGCAAAAGTTGTTGAGTTTTGCGTTAACTTATTGTCCAGTACATCACATTGAAGAAGTTTTACAAGAGAAAACTCAACTGGAAACCCAGGTCAGATATTATTTGAAATCTTGCTTATGAATTTTTAGGATCCAACCCAGCCTAATTCTACCATGTAATAGATACCTTGAGCAAAGATTCACAAAAGATCTTTGTGAAAGCTTTTAGCATTACTGGGGGATAATTGACAGTTATTCTTAGCATGTTCTTATATTTTATCTTAAATTCATCATGAATATTCTTGTAAAGTATATTCTTATTAAAAAAACGTGTAACTTATTTATTACTCCGCATAGGTTTTGTACGAGAGGTTGGGTGTATTTACGAAAGAAGGCAAGAAAGACAAAATTGTGACCTCATCTAAGAAAGAAACTGAGGAAGAAAACGACGAAGACAATGTTGATGGGGTATGTCGTTTCTTTTTTATTTAAGAACAAACTAGATAAGAACATAAGGCTTCGATGGCCAAAATGCTAAGAACAAGCTAAGAACATTTTCATCAGGCTTTTGGGACTCTAAAACACCCGGTTTCTTAGGAAAACAGAAAAAATACCAACAAAATGGTGAAAATAAGAACATGTTAGGAACATTTTTAGGCTTAAATCTCGAAAAGTTAAGAACATTCGAAAGCTTTAAAAATTGTGAATATTCTTATAAAAAAAACGTGTATGTCGTTTCTTTATTATAATTTTTTTATAAGAACTACTCTACGAGGCTCAAAAATGTTTCAGAGAATAAGAACAATTTACGAATAGTGCTGAACAAGGAATGACTGAATTTTGGCCTAGAAATAAGAATAGAATGAAAATAATTTTTGCTCAAATAACCAAAATAATAATGACAGCTCTTATAAACGATTAAATGATGATTACTAATTGCTTCCGAAAAGCGCTTTCTCAACCTCCTGTTAGTAAAAGAGTTGTGGTGCATTTACACTGAAAGTTTCAAGCTAATGGTCCTTTTAATCATAAAATTGTTTTGTTGATAGAGCGATGAAAGTCTAGAAAAGAAGACAATTTTTACTAGTTCTTGCTGATGTACGTGAAACGTTCGATGGAAAGTAATAATTGCCTTTGTTTCTTTGAGGTAGGCTCGAAAATACTTGAAATGTTGAAACAGTGAACTTTAATTGCCAAATGGTTCAAAAAACAAGGAATTGATATACACACAAGGATTGCCTTCTCAATGATAAAGGCATGGTCATGGTTTTGACTCGAAGTTTGCTTGAGATACGATCACGCGATCGTGCAAACTTAGATAATAAGAGACAAAGGAAAATATCGTGCAATTCTTTGTTCCATATTTTCAAGCAACTTTCAACAGTAACAGTGTGAATACACCCTTAGTACAGAGATGTGTGCTGCTGCACGTAAAATTCATATTTAATGATGATAAAAACGTCAGCAACGGAAACCAATACCAATTATGTTGTTATGACGTTTGTATGCATTGAGAGAATAAAAAAACATGTAATCAAGCATGTAGATACACAGTTCTTATTTCTTCTCCATTGGTTAAGCTAACAGAAAAATCAATGAAAGAATTCTTCGATAGCATATTCATCAAGTTATAAATCTTCTCACATTCTCTTTCTTTGACTGGCTGGCACTGATAAATAATCCAAATAATCGAAAAGTTCAAGAAAAGGATTCTACTGCAACAAACACCATGACTCTATCAACAAAGTACAACACAACTTTCTGTCACGACCTTCCGATCGCTGTTGGTAATAAAACATTTTGTGATTTAACAGAAAAGTGGACACCTCGATTCAATCATGGAACGTTATTGGCAATGACGTTGACTCCTGTTTTGATTTACTGGTTAGTTTTACTTCTGACGGTGAGAAAGCTTTTCAACAAGCTTCGTTTATTTAGACAATGGCGAAAGACAACTGTTAGATATACTCGAAAGAGAAAGGCGTTATTACGTGTGTATTACAAACAAGTTTATCCAAATAGTGATAACATTTCTTTTTTATGTGAATTCGTTCTTCCTAAAGGTGGTGGGTATGAAAATTTGGAAGGAGTTAAAGAACTGTTTGATGAGAACTCAAATCAAGACAGCACTTCATTTTTTGAAAAGTTGAGAAATATTCATATTGCTGGTTTGAAACAAAGTTATCGCACAGGGCTTTTATTCAACCTTAAAACTTATTTCTCTTTGATTGTATTGGTTTTTCTGAAATACTTATGGGATGCCATCGATTTAACCTTGGATGTTTACATCTTCTACCGATTGGAGCGAGGTGAGATTTTGGATGATGCAATTTACCGAAATACCAATGTCAATACTGCTATTTATGTATTCGCCATTCTTGGATGTATTGTTAAGATAGGAGCTTGGAAAGCTTATAGTAATACTGAAAGAGGACTTAACAAAACAGGCGAACGCGAATTTGAAGATACCTTCAATTTCTTGAAACATGCAATTTTTGCGGTTAGCTTTTTTTATGAAGACGGACCTGAATTGATTTTGGAATATTTCTACATTGAGAAATATATCACGTCCTACACACCGTTGATTATAGTCAAAGACACTGTTGTTGCTTGCCTCTTCATCCTCGCATTGATCATGATATTGAAGTCCAGTATAAAGGGAATCACTTCACACTACAAATATTTTAGCTTCATAGTAGCCGCTGTAACCAGTGCTTCTATATTACGAGTTGGTGGTGCTTTATATCAATGTATCACCAAGAAATTGAGGAGATCTTGCTTCTTGGTTGACAATGGAAGGATTTTACAAACACCTTTTAATATCGAATGTTTGAGAGGTGTGGATTATGCTATTCTTGTATTAGTTGGTGTACCCTTCTTATGCATACTGCTCTCGCCTATATATTATAATATTTTGGGACCTAACACGTCTTTTTGGAGGTCCAATGAAACCTCTGTCCTTTCGTTAGTTCGTTCGTTTGTTCGTTCGTTCGTTACCAACTTTTCTGAAGATTGAATCATAGGAATCTTTTGATTTTTGGTACAAAGGTGCAAAATGGTGGTGGCCAAAATGTGACGGAGCCCGATTAAAAAAAAAAAAAATTTGTGCAAATTTGGGCCAAAAAACGGCTAAAAAACGGGTTTTTTTGGACTTTGTGAAAAATTGGATCATTAATTTTTTCTGATTTTTTCCATTAAAGTAGGGTACCATTATAGGTAAATAAAGATTATTATTATTATTATTAGTTTTTTTAAGATGAAAATGTACGGTGGGGCAATGGTTTGAGTTTTCTAGAAACATTTATTATTTTTTGGCTGAAAAACGAATCTTTATCTATAAGAATTACTATTTATAAGCATAGATCAATGTTCTTAGCCAAATTATTATTTTATTATTTTTTCTAAACAAAGAAAATGTCACCTTAGAGCGCGATGGTTTGAGTTTTCTAGAAACACTTATTAATTTTTTGGCTGAATGACAAATCTTTATCTATAAGAATCACTATTTATAAGCATAGATGAATGTTCTTAGCCAAATTATTATTTGTATTATTATTTTTTCTAAAAGAAGAAAATGTCACGGTAGAGCGCGATGGTTTGAGTTTTCTGGAAACCTTATTTATTAAGGTGTGTATTTTTCTGATAGTGGATTGTTTTTATAAAGAAAAGCGTTTAATAGCTTTTTTATTTCTTTTTCAAAAGTCTTTTTCAATAGTGTTGATAGTTTCTTCCAATATAGAAATGGCGACCACGACCAGCGACCACGACCGGCGACCAGATAAATTTGGGTTATCGAGTTTATTTGCTCTCTCCGCCGTAGATAATGTTTAAATCAAGTCCTCAGAATACTAAAAAGTGACCTTTGAAGTAACCAGTCATTTTCTCGACAAAGTGACACTATTTGACAAAAATATTGACAGGGTCATTAACCCTTTAACTGCCCATGTCGGCATATGCCGACATGAGCATTTTCGATTTCTTTGCCCATGTCGGATGTCGGGATTTGCCGACATGAGCATTTTCGATTTCTTTGCCCATGTCGGGATTTGCCGACATCGGCGCTTTCCATTCCTTTGCCCAAAAATTTAACACTTCTACAAAGATTTTGTATTAGATGGTTTGAAATGAAAAAAGATAATAGTTAAAAGCTTTTTTATGTTGAAAAATAACTATTCAACAATGTTCAACTCAAAATTATAGTCCTTGGCTGATACTTCATATATTATTCAGAAAATGAAGTCAAAATCGCTACCTTTTGACCATGTCGGCAAATGCCGACATCGGGCAAATAGGTCGAACCTTCTTTTTTTCCCGTGGCAAATAGGTCGAACTTTTATTTTTCCCGCGGCAAATAGGTCGAACCTTAAAAAAAACGACGGGCAGTTAAAGGGTTAAGTATGATGTTTGTAAGATTTGTTAAACCAAATATTTTAATCATGCTGAATGAGATGCCTTTAGTATGAATAGATAGAACTTGTCAGTAGGAAAAAATTGGGAAGGCCTGTTTTAGAGATATGAATCTAATCAATTATTCTATTGTCTTTATGCTGACAAAATGACTAATTTCGACAGAAATAACGATCTGATGATGCAATACAAAGCTTTTCAAACCATTTTCAAAAGATTTTGTGCCACTAATTATTGTGATGCTGATAATGCAAAAGGATTCGTCCAAGCATCTGAAGAAAAGAGAAAACTGTGGAGTTATTTTTGAGATTTAATCGACTAATCTATACAGCACAGGAAATAACGATTTTGAGTAGGCTACAAGAAATGTCCGATAAGGGTTACTTTAGACTATGCTATAGTCTAAGACGAGTTTCATCTAAGAGGAACAAACGTGAAGACGGTAATTTTTTACGGGAGTAGCTGTTGTCTTAGACTATATCAATTCGGTAGAAAAGCGGAAATTTTGGATTTTGGTTAGTGGTGTGATCGGCCGGCCCGGTTCGAACAAATGTAAACAAACAGTCGGGTCTGGCTGGTAATTGCCGCCAGCAATTCTTGCTGCTAATAAAGATGGACCCGACTAGAAAATGATTCCAAAACATAGCGACAGAAAGTTAATCTGTAGGTGTGGAAATTATTTGTGCAATTCTTTAGCATTTTTTGAGTCTAGCCTCCTATTAGTTAGTACTTTATTTTGTAACTTCTTTGCAACAAGGTGTTTTATGTAAATGGTTTGTTTTGAATTTATTTTTAACAAGCAGAACTCAGATTCAAGCAAGTATATATCATATTTTTGCAAGAAAGCTAATAAAAGAGAGAAGAAGAGGTAAAGCATTTTTCTCTTTTATTTTAATTTTGAAAGACTCATCTTTTCGTAATGCAAACTTGCATCTACCAGGTTTTACAGTGTATGTGGTATATGTTTTGTCTAATTGCTCCAGGAAAATTTTATGAAGAGTGGTACTTTTCAAATCACAAACAGCTTTTTTTACAAATTAATGCATTATTTTTCTTTATGAATTTTTTCTTAATTTTCATAAAAGGCATAATTGTTGGTTTTGATTTTTTGTCTACAGATATAGTTTAGGCAAGCCAATATAATTTGTCCTTTTTTTACAGACCGCAAGCTTTAGGTAAATTTTAGGTTCTGTCGTGGTGTGCCTGTAAAACAACAAATCAAATTGGTCCCACCTTATAGTCTACCAAAACCAAGTCCAACACAGGAAAAATTCAATATAAATCATTCCATGACTTTTTAGTGAATTCGCGGTGAAAAGCCGCAATTAATAATTCAAGATGAAAAGGTGAAATTTCACTGTGAATTGTCAAATTGCAGCTTTTCACTGTGAATTCACTAAAAAGTCAAGGTGAATTTTATTAATTTTTTTCCTGTGCCAAGTTGTCATATAGATATAATTTCGATAGCTATTAAAAATATGAAAGTTTCAAAATAATCTTGGTAGTTTCAAAATAGTGAAAAATTATACAAGTAGGTGCTAAAACTTTTTATTTTTAGAAAGGTGTATATAAACCTTTCCAATGATGTTGACACCAACTTGAATTGTGGACGAAAAAGCAACCATTATCCTAGCAAGATGGCCATTAAGAAAGACTTTTGTTTATTTATATTCTTATGAACTGCTATATGTCTGTATGTTAATAGTTGCTATTTTGCCCTTCTGTATTCAATATGGGCATTTACTGTATATAAAAGGCATTATTTACAATTATCATATAATTGAATCATATTGAATATTTTAAATTTTGTTTTTTTTATAAAGAAAGTAAAAAAGAAAGTCTTAGACACAATCCATATACCATGCAAAAATTCTCACTCTTTAAAAAAAAAATTGAAAGGAATTTTTCAAGGGCAGATTTGTCATGCCAAAATCAATGTATGAAATTTCTTTAATATTTTTGGTTATCTTTTTTAAAATTTTGAATAAATCAATTCATTTTTATGTGGGATTTTATGGAATTGTCACTTGGATGATTTAAAAGGATATTTGAGTAAAGAAATTTAAAACGTGGTTTTATTTTGACTAGGTATTTTTTGCAAAACATCCGGTTCAGTCAAAAACGCCTTCTCGGCCTCAGGTCTAAAATTGAAAATTTGAACCACAGATTTTTTGGGGAATTTTTCCTTACAAATACATTTCAATCATCACAGTGACCCTATATTTCAAATCTAAAGTAGTTTTGATCATTGGTTCAGGAATTATGATAAATTTTTAGTTTTTTACAAAATTCAAACAAAATTTGTGTTTTCGCAGGATTATGGTTGTAAAATTTTAGATGAAATTTGTAAACTACCGTGAGATCGGGGTAACTTAATACATCAGTGGAGGCTAACATGCATAACCCTTAAATGAGTGACCTGGCTGGTCATTAAAATACAAAGTTAAATCAAAATAAAAATTTGTAGAGTAGAGGTGCGAGCGGAGCTGCGTAGTTCATTTGTTTTGAAATTTTGCTGCTTTGATTGGTCAGTCATTTGATGGCTATGCAAGTTACCAGACTTCACGGTATACAGTATCATAGGAAAAAATCCAAAAAAATTACCTTGACCTTTTAGATGAATTGGCGGTGAAAAACTGTTAATCTTTCAATAATGACATGGTGATTAGCTGAAATTTCACCGTAAATTTAATAAAAGATTGCCGGTTTTCACCTTGAATTATCCTACGGTCAGGAGAAATTTTTATATCTTGCATTCTGTGTATAGTCTGATTGGGTAGCCGATATAATTTTGCATTTCTCCAGAAGAATGTGGAAATTTGAAGTGAAAAAAGATTCTTTTCGATACGATTTTTTCTGATGATGTAATGTTAGAAATGTGTCCTAAAAAATTTTGGTTCAAATTTTACATAGACCTCTGAAGGCTTCGAAAAGCTGTTTTTGATCGAACCAGCTGCTTGCTAAAAATATATTCAAAAAGAAATTTTTTGTTCCGATATTTGAAGATGCTTGAGTACTGCTCTTGTATCATAGAAGGTGTCGTTGTTCAGACGTTGTGGAAAGTGTTGTTCAGATATCGTGGAGGGTTATTCCTTCAGTCACAATGGAAAGTGTTGATCAGCCACCGTGGAAAATGTTGTTTAGATATCGCAGAAAGTCTTGTTTAGACACGGTGGAAGGTGTCGGTCTGATATTGTGAAAGGTGTTGGTTGAATTTTGTAGAAATGCATTGGTTGAAATATGCTAGATAACCATGGTTTTTAAAATATTGCTGGTACCACTACTTTCACTCAAGTGCCAAGCTGAAAAAATGATTATCAAAAAATATAAAAAGATAGCTAAACATCAAACTCAATCAAGTCCAACAAAAAAATAAACAGGAAGTAAAATCTGTTAAAATTTAGACTATCTTAGAAAAAACTTTACAGAGATTGAAAATTTTTAGCGCGCACAAAATCATTTCATTACTTGACAGAACTGGAAAAAGTCAATATTTCAGTCTCAACTGACACTGATTCCTGCTACCATAAAAGAAACTGCGAAATCCAGTGAATATAAACCTTACCTTTAGATGTTACTTCAGGTGTCAGGCATCAAGTTGAATAAAATTTCCAAAAAATCAAAGTTAGAATTTGTTTGTGGGCCTTGATTGAGGAAAACAATCCCTTCTAACTAATATTGTCATAAAAGCTAAAGATGAATACGTTTATGTAAGGTCTTATCTTCAGCCTCCAAATTATCCTACAAGAACATTCTTCTTCACCAGACCCAGAACCACCATGCTCAAAGAAAACAACCATTTTTTGGATAAAGTTCACTTCCTACTTGCATCCTTCCCTTCGATTTTGTGTTGTTTTGATTTTCTCTACCAAGTTCGTCTATAAATCTGCAGGGATTTTCCGCAAAATTCACCGACCCTTCTCCAAGGTCGGTAAGGGCAAAGATAAAATCAAGAAAAGCGCCAAATTGATATCGTCCGTAAACACAGACTCTATCCGCCGCGAAACATATTACGTTTTATAATATACAAACTATGTTATATCTTATATCATAATAACATATTATACGGACGATAGCATCGTCTAGGGTTACTTTAGCTTGAAAATTATGACTTCAGACGGATCTCATTATATTCTTACCATAGTATAGTTTTTGTGTGAAAAATAAAACGTTTTAATGAAGATAATATACACCACTTGTATTCTTTTCCTGGTAATTTCAAAAGTTGAAATGGTCCGGTTGGGCCGGTTACGGAATTCGTCCTATTTTTGTCAATCCGATATTAAAATTCAACCCGACTTGGAGACTAATAACTGCACGAATATCAGACTCATATGATTAGGGTTTGGAGTAATTCAGTGTGTCTATGGGTCCCACAGACCTTTGAAACCTGAGTATATTTTTAAAAAATGTAACCCTCATGTCTCAGATTTCTTTGAAATTATTAATGAGAAATGAAAATCCTGAAAATTTCAGCCTTGTAGCTTTTTTAGTTCCCAAGATATCGCCATTTGAAATTTTGCCCCTTTTTGCTTTGCGGTCCCAAAATCCGCCATTTTGAATTTACGTTTTCTTTAATATTTCTTTTATGAAGAATGCTACAGGGCTGAAATTTGGATTCAGGGTAATTCTGAGGTGAGGAATTCAAATAAAGCATTTAAAACCATCAGAAATGAAGAAGTCTTGACATGCTATAGATCTGTTTTAATTTTTCACCCTTGATAGATCATGTGACCAAAAAAGGGGCGTGGCCGAACTTTTTTTGAGAATTTTTTTTTTCATCTGAATTTAGAGTACTTGAACTGCAATTTGACCAAAAAACTAAGAATGTTCTCCTTTAGATCAGTCATAATCAAAGATCAAAGACAGGGTATTTATCAAAGATTCAAATGGGGAAAGCTAGCAAATATGGTTTTAAATGCTTTTTTTAAATTCCTCACCTCAAAATTACCTTAAATCCAAAATTTCAGCCCTGTAGCATTGTTCATTCATGAAATATTAAAGAAAACTTAAATTCAAAATGGCGGATTTTAGGACCGCAAGGCAAAAAGGGGCAAAATTTCAAATGATAACTTTCCTAGGTTAAAATTTCATAGAAATCTGATATATAAGGGTTACATGCCCTGGATGATTTAAGATGGGATTACTCACCTTGGAAATTTACTATATTCTTGGATTATGTTTTTTCTGCAAAATCTTTCCAGTTCGCTTTGCTCATAATTATGTTATTACCTATTTTTAAAATTTAATATAATAAATTTTTAATATGGAATTGGATAAGATATTGGATTGAGATATTTCAAAAGCTATAACACATTTCCTAGGCTTCAAAAAAGCTGAATCGATTACTGTAGTCTGTAAAGTAAAACGTCAACAAACTGACGTCAACAATGTCTTTACGCCGCTAATGCTTGAACTCTCAAAGTAATTTTGTTTCTAGAATAACATATCAATCCTCAACAAGACCAAAACTACAACAAAGAAATTGATTTCAAGCGTCGCCAGCGTGGCTGATAACCGCTGGGTTGGATCCGCAATGAATTGGGTCAAACCGTCGTCGGAAGGGTCTGGTAACGAAGTTGATGTTGTTGAGCGGGAAATTGAAAGCGTTCGGCATAACCCATTTTATAGTTCGCTGGATTCGAAAAAGATTGACGAAGATGTTCAAAGATTTAATGTAAGTAATAGAACCGGGGGATTAGTAACTTTTAAGTTCTCTTTTATCTGAAGAAGCTAATCAAATTTCAGAAAACGCTAGAACTTTTCCCACATCAAATGACAATGAATTTTAACAAATTATTTTCGGAGCTGATTATTAACGAATTTTAACATATTATTTTCGGCTGAGAAATTAAAGTTGAGACAAGATTTCAAATGGGTAAAGATTTTGTCACTGATCAAAATTTCATGTTTCAATGAATATACATCACCTTTTTAGTAGTGCTACTATCAGGGTACCACTTTAAAAAAACTCCGATCAAAGATTTTGGCTGGCTGGGATTAAGAAACTGCCTCCTGGGTCAATATAAAAAACCAGTGAAGCTACGATGTAACGTTGCCTCAATGCTCATTTAATGATATATACACGGCGTTCTAAATCTAAGGTCTTACAAACGTCTTCGGAGAAGTCACCTGAATCGTTTAAAAATCACTGGGTCTGATGAGACTCACAGCCATTCCATTGGCGACCAGTCCCATCGGCTGATTCTCGTCCGGGTTTAAGGTTGTTTAATTTTGATTCATCAGTATAACAAATTCAGCAGCCATTTGAACAGCCTGTGCCACAGACCCGCTAGGCCCCAGCCCCACTGGAAAATTTGGCAAAGATCTTGTCTCCGGTGGGAAAATACCCTGGAATTTCAGCCCTACTGGGAAATGGACTTTGATTTTATCCCCACTCGAAATTCCATGTTTAAAAATTGCACTCAAAAACTATCCCCACTGGGTTTTTTAACCTTGGAACAATGGAATTTCTATCCCCATTAAGGTTGTCAATAGGAATTTCTATCCCTACTGAGGAAAAAAGCTCCACCGGGGCTGTGAGACAGGGGTGTATTTGATATGCGTCACAAACACTGATCTCTATCTGCTTGACCAAGCTATCTTTGATCGAAGTTTTTTTTTAATTGGTACCCGTAAAGAAGCCATTGCAGTGTTAAAAATCAACGTATAACGGCGCTACATCATCAAACGTTTTCGAGGTAAAGTAGATCTAGCGCTCTCAATGCATTTACACTGCTATTGTGTAGTGCCGCCATTAGGGTATTACTTTTCAAAAAAACTCTGATCAAAGATTTTGCTCGGCCGGGATTGAGAAACTTGGTTCAGGGTGTATAAAGGTCAGTGGTCACAACCACTGATCTCTCTATCTGCTTGACTGGATCGGGTATAAATTTCTACACTTTTAACTTAACAGTATAACGAGTTCAGCGACCATTTGAGGTGCGTCACAACCGAAGAAAAAGTATTCAATCAGCTGGTGTTAAGAAGTCAAAAATTGAACGAGCAAAGAACCCTGGGTAAAGAGCTCGAAAACACTGACCAAGGTAAGTTAGACCTACATGCTAGACGACCAATTCTGACATAGTAAGAAATAAAGGAAAAAGGAACAAATTGTAGTGGTTTATAGAAACTGATATTATCATGTTACGATTATTGTATTATTACATATAACAACGATATTACTGTATTACATGGATTATAAACGACTCCTGTCTAAGTAGGCAAGTAGCTTGTAATGAAAAAAGTCTAACTTCAACTAGGTTTTTCACCATATGGTTTTTGTCCAGTTGAAAAAAGTCATAAGGGCTTGGCTGAAAAGTCAAATAATTTTCAATATTTGATAATTTTGTCCTTATCTGAAAATGCATCATGTTTTTGTTAGCCCACCTCCCCTGAATATTGCTGGGGGCTGGACCCCTTGCATTCTATGACAAACCCTCCGAAACATTGCAGTAGTATAGCCAAGAGGGGCGCAAAATTTGTTTAGGAGAGCAGATTTTTATGCAATTATAATTATCTTTAATACCATGAATATATAATTACAGTGTCATGAAAATCTGCTCTCCTACACAAATTTTGCGCCCCTCTTGGCTACGCTACTGCATTGACATTTCTTGGCTCTTTTTTTCAGCAATGCTATCGTTGAGTGATATAGCTTATACTGAAGAAAGTTGTTTGTGTCTGGCTTACATGATGGCTATTTCTCAGGTAGGTTGGAGTTCATCTATTCATATATGATTTTGCCAACTGATCTTGTAAAATCAATTCACTTACTTAGTTGGACCATCAAAAATGCAAACCATTCGTCTCAATTCTTATTCAACATTTTTTTAGCGTGCTTTCATTAAAAGGTTCTAAATCAATGGTCTACGTTATGTAATTTTAGAAATAAGGTATGTCATTGTCAATAAAACAATCAATTGACAAAGGGCGTGCTGTTTTGTTTTGATTACCTTATCGGTAGAAATTTCGTCGGTAAAGAGTGACGAAAATATCGCTTAGTGACGAATTTTTTACCGACGAATATTTTTTGCGCGGACGAAATTTCTACCGATAACGTACACTCACAATTCCTATGATCAATTACTAAAAGAATACTAAACCAACGGTTATTTCAATTACAGAAAATCTGATTAGTATCGGCTTATTAGACTTATTACTTATCAGATATATTAGGCAAGAAAACTGGAACATTAATGAAACAACTGTTATATTTCTAGCCAAAAGAAATCCATTCCCTATCGACCAAGCATCGGAAAAACACTTTCACTTTCCTTTTCACTGCTTATTACTATGCATTACAAGAATATGTTAAAAACAACAAAATCGAATTCGATAAACAAGCACAGATTTACAGCGCGCCTCCGATTGATGTGATTACATGGATGCTAAAAGTGTTAGGTAAGATCGTAAAAATTTTGGTACTGTCCTTTTGAACAATAAAGTTCTATTTGTCTGAGATGAGTTATTTAGAAAATGAGCATTATGGAGCAGTATACTTTCCATTCATGTTTCAATAAATAGGATCTCCTCTACAGATCACATTTTACAAACTACTCATCTCAGACGTTTTTTCCGTCTCAATATAAATGGAACTAATGAAATTTAAATCTGATGCTATAAAAAAGCGAATTCTTAATGTGAGTAAAGTGAGCGGTATTTCATCCGGAAATTTCTATACACATTCCAACGACTGTAGCACAAAGGTAGAGCATTCAGCTACGGTGCACGAGATTGTTGGTTCAACCCAAAGGATGGTCCTACCGAAACTGGAAAGGTTCTTCTAATGCTAAGCAACTGAAGAGTAGACGTAGTCTTTTCCTACCTTGGGGTCATCAGCAATATGAAATCGACCTTTAGTGCATGGAAGCGAAACTTCATTCCTTAAAAGACGATTATTTTCTAGGTAAGAAGCAAGGAGAAAAGGAAGAAAAAGAAAAAGGAGAGACTTACTTTCTGTCTAACATGAACAAGTTGCAAGACTTGATGCAAGCAAAGATACTACAAGCTCTTGACAAAGGTTAGTTTCAACATTAAGAATTTTACTTTCAATCCGACGTTTATGTGAAAACGGTCCCAAGTCAAGGGTGGGAAACATAGATATCTTATATAAAACACAACATGGAGCTTTTCCTACAAAATAATGCGCCATCTTGGATGAAGTGCTGTCACAATTTTGTTTACGAGATCTTTGAAATGTTTAAGTCATTGCAATGTCAAAAAAGTTTCAACAGTGAAAACCAAGGTTTCTACTGTGACCTACTTTCAGCAAAGATGGTGATTATCCCGGGGGGGGGGGGGCACTGGGTTTGCGGACTGACGGTATGTGCGGGCCAAAAATTGGCTTTTAAAATTGCACCCTTACAGTGCAGCAGAAATCAGTGAAAATCATACCCTTAGAGTGCATTTTCCCCCAAATTTTCGATCCTTTTCGTGCAAAAAATGGTCAAAATTCTAGCATTTTTGGTCAAAATATCTAGATTTTTCAAGAATTTTCTGAAATTTCTACCCTTACAGTGCATCTCTAGTTTTTCCGACACTTACAGTGCATTTTTAACATATTGGAAAAGGTACCCTTAGGACCCGCACATACCCGTCGGTCCTTTTGCCCAGCTGCCCCCCCCCCCCCGGGTGGATTATTTTGCTTCAACTGCTGTTTCTTGAAAAAAATACAGATAAGCTCTATCTAGTGTTTTAAATACGAAATCTGTGGTGGGAAATGGGCTTTACTTCCCATCCATAAATGTTTCATCTCTGTCCTTCTGGGATTTAAACTCAGTGTTAATCACAACAACCAAAATATTTAAAGGTTTTGTTTTTAAATAAGAGTGATATCGTTTGCTTACTCAATTTTAATTCACAACCTTTTTCATATTCGATTGACACGGATGTGGAGCAAGATTAGTCAGAAAGAGGAAAAGAAAAACATTTTTTGCTTATATCAACATAATATAACAATGAGCAGACACTGTCCTGGTATGAAATATGTGTTTGATATGAAACGGGAACACTTATGTAAAAATAAAACCTTTAAAATATATTTTATGATTTTTAGGAGTGGACATCGAAAGATTTTCAGTTGATAATGAATATAAACGTGAAACTATACTCGGATTAGCTATGTAAGTTAAATTTTGATTTTAATTTTAAAGCGAGCGTAGAATGAAGGTCAAGCATCCAGCTACGATGCGCAAGATTGTCGGTTCGACCCCCTGTCGGGTCATATCAGAGATTTCCAAAAGGATACTCGATGCCTATTTGCTTGATGCTCGGCAACTAAAAAGACGGATCAAGGTTAAGTGGAGAAATTCAGGGAAAGGAGTAGCGCTCTCCCCTACGTTCAGGTAGACAACTAGAAAAAGAGTAGCCTTCCTGTTGCTCTCGACAACCTCAGATTTATTACCTGCTTGAATGCTTTTCAATTTTCCCAAATACTGTATCAAGAAACTTTCGTGGTTAGCCTAAAATTGATTAACATTGCCCAGGTTTCGTTTATTAGAACTATCTCAAGAATATTAGTTGAGGCCATAACAAGTTACAATAAGAATATCCAAACCTAATCATTTCAACGTCAATAAGAGAATAAAGCTAATATTATGAGGAACAATTTCAGAACATTGGAAATCACTGAAAAACAAGAACAACCTATTTCAATAATTTCGAGCCTCAGAACAAATTACAGTCAACTGTCTCTAATTTGAATCTCTATTATCCGAATAATTCTGTAATTTGAACTAAAATATTGGTCCCCTCAGCTGGAAATTACTCCTCTCTGTAATTCAAATATTTCTCTAATTCGAATAAAATTTTTGATCCTTTGAAGATCGAATTAGAGAGAGAGTCGACTGTACCTGTTTCTTTTAAAAACGAAAATATTTTTAGACTAGAGAATTCTTTTCCTATATTCAGGAGTGTCGAAGACGAGTTGATTAACACAAGTTTGCTGCTAGCAGAGAAATATGATATCCCCGCATGGGAAGTGTTGTTATCACACGTGGAATTTTTATTCACTGATAGTGGGTGAGTCGGTTATAACTTTTGTTTGGGCTATTCCAGGATGGGTGACGTCCAGGGTGGTCTGGAAGATAAGAATAAAGGGGGGGGGGGTCTGGTTTTTCAGGATGGTTGGTGAAAATAAATCGAAAATCCAGGGTGGTCCAAAAGTCCTGGGTGGTTCTGAAAAATTGAAAAAAAAGAAATCCAGGGGGTTGCCTTCCCCAAAAAGCACCTAAACATAAAGGGTGTACAAACTTTTTCTGGAACGGCCCTTTTGATTTCACTATTATTTTGTATGTGCTGTTGTCGTGGAGTAACGTTAACACATTTTAATTTTCCACCTTTTAAATAAAAAAAAGAAACTATCATTTTCATTGGCCAAATAATGTTAGATGAACGTTAGAAGAGCGTTTTACCAAATAGGATTTACCAAAAAAAACTAAAAGCTCTCAATGGATTGATCAATGGAATACTTTAACTCGAACTACAATCATGGTCGTAATATTTGAGAAAAAAGGAAAATTCCCGCGAAATCTTATAGCCAGCCACAATCGATTTGGAAGCGCTCTAACTTAGGTTGGAAGGGTAGAGTTTTAACTCTGACTTTTAACATGAGAGACTTGATCTGACGATCCAAAAGTTCAAAAATGGTCCAATAAGACTCATAATATAGCCTGGAAGTCTATAAACCCGAGGCACATTAAAATATCCGATTACATTTATAAGATGGCCCAAAATCGACTTTCTCGCCCGAACTCCAAATTTTGAAAAACGAGGAAATAAGCTTAATTCTCAATAGATTTCGACCATGATTGTAAGTTTAAAACATCTATTTTTCATCCTTTCTTCCAGTCTAAAAGCCAAAGCTATCCGCGAATCACTAAACAAATGGAAAGTTGATTCCCATTTGAAACCGAACGGTGATAAAGTCTTTGAGCGGATGAAGAAATATGTTTACCCAGAAATCAATGGTAAAGACCACAATGCATTGCTGTTGTTCTACGTTTTCCTAATGAATTGCAGCTCGCCCACTAAAATATTGGAGGTAACGAATTGAAAACTGTTTCTTTGATTTCGTTTGATTTTTGCGAATTAAGAGTTCCGTGCTCTTTCAAGTTATAGAAAGAATGCGAATTTCACTTTTTTAATTTTTTTGAAATTTAATTAAACACCTGGTCGGCATTTTGTGTTTTGTGATGTTACTTGAAATTTTGATATGGCATCACTTTTTTGGATCACGTCACATTTTCCTATGCATTTTCTTTAAGTTAAATTTCATGGAACCAAAACCATGTAGTCGATTTCGTTCTATTGTTTCTTTTTGCTTATTTAAGGGTACGCTTACATTAGATGCTCATTCCAAACTTTTGAAGAAAATCAAGGCTGCTGCATCATCCATCAATTACAAACTTCTCGTGCATGGAGATTCACCTTTGGAGGTGATTAGAGACTGTGTTGATGATAACAATGTACATTTGTTGGCTAAAATTGCATCCAAAATCCCCCAGGTAAGATTATTGGCCCAGCGCTAGCGATAGGGCCTTTCATTTGCAACTTTCCGTCCGTCCTTCCGCTGTCTGTCCGTCCGTTTTGGTAGAAACGGCGCTTAAAACCAGTACCGCACTTTTTAATTTTGCCGTTTGGAGAGGGAAAAGGTTGCTAAAGTCGGATACTGGCTACAAAAGATATATTTTCTGATTCCGCGCTCTTTCAAAAACAATTTTCAAAACAAAACAAAGATGGCGGTCGAAGCGAGGAGGTTGATTCATACTTTCTTGAACATTTTCTTTGCTTTAGTGGTCAAGAGACTTTCAAACCAAAGATATTTTGTAATGGTTTTCTTTTATAAACCTTTTTCAACATTCTGCCATATCTTATAGTCTTTGCTCAAGTTTTCATAACGTTTTATGAGTGAAAATTCTACCTTAAATCACTTATATTTTTAGTTTATTGTTTTTGAAAAGACTTTATTTTTAGGAAATAATGGCTTCTGATATAGAAATAAATAAACTGAAATGCAGCTCATTTATAAATTGATTGGAACTTTTTCCTTGATGCTACACAAGAAAACAGTCACTTCTGGATATGTCGCTAACAGCGGTCAGTGGTGGGACGTGGTATGATTTTCAAACTCGCCAACACATGATTATTAAAAGTAAACTGATTCTGGAATTTGGTAATGGACACTAAAATGGACCTCATGTGTAAATTGGAACAAGATTGGTACTTTTTCCACGAGGCTACGCGTGAAAATGGTTATTTTTGGATCTGTCTCGTTTGACGATTGGTGCAGTGGCTTGATTTTTCAAATTCGACACAGAATTATTTCAAGCTGATTATGGAATATGTTAGAGGAGACTAAAATGCAGCTCATGTGTAAATTTGAACAAGATTGGGACTTTTTTCATGATTCTACACATTGAATAAAATGATCAATTCTGGATCTGTCGCATTAAACGGACGGTGGCTTGATTTTTCAAACTCGACTCACATACCGTCAACCGTCTCTAACTTGGGACGATTTGTCGAAACATTGGACTGTTGCATACCTATCTGGTCTGTATTTTCACTTACTGTAAAATCGAAAGAGAAATCGTGTATTTTTAAATACGCCTTTCCTTAACTCAAATCAAATGATTTTGGAAGTTTGGTGAAATGGTGGCCGAATTGCCGTCCCATGTTTTTTCAGGTAGTCCCAAGTTGAAGCAGTTGATAGTAATTATTTAAAGTATATAAACTGATTCTGGAATCTGTTAATGGACACTAAAATGCAGCTCATGGGTAAATTCAAACTAGATTGAACATTTCTCATGGTTGCAAGGCATGAACAGTGAAAATGGTCATTTCTGGATCTTCGCATTAACTGTTAACTCACATTAACCACATGAATTTTATTAACTTGGATATGCTAACCTGAGATCAGATTGTGGTTGTTTTCTGCCCACCACGCTGAAGCTCTAAAGGGATGGGTGAAAACATACAATCTGACGAATATGCAATCTCGAAATCGTAAGGACCGCGTTTGTCTAAAAGGACTGGGGATGACAACAAAGTTGCGTGATTGTGTTTGTGAATAGGGCGCCGTATCAGTTTTTGACTTTCTGGCGCACGACAAGATTCTTGTTGTAGAATTTTCCGCGGGAGGACTATTTTCCTCAGATGTATAATTTTCAAGTGTCTTTAGAGGTTTACCGTGCACGTAAGAAAATTATGAACAGCTGTTATCAGGTTAGGATATGCAGACCATAAAAACTATTTCACCGTCTAGTTCTTTAAAGATCATTTTTCTGGTCTACGGTCTGGTCCAACTAACATGCCTGCAGGGATATTTCTCCCTGCATATGGGAGTGCACCTAATTCGTTAAAAAGTGCCCACTCACTAAGCAGAATATTCGGGGAATTTTTTTATTTTTTTCTATGGGCGCGCATAATTTATGGAAAAAGCTGACCTTGTGAAAAAAGATGAACAACTGAAAATGAAAACACAGGCTCATTTCTAAACAAAATGGCCGCTGGAAAGGAGCCTTTTTAAAATGTGGCTGATGTTTTGATGAAGTTTAGAGTAGTTTTGAAAGTTTTTGAGTTTGTAAAAGAGGTTATATGGTAAGTTAATTATGTGTGTCTGCCTGGGTTTTGATAGTCTGTCAACAAGGTTCACTCACAGGCAGTATCAAACAAACTGACCCGAAATTTTTAGTTACACCAGGTAAGATTTTTTTTTCTGAAATTTGGATACACAGGCTAGAATTTTATTGGAAATTTGAACCTGCGCCTGTGTAGGCCCGGTTGGTAGGAGACCATTCAATAAAATTTCAAGCGTCTAACCAATGAGAAGTACCGCGGTGATTTTGAAAATTTTTTCCTGTCTTCACTTTGATCCATGTCAACGGGGTCATACATTTGCTGTTTTGCACGCTTGTTTTCAACACGTTACTTTTCGCTGGGCCTTCACGCCCAACGGGCTTCTTGTGTTTTATACAAAAAGTAATTCTTCAGTCTTTTACAGTGCTCGATACATGAGTAGAGCGATGTCAGTCAGGAAGAAAAGACATTTTTGGACCTACCTCCGGGTACCCCGGTGGAGGTTCTATAAATTAACCCATGTCCGTTCGTTCGTCCGTCCGTCCGTCTGTTACCAGCTTTTCTCAGGATTGGCTCATTAGTTTTTTCTGATTTTTTGCACAATGATGCAAAATGGCAATGCCCAGAACGTGACGGAGCCCGATTTTTGAGAAGAAAACTATTTGGGCAAATTTGGGCCAAAAACTGTACCTAAAAATAGGGTTTTTTAGACTTTGTGCAAAATCCTGTCATTACTTTTTTCTGATTTTTTGTGCAAAGATGGAGGGCAAGATTCTCTAAAGAATGGCTGAAGTGGTTTTTCCCGGAAAATTCTTATTCGCCGTATTTTGGGAAATTCCCTTTAACCAAATAAGAAAATATAGCTTTTCTCAATGTTGACTCGTAATTTTTTTCTGATTTTTTGCACAATGATGCAAAGTGGCAATGCCCAAAATGTGACGGAGCCAGATTTTTAAGGAAAATTTTTTTGGGCTAATTTGGGCCAAAAACAGCTTAAAAGGTTTTTTTGGGCCTGAATGGTTTAAGTGATTTTCGTATTTGGGGAAATTCCTTTTTACATTATTCAACACACAAGCTTTATTTTTCCATTCTGAATTTTTGTACAATTATTGTCACTTTTTTCTTATTTTCATCTGATGTTAATCATTAGGTAGGTCCATTCAGCATGTTGCTTGTTCAGTTTTATCTAAATGTTACTTAACGCAAGAAGACATGCCATTCTGAAGAGAGCGAGTTTTTATACAACCGAATACTTACACCCTTTTTTCTAACTAATACTACTATATAAGAACATAAGGCTTCGATGGCCAAAATGTTAAGAACATAAGTTAAGAACATTCTAAGGCTTTAAGTACTCTAAAACACCATATTTCTTAAGAAAATGGAAAAAAATACTCACAAAATAGTGAAAATAAACCAGCTGCGCTGGAAGGTCAGCCTAAATTGCTTAATATGATTAGAAAGATATGTTGTTAAAAATTGATATGATTTACTAAAACGAGAGTGAAAAAATCATCAAATTTACGTTTGTATACAATATGGATTAAAGTGCCATGTTACAATCTGTATGGCAGAATAATTATTCGTCTCTTAATTAGGATAGATATTTAGATAATAAAAATTAGATATACAGATGAACAGCAACAAAAGGCTACATCAACAGCAGATTCATGAAAATAAAAATCCTTGCAAGGAAGTTAAAAGCAAGGCATACTGTACTTATCAAAAATCACAAAATTGTATACACTTTTTCATTTTTTCACTAAGCTTAGACTTATAATTATATTCTAGCTCAAGCTGGACAAAAGATCAAAAAAGTTTCAAAAACAAAGATGCTGTAAATCAGTAAAAGTTAATATGGTGTCATTCTTATTCATCTTAAAACTACAGAGAAATAGTTTAGCTTAAAACTACATGTTTTTTATAATAAGCAATGAAAAATTCAAAAAAAGTTTACACCGATCTAAAATTTATTCAAATTTAAAGTTTTATATAATAATATAATAATAAAGCTTTACAGGTTTGCAGGCCACCGTGAAGACACATGGGCCTCTATAAACCGCTCGTACTTTTTACAATGATCTTTTTGAAATAGAGTTTTTTTCGCGGGCTCCCCCGGACTTTCCATTTTTTGTTGCCTTCCTTGATTTTAGCATTCATTTTTTCGGCTTCCTTACACCATTCTTTAATTATCTGTCTTTCATTTTTGGTCAAATCCTCTGTCACTCGGTAAGGAAAGCGTTTTTCTTTTGTTATTGCTTGCAACACTGTGTTCTTGTCCTCTTCGTTCGTAAATGTGACTTTAATTGGTCGCTTTATCTTCTCTTACTTTCGTAAATTTCCCGATCCGCTTATGTTTAGCATACCCGGTTTCGTCCCAGAAAGACTGTAATTATTGTACTGTATTTTCCCTAATCTGAGCCTAAATATGCTTAAAAATGCAATATTTATCTATTAAAAAATATTTAATCCATTTATATACATTTATTATTTATCATTATTAGTCCAAAATGTATAAGTGTCCGCCATCAAATCACTGTGAAAAAATGCAAGTCTAGAAAAACATAATTTCTGTCAATAATTTGATGAAGAATACTTCAGCCTTTCTGAAATTTACATAGGCGCTGCACTTTAAATATATATAGTTGATTAATTTTCATTTACGCTTGATCATAATTATCTCCAAGTCAAAAAGAACAAATGCAAGTGTCTGCTTTCAAATTGCAGTAAAAACTTAAGTCTAGAAAAAATCATTTTTACGTCAATAATTTGATCAAGAACTTCGGTCTTTCTCAAATTCACATAGGAGCAGTACTTTAATATACTTGATCAATTTCCATTTACGCTTTATCATAATTATCTCCAAGTCAGTCCTAAAAAACAAATGTATATAACTGCCATGAGTGAAAAACGCAAGTCTAAAAAAAATCATTTTTGCGTCAATAATTTGATAAAGAACTTCGTTCTTTCTCAAATTTACATAGGAGCTGTACTTTAATATACTTGATCAATTTCCATTTACGCTTTATCGTAATTATCTCCAAGTCGGTCCAAAAAAACAAACGTAATTGCCAGTGAAAAACGCAAGTCTAGAAAAAAATCATTTTTGCGTCAATAATTTGATGAAGAACTTCGGTCTTTCTCAAATTCACATAGGAGCGGTACTTTAATATACTTGATCAATTTCCAGTTACACTTTATCAATATTATCTCCAAGTCCAGAAGAACAAGCATATAAAATGCCTATCAAATCAAAAGATAGAAAACACTCAAGTTCGAGAAAACATTATTTTTGTGAATAATCAGATAATTAAGCTGTGAACTGTAATATATATACACTCCATCAAATTCCAGTAATTGTTGGTGGTTATTCTATATTCAAGTCCAAAATGAAAAAATATGTTTTCATGCTACAAAATAAATAAATGAGGTCTATATCGCATGTAAAAAAATAACTCACAATTCAGGAAAAAACTTGAGCAAATAAGTTAAAATCTTCATACTTTAAAGAAAAGAACATCCTTATAATTTAACTCCAGTGTTGCATCTTCCTTAGTTATAAGTTTAAAAGCCATTTCAACAAGATGTAATGATTGTATAAATAAAAGCTGGCAAGAGATAAACACCTTATTGCTTGAGCCACCATCTTGAAACACCACATTATGATCTGTAAAAACAACGCACGCTAAAAGTACGCAAAAAGTTAACCCGATCGGAAGAAAGTTTAGAAATCAAAGTGATATCGGGAAATCGGAATAAAAAAACCAAACTCTTAAGTTGCGGCGGCGGCGGCTGGAAAAAAGGGATTTGAAGGGTCATCGGGGCTGACCAATAAGGATTTCTAGAATGGGTAATTCAAATTTTTGTAGTTTTAAGTAGATGCAAAATTGAGAACTACAAAAAGGTTTAAAGGAGATCTAACGTCAAAAAATTTGCTACATTTTTTTGGAAATTATGGAAACTTTATATTGTGGGGATTAAAATGGGCTATGTTATGTTGAAAAATCTTAACTCAATAGGAAGTTATATCCCTTTAAAGATTTAAGCGTGTGACGTCATTGCCGAACAACTTGTTTGTTAAACAAGATTTTCTCTCTTTTTCTCTAAACTTTTAGTGAGTTTTATAAAGAAAAATTTCTTGATGAAATCATTTAGCACATTCATTTAGACTTCTAAATTCAGAGCAAAATGTCGTCGAGTGAATCTTCAAGTGAAGAAAATGATTTCTCAGACATTTTTAACCATTCTACTGATGAAGAAAAGGAGTTAGACACATCAGAATCAGAGGCAGACGCGTCAGATGAAGAGGATGAAGCTATTGGAGGGTTTTATGGTTTTGAACCTGAGTATTCAAAAAAAGAGCTAGCGATCCTGTCAGCAAAGCACAAAGAAGATGAAAGCTCGTCTTCAAGTGATAGCGAACGGGAAAATGATGACCTGGAGTCAAGTAGACTTGAGAACTTGCATTGGTGCACTTGTAGAAACTGTGTAATTGGCACCGATTTCACTTTAGAAGAATGTCTCTGTTGCAAAGAATGTAGTATTCTCGAAGAGAAACTTGAAGGCATATCTTGTATTACAAAACACAAAGACTTCAAACCTTTCATTCTCACCCCATCAGCCCTTGAGTTCACCTTTATAACAAGAAGGAGAGACATAAGAAAATTTTCAAAAGAATCAAAAAAATAAAAAACAGGTAAATTTGATTGGGGTGTAATACATCATAGATCGTAAAATAGTTCGTAAATCTATCAAAATAGTTTGTAAATCTAGCAAAATGAAGATTCTAAATAAATTTATTGAATCAATTCTAGGCAAGAGTTCAAATAGAAAACCAGTCTTTGTTTTCTTTTATTTCTACAGGCAATATCGTTACACTGCGTATTACCAATACACATCGTGGACACATTATTTCGAAATACTTGGGCGTGACAAAAGAGTGGTGATCCCATCTTGTGTCGTGAAAGAAAGAAATAAAAAACACGTTCCCTGAGTCTATTGGTGGAAAATATACTGGTTTCAAGAGAGCTTCATTGAGCAACTAGACTTATAATCTTTTGTGAACATAGAGTATAGATAGATATATAATATAAAAGGAAATAAAAATTATTGCAAAATTCCTAAAACTACTTTTTGAACCTTTGTATTTTGAAATGTTTTTCCAAAACCAATTGTCTTTCTGGACGTTCTGTAAATGCAATGTTTTTTGGGCTTACGAGTCTATTCGCTAATTCAGAGGCTTTTTGGTTAATCTTTTCTCCTTTTTCTTTCCTTTTTATAACCTTCAGTTAAAAGTGTTTTCACGAAATCGTAAGACTTTGCTTCCTTCGTCTCTTTGGCCACCCAATTTTTTGACAACTTTGAAGAGACGATTTTCCACTGTTTTTCTCCCTTTTTCCCTGATCCTTTACGCTCGGAGGTAATGACTGCTTGCTGCCTGCCCACGTTGCTATTGTGATCAATTACGGCTACTTTCACCCGTGCATCCATCACGTTCAGCTCAAATTCCAATCTTTTTGGGGCGTAAGAATTAACGAGCGAATGGAATACTTCGATACTCCCGGTGTGCAATGGATTGACGAGATGATCCATGTCATTGAGGGTTTTGCTTTCTGTCACGACATTTTCTAATGCATCATACGCTACCGAATCTTTCACGATCCATTTTTTCTGTGCAGTCTCCTTCCTTTTCAATGATTTATGGCAGCACTTGGGGTATTTGGGGTAAACCCTCTTAAATCGATGACGATTTGTGACGTGGTGCAACAGAGATTTCCACATTTGCTTCAAGGTTTCAGCATCTCCCTTGCAATTTTCGGCACACACCAAAATAGGTGATTTCCGATCTGTCGAATCCACTCTTGGATTACTTTGCAACCTTTTCGTTTAGACACCTTCCTCAATTTTGAAGTGATATTCTTCGAAAAATGCCAGGTATCATAATTTCTGATTATACGGGCACGATTTTCTCTCAGCCATTTTGCCAATTGCATGTTCCTATCAGTAGCTATCTTCTTAACCTTGAAACCACTGCTCTCTAAATCGGTCAAACAATTTTTTAAAACCTTCAAGTTCAAGAGGCGCAGAGCCTTTGCCTTTTGAAGTTTGGACTGTTGAGGTGGCGATAATCTTTTTGGTCTCGGGTGATTGGCATGTGTACGTGCAGTACTTCGCTGATTTTCCTGGTGAATCGAATCGACCATCCCCTACAATTTCAAGATCTGCTTTGGTTTTTTATTTCTGCTCTTGCTTCCTCTATATTTTGTTTGAAAACTTGGTTGACACTAGGTATTACAAGTACACGTTGAATCTTGTAGAAGGTATTAGCACTTACAAAATTCAGTCCGGAAAAGCTCACAGGTTTTCTAATGCTCTCAAAATTTGAGCCAGAAAAAAATACAGAGGCGGAAATCAACAAATTAAAAGCAGGCATTTTCCCAATCAATGGTTGGCTCTTCCAATCAATTATGACATGTTCGTTGTCACAAAAGATTTTATAGTGAATACTAGTTCCTAGCTTAGTTTTCTTAATTTCGTCGACAGGTAGTGCACAAACCTTGCAACGTAAGCATGAAACAAGTTGATCCAGCATTCCTTCGTAAACGACAAATTTTTCATCGTTTAAAATGTCGATTTTGACCTCTTCTCGGTTAGAATTTTCGATGACAGAAGGCTCGTAATCAGGGTCATATTTATCGTGAACAAATGAGAGATCGGGTTGGGAGATGGAATCTTGACTTGCATTTTTGATAGGACTTGACGAAGTTGGCCATAGAATATCTTCCGTTTGTGTACCGACTTCATTGGTTTTTCTTACGTCACTGCTGGTTTCGACTATCTCCTTTTCAATTGGACTTTCGTTTTGATTCACTGTCTCCTCAGGTGCGTCGTTTGTATCGAATGGTTCGATATTTTCTTGATTTACGATCCTCTCATTATCAATGGATTGTTCATAGTCAACGAGGAGTTTCTTGACAACCTTAAACCAAAATGTGTAGAATCAAGTTTATAGTGTTGATCGATTGTTGCAATATACACCCCTGTCTTAGTATCTTTCTTACCATGCTCTTGGCCCTGACATGAGGCTTATATCTTGTTAAAGTTGAAAATTGTCAAAAGTCAAAAGGAAGACTTGTCAAAGGGCTTGGAAAATCATATTTTATAACTTTTCCAAAATTTCTGTTGTTTAAATGAAAACTGTCAACTTACATCTGCTCTCTCCATATCAGAGACTCTTTTTCTAGGTTGTCTTGAAGAGATTGTAGCTCCATCCATGTTAATTTGTTCGTATACCTGATGATCAAAAATTGTCGGTATAGCCCCATCAATGAGACGTTTTGCCCTTGCAGGTCCATCGTTAGTGATGTACAATGGACAAAGTTCAGCTTTCAAGTCTCGTTCAAAGCATTTCGAGTGGAAGTGGTCACTGCATAAGACTCGATGACGAGCAGCTTCGAAAGTGTTGATAGTCAATTTGGCATTTCCCATGTTGTGTAGCCATCGTGAACATCTATCACGTTCTTTCTTTGGGTCAGGAATTTTGAAAAAAACATTTCCCTTTTATAGCCTTTGACCCTGACGTTTTATTGGAACATCCGAAAGCTTGACACAATACCATATCTTTCAAGTTCGTTCTTCTAATTACATTTTTCTCAAAACATCTCTACGTCTACGTACATCAAAATTATATTTTGCTATAAAACATCTTCTTTCCATAATTTTTGTCTACAAACAGTTTCTCTATCGAAATGAAAGTTCGGCGCTGACGTCACGAAACCCTCTTACTTTCAAATAAAGAGATATTTTAAACAATGATAATTCAATCAATATGAAAGATTTTGCACTCGTTCTTTTTGCAATGTTTTTTATTTAATTAGGCCTGTACTCTGTCAAAAAATAAGGATAAAGAAATTTTTGACGTTAGATCTCCTTTAAACTTTTTACATGACTTCTTTTTACAGGCGGATGGTAGTTACCTGTCATCAAACAAGATCTTCTTAGCAAACGCCATTCGAATGTTTTGGAAGAAAAAAGAGAACAAGGTAACAATCTAGCATTTCTTCTTTTAGGTTTAAAAACTATGTCTTCTAGGTAGTCATTCTTTCTATCCAATTCTCAACTGTGACGAATCATCTCTTGTTAATAATAGCCGGTATGTCCAAGGCACATTGCACTACTTTACTTCAACTTTAAAGAAAAGAAACATAAACATAAACATAAACATCCCCCCTCTTATCTGGCATCTGGAAGGTTTAGATTACGGAATTTTGCAAGACCGCTTCAAGGTCAGCTCTCGTTTTCGGGGATATTGGTGGATCCAACCGAAATATTTTCAGGTTTACCTTCAAGGGTAGTTGAAGCTGACTGGGGATGCGGCACATCAAAGGCCGACTATCATTTCTCTCCGATCGGAAATTGGTCCACTCCTTTAGAGCTTTAGGGTGGGCGGACGCCAATCGGCCATCGGAATATCAGATAACTACCCCCCCCCGAGAGTGAGTGCACTTTGAAGTCAATGGTGGTGTAGAGTTAAAGTCTTAAAGGCCGGTCTTCACTTACGCGCGCTGCGATCGCACCTTTTGGCTTCAATCCTTTTTGCTTGGAAAAAAGATTACGTCATAAAAATGTAGCGCGTGCTCAAAAGGAAAGTTGAACCATTTCAACTTTTTCAACCGTTACGTCAGATCGCGCCAATGGAGCTGCTTCATTTTTCTTTTGACCAATAGCGTGGAAGCTTTGCTCGAAAAAGTGCGATTGAAGCGCGCGCAAGTGGAGACCGGCCTTAAAGGGTCTTTTCTTTTGTTTTCAGGATTGGTTGAACACATTCGAAAACTGTAAACAACACTTCGCCAAACTCCTGATAGAAGACGTTGTCACTTTTGCTGACCATGCAATTTTTGGCGAGGAAGCTTTAGACTCGCTGACCCAAGACACCAGACTGGAGATTGGTAAAAGAGTAATCAAATATTTGAGACAACAGCGTGGTCAAGACGAGACCAAACAAAGAGGAGCTGACGATTAGTAAGTTGAATGAGTCTTGTTTTGAACTTACTCTTGATTTTAACTTGGTTAGCAAGCTGAGCAAATTTACAACCCTATTGGAGATATCCACTGATCTCTAACTAATTTAGCTACCCATGTGTGCGGACGGGACCTCTGAATTAGAATACCGACCCTTTTTTAGTGAAATCTTTAGTGAAAAAGTTCCCCTTACAAAGAGTTAAAAAAAATTCGAAATAAAAATAAAAATCGTGAATTTTCCGATCCTTAGAGGAACTACTTTTTAAATTTCTTGATTTTTTTTACCTTTAGAGAGACTTTGTAGGGTGTAAAAACCGACTTTTATCGTCCGCACATACCCATTTTGCCCCCCCCCCCCCCGGATTTTAAATTATGACTCCTTAGACAATTCAGCAGCTTTATTGACTTCAGCTCAGTACATTAATTTGTTTTCGTATCCATTCAGTGATTCGCTTATGGAACGTTACGATTCATCTATCAATGATTTGGAACTTTCCATCGAACATCTCAAAACGCTGGCTGATCCAATTTTGACAGTAGTTTTTGGTGACGATAACGTAAGTAAAATATTATTATATGGCTGCGAAATATCTCTTTATTAGATGCTATCGCTTATTTGAAATGGATATGAGAATCATGGCTTGAATTATAGAAAGTATATTGTGCGGCCATCATTGTTATGTGATCAAGAATCAATCTTGACATGAGCGTAGAATGATACAATCTAAACTTTTCTTTTTTCACAAAGGTGGAGGTTCAAAATTTATGACAGAGAGTCTTTATCATAGATTTGTAAAGCCCGGCTAGATGTCGTGCTTTGGCTGAAAAGTGTTAGGTTAGGTAGGAAATCCTACCTAGGTCACGTGATATTACAATAGGAGTTTAGCGCTTGACCAATAAGAACAAGCTTTGCGGGTTTTCGAAAGCAATAGTAGTAATATTTTTTGCAATATTCATTTTTTTTTGCTTGGAATTGCTTAAAGCACGACATCTAGACCTTCGGGCTTTACAGAAATCTGTGGTCTTCGTTTTCTTATAAGGGGTTATAAGGAGCATGACTGCAAGAGACACTTTCCATCATAAATTTTGAACCTCCCTTAAATCCGACACTGTAACTGTAACTGATATTTAAAAAGCACAATGTATCATCGGGAAGTTCGTAAAAGTTTAATATTATTACAACGGATCTGTCCAGTAGGTTCCAAGCAATTCATGATATGACCATTGCAATGTCTTCCACGGACCCAACAACTGATTGGTTGAAAGCGATCTTTTGACTGATTTTGCGTCACTTACAACCAATCAGCTATTGGGTCCATGATGTAATATTAGAAGACATTGCAATGGTGCAGATCATGAATAAACCCAACAACAGACATATCCTCAATTTTGCTATTCTCAATTATGACTGTCATGCTACAGAAAGAAATATCACTGATTTTTTTTTTTCCTTCGAATTAGGAACTGAGCAAAACCTTTGGACGAGTTTACGACTTATCACGTGGTCGAAAACAACCACTCGAAAAATTATTCCGTGATTTGTTCACATCACTACAACCATTAGACAAAATTTCGAAACTGCGGAGTCTTTGTCGCAATGCATCTATTGACGTCCGCACGTGTTTCCAAGATGCTTTGCGCGGGATCCTGAGTGACATCCAAAGCGATAGGTAAAAGCTTTACTTTTTGGACCTACCTCGAAGGTGCTTGAATTTAAACCGTGTCCGTTCGTTGGTCTGTTACCAGCTTTTCTTGCGATTTGCTCATTAGTTTTTTCTCATTTTTTGCACAACGATGCAAAGTGGAAATACCCGAAATGTGATGGAGCCCGATTTTCGAGAAAAAAAATTTTTAGGCAAATTTGGGCCGAAAACTGCCTAAAAATAGGGTTTTTTAGACTTTGTGCAAAATTGCTTTTTTCTGATATTTGGCAAAAAGATAAAAGGTTATCTAAAAGGTGGCTGAAGCCGTTTTTTTCTGGAAAAGTTTTTTTGCCGTAAAAATCGAGGAGGTCCATTCAGCATGTAGCTCGTTTTTTCTTTAAAAATATTACTACTGTACTTTCGGAAAAAGGTGTTTTTTTTAGGGACTGAAATTATCACGGTAACGATAAAAAAATTCGTTCATTCCATAGAAGTCAAATTTTCAAAGACAATTTATTTTAATAAAACAACATTTTAAGATACAACATCAGTCAGGGGGGGGGGTCGGTACTAAAATCCAAGACACATATGAGTACTAAAACGTTTTTTGACGATTTTTGACATACCCCCACCTAATTTTTGAAAAAGGAATTTTAGTACACATGTACTAAATTTTTTTTGACATTTTAGCATAGTGACCACCTAAATTAGGCTAATTTTGGAATTCGGTTCAGAGAATGGCGGTCTTTAGACTTTCAACAAAATGCCAACCCTGGTTATTTAAGCTGTCAATGAACCTGATCTATCTCTCTCTATTCTAGATAAAGACTCAGAAACAGTCAAGACACTTTTGCTCTGCTCTACTTTAGTTATTGCAAAGATTGATTGGTTATTTTTCACCTCTAATATACAGCTTGCTATTTCTTTTCTATCCAGTTATCCATGGTTCTTTACAAAAACAAAGCATCCAACTTCGAAAACATTTTTTTTTCCTTATATAAAAGCAAAATATTAAATACACCCCTGTTTGACGGCCCCGGTGGAACCTTTTTCCTCAGTGGGGATAAAAATTCCTATTGAAATGCTAATGGGATAGAAATTCTATTGTATTGTTCCAAGGTTAAAAAACCCAGTGGGGGTGGTTTTGGAGTGCAATTTTTTTAAACATGGAATTTCGAGTGGGGATGAAATCAAAGTCAATTTCCCGGTGGGGCTGAAATTCAAGGGTACTTTCCCACCGGGGACGAAATTTTTGCTTAATTTGTGACACAGGGATGTTTGAATCTTATATAGAAAGTTTTTATTTTTTTTCATTTTGCCTAAAATGCTTGGTCAATAGTTTAATTTCCTAAAATTTGGTGATTTTTAGTACTCATGTACTAAAATTTTTCTTAAATTTCTTGAAGACCCCACCTAATTTGGGATTTTAGTACACATGGTACTAAAATGCTTTAAGGCCTTTTTTGTAATACCACCACGTCACTAAAAGTCATGATGTCTGAAATTTTAGTACCGACCCCCCCCCCCCCCTGCATCAGTTACGAGGATTTTTGTAAAAAAGATAGGTGTAACAGGTATAATGCCCTGTTCTGTTTTTTTCGGGCACAGCTTTTGGATACGTACCGCAAAAAATTTAAAATTTGATTATCTATGTTTTTGTTTTACTACAAGGAAAATAATTTTAGCAGGAACTTATTTTCGAGGTCGGAAAAAAATTCCCAAAAATTGTATCAATAATTATCAGGAATCATTTTCCGCGGTTTCGCCCTATTTTTGACAGATTTTTTTTTTCACTCTCTTAGCGATTTTTCAATTTTTTTGATTAAAATTTAATAACATTAGCCAAATTTGTAATTCGCGGGTTCCAATTTTCGAGGTTTTTTCTTAACTTTGATTCATTCTTGAAATTTCATTGGTCAAATTTATGATATCATCCAAAAACTTATGTTAAATTTTATATCCACTTGTTTCAGAGATTACACAAAACTACAGACTTTAACGGAAAACATCAAAGCACATCAAGAACATCAAACAGACCCTCTCGTTACCCATAGCGACGTCTTAGATGTGGTGCGGCCATTTTGTTCTGATGTTACAGCTAGCACGGATGTGAAAAGTCACGTGTTACACATATTGGAGAGTACAATTGATCTAACGGATGATGACGTCAGTTTATTATTATTCTACCAATCACAATCGATCATTGTTCCGGTCTGGAAAATAGAGGTTTGTAAGACCCACAAGCTTATTTAAGATAAAGAACAAATTCCACCAGGTCGCAAATAAAGACATCCTGCGGCCCGAGTAATTTTCATACAGACGCCGGATTGAAAGTGAAACCTTTTGCCAAAAATTAGAATTTCAGAGAGTAATTTAGACCAACTTTCTGTGAAAAAAAAATCTTGCAATTCTCTTCAAATGTTTTTTTTTATCATCGTTAGGTTGATGCGTCAGACGTAGAAACAAACGATAATCGTTCAAAGTTATTCGACAAACTTCTCACAAACACCACTAGTGATGAACACACTGAAGGCTTGGAAAAATTGCTTCGATCGTGGCCAGTTTTCAGGTATATACTGTTTTCTCTCTCTGATTCGATCTTCAAGCGACAAAAATTTTCATCGAATTAGAGAATTATTCGAATTACAGAGACTATTTTATACTACCTTCAAGCTAGAGTGAGAATTATCGAAAGGGCGTGAAAAATAAATATGACACGGAGGACGGGTGGCCTAGCTGTAAAAAAAAAGATTTTTTCACGCAGTAAAAAGGAGCTCGGTGCAGCCTAACAAATTTTTTTTATTCTTTAACAAAGAGTTTTTCCAATTACGACTAACCTATACTATAGCCATCACCCACGTTTTTCTACGAAATTAATGACTATTCGACTTTGCGACTTACCTGTTTTTTGCTGAAAACTGCTACATCTAGGGTTTAAAAAGCAACTAGGTGCCTAAAAAAAGAAATCACAGGTGTCTTTAAAAAAAGACAAGGGTGTCTTTCGGTGCCCCAAGGAAAACCATTCCATAAAAAAAAATATATATTTCCATCATATAGGAGGATATTTTCACAAATGGCCGAAATCCTGTGTAGGTCGAAAACTGAGGAACAGATAATGTGTTTTCTTGAAATATTTTTTGACTCTTATTGAGTTACTTCTTTCCATCTTAACTCATATTGAGTTACTTTCTTCCTTAAAGTCATTTTAGATCACTAGTTTTACATTGACGGATTTCTATGTCATCATATTTTCCTTTTCTACTCCAACCTGATTGATTTTCTGTGAATGTTCATTCTAGATTTTTGTTGTATTTGTATTGTCTTTTTGTTTTGTGGGTTTTTGTATTTATTGTTTCCATTTTGAGTAGTTGAAGGTTTTATACTTCTAGACTATATATATACGCACCCCTCCCACCTGTCACCACGGTATTGATTATTTTGAAGCTTCTCATTTAAGTCCAGTTTTAGGTTGAATTACGGATAAAAATTCACATAATTTGAATTAAAGTGTTGTTTCACAGATAACAGTTATGTACAAAGTGCCTAATTTATCATAAAACACTAGCCGGTACCCGGCGTCGCACGCCGGTTTAGCTGTTGCTGAACGCATTTTAAAGTCCTTTGGATGTTGGGAAGCTGGCTTAAAATACGATGAAGTCAAAATTAAAGGGAAAAATTATCTTAAAAGTTTGACTCTGTCCCTCCCAGGTCACGTATCTTTTAACCATATTTTGAAAAAGATTTTTAAATTGTTGCAAAATGATCAGAAAGGGCGTTATTCAAACTATACCATACCGGCGACCTGTGACGTCCGAAAAGGCTTTGCAATTAGATTTTTTTCTCGCTTCGCTCGCTTTACATTTGCCGTACTTGTTGATGATTAGGAAAACTTTGATGTCAAGATAAGAGGAGTGAAATTATAGACATGACACGATATTCGTCGAAAAAAGGCAGCCCGTGGGTACTTAGGCAAGAGAAGAATACGGGCATGAGCCGTTCTTAAGGATGCCTTTTTAAAAATGGCAGTCCCTGTAAGGGTTGGAAAAATCAGAAAATCAAACTTCAGTCCCACTAAGAGTCGGTAAAAAAAGGGAAAAAAATTCAACTTTTTTCCCCCAGAAAGATAGAAATTTAATCAAATTAGTCCCAATAAGGAAAGTAAACTCCCGGGGGGGGGGGGGGTACTACCCTTTTCGTCCGACGGGGGTGCTCCGCTGAGGTTCGAAAAATAGACCCTACGTGGGACTCGAAATTTGCGAAAAAAGTGACCCTGAATGGGACTGAAATGCCAAAATTGTCTCAAATTTTCTACTTTTTCCCCAAATTTTTCAAAAATAGGCACCCTACGAGGGACTGATTTTTCTATTTTGGTGTTTTTGCGACCCTACCTGGGACTCGTGGAGGTTAAAAAAGGTACCCTGACCAGCGGAGCATCCCCGTAACCCATTTTGCCCTAGTATACCCCCCCCCCCCCCCGGGAGTAAACTTCACAAAATTTAGCTTGTTTCTTCTTCTCTCTAGTCTCGCTAAGGGTCCAAGGGCCAAAAGTCAGGCAGCTAGGCACCTTCGTCATAACTTTTCGAATTCAACAATGAATGACTTAGATTTACAGCAATATAATTATCGACATAGATGTTTATAAGTCCCTTTTTACGAAGAAAGATCTCTTGTTTTTAGCGCCTTTCGAATGTATTGTTAATGTTGCTGTTTAGTTGTTCCAACAAACTTGTCTTGTGATTCTTATGTTTTAAACGCGGTTTTAAATTTGTTCCTTTTCTAAAACAGATTTTGTTTGAAAGATTTTCTTTTGTTTTGTTTTGAAACGAATTCGAATGTCTCAAATCAAATAAGGTCAGAAGATATTCAAAATGAACCAACAATGGTGACATTTTATTTTTGTGACTATATATATTTCGATCTTACAATCATCCGGTGGTCTAAAATCAATAAAAACAAGAATTAAAAATCCGTTAAAAAAAAATTTTTTTTATCATTATATCTACAAACACTCCTTCCTCATCTAAAACAAATTGCAAATGAATAATAAGGTCGTTAATTACATTCGAAAACATAAAACAAAAGAATAGAGAGAAAAAAAGAAAAAACATAAGAGGCGGGCTCGGGCACGTCTGGGCAGATATTATAATCTATCAATCAAAACAAACTTATCGAACAACTCAAAGTCTTTATAAAACGGCGCGAATATTGTTTAACACATTTGTGGAGCAAGAACTGGAAGTCATCTTTTGGAAGAACAAAAACATTGCGTTAGAAAACGAAAGTAGAAAACACAGACAAACACACATACAGACTACCACTATTAATATATAGATATAATATATTATAATATTTAAATACTCATGTTACTGTGCTAAGTTTGCATTTGCCTAAAGGTCCTGCTTTTATCGTTCGTAATAAGCGCACTCATTAGTGCTTGCCGTATACACGATAGTAATAAATCCAGTGCATACAAAACGGCTGATTCTAATTCGATGTTCTACTACTCGAAACGCTCCATTATTCGATAATTTTGAAAGTCACCATCAGCAAGAAACTCTCAAAAATTACAGTCTACTGTTCGATACGCTCCGATATTCAGTGACAATCCAATTCCCCTTAAAAATCGAATTAGAGAGCGTCAACTGTGTGTTGTGTGAATTAGGATGATTTTCGTCTGATTTTCATCTCTGTTGTTTTCAAAGCAGTGTATTGATCATAGAAAGTATCCCATGTTATTCCTTGACCCTGTACTTGCAGCACTGATGTTTGAGAGTATGGACCATTGAAATTGACACTCGCGCACGCGTTAAACCACCAACCAGCTCTGTAAAATACAACAACAAAAAAATTAATGATATCTTGTCACTGATCTGTAAATACTTTTAACTGGATTGGGTCTCCCATATAAAATGAAGCTTGTCCAGGTTTAAAACTGACTAGTCCGCCATCTTGTTTTCAATTCTGGTTGTCAACAACGGGATTCGAATGTTTTGAAATTCAAACTTTCGAAAATCTAATGTAAATTAGAAAGCAACATGGCGGACTAGTCGACTTCAAAACTGGACACACTTCCACAGGAAATCTGTGAGCAGTTAGCCTATCTAATGTGTAATATGATATCTGTGTATCATGTCTATTCAGTAAAGTAAAGAAGATTTAGCCCGAGTGTCGATGTCGATGTATAATTCAATTTAGAATTTAACTCCTTGACGTACTCAAAAAGCTAAAAAATCGCATTTTCAAGATTTTTCAATGCTTAAACTTTGAATCGAATTATCTTGGCTTTGGTCATAGCTAAACCCTTAAAGCCCGGTCTCCACTTTCGCGTGAAATGAGCGAAAACTTTTTGACGTTTTTGTAAGGTCATTGGTCAGTTGAAAAATGAAGCAATTCTATTGGTCGAAATTGACGTAACGGATGAAAAAAGTAGAACTTTCTTCAACTTTTTTATTGTTCGCGCGAAACTTTTATATGACGTAATCTTTTCTTCCGGCAAAAAAGGTTAAGAAAAAACTGTCGCCCATTTCGCGTGAAAGTGGAGACCGGTCTTAATGTTTGGTACCGTTGGAAAGCTCTTAAGCTCTATCTTCTCAGCGTGCCAGATTTTTGAATTAGGTCCTCAATCAAAACTACCGGCAGCCGAAAATATCGTTCCTGAGAGAACAAAATTTCGCTAGTGAGACGTCAAGGAGTTAAAGCTGCTTTTTTTATACATAAGTTGTGTGGACTCGCGTGGTGGGTCTAGTTTAAAATCTATATATACTACCAGATATTTAAGAGGGTAATCTGAGCCTCAGAAATGGCTGGTTTTGAAATTAAAATAAAACAGCCGTAATGATGACGGCTGCAAACTTCGGTAATTGTCATTTTTGAATAGTGAACCATTATGCAAACATCTTTATCGTGGTCAGCCTTTCTTAATATATCTAACATCAAATTTGAAAGAGTATATCCTAAAGTGCGAGCGCAACCGCAAACCTAATCAAGAAATCAAACCGGAAAGATCGGGAAATCGAACCCGAGTTATCGCGATTAGTCGGATTTACGCACAATTACAAATGAAAAACACTGATTTTAAGAAACTTCTTAACCGGAGTTTAAAAATGCAAATGCTGATGCTAATTGAGACAAATTGTGCTGCTTCTTTTAAAAGTACCCAGTTTATGTATGTGTTTACCTGTGACGGAGACGGTAAGGTTCTTATTTGATTTTATTAGACCCTGACCAACTGATGAGGACAACGATAAATCAGCACTTTTGCCGTCCTCGATTTTGTGGGTCAGAATTGCGGGTTATTCCAAATCGCTCCACTCTCTCTACCGTCTTCAAAAGTGCAAGTACATAAACTCGCTAGTGTTTATTTGGGATACAGTAATTGATGGCTGCATATACAGCAAGAAGAAGTTTAGCATTCTTACCTGTAATATTCTGCACAATTCATTCCACTCAAGTCATTATCTTGATCCTTTGTCGAGAAACTCTTTGCGCTCGTCTCACCCCACGACACACAAACCGACCTGCCTTGACAATTGAATCCTCCAAAATTATATTTTGCTGCCTCAGGTGCTAAAAAGAAAGGGCTATACTTAACCGATGCTTTCAGGCCATCAAATCCGGTTGCTTCGGCTATCATTTCCACTTCTTGACCAACTTTTAAGAATCTGTCGGTGTATCGGTGAACAAATTCATTACCAAGCCAATGTTCACCGTAAACATCTCCAAAACCTTTTTTATAAGACTCCCAATCACGGTTAAAATCAACAGAACCATCAAATCGTTTCTGCATGACAATCCAACCACCTCCCTCTGTCGTCATATCACAAAATACTTTCTGTCGGTAACCGTTAAAATTGATATAATAAACACCATCTTTAGTGTAACCAAGACGACGCCAATCCAAACAATCCATTTGAGGATTCCCTTTTGGAGCTGAGATTGAACTTCCAGATGAAGGTGTTAAATGCATATTAAGATCACCTGTGAAATCGAACAAAGCGCATGTCAGGGAATCTCCAAATTTTGTAAGCTCCACGTAACAGCATTTATCAGGAGATCGTTGACATAACATATAACATTTGATTGGGCTAGTCATGGTTTCTTTCAAATATGGTTCTAACCCGGTAATTGAAAATCCATCTTTAACAGATTCGAATCTCATTTGATGACAAAATACTAAATAGTCAACACCGTGTAAAAGTATCAGCGATAAACCAAAAAGAAATGTGTGTTTAGAATCTCTCATTTTGACTTTAATTTATTCTCAAATATTACTACTAACCAGTTGAAGGCGCAATTAGATAACTGGTAGGAAATTTAACTCCACTAGATAAAATGTTTTCGATTTTAATCTAACTTAAATCGGTACTTTCTCGGTAAACTTCAAAAGAAATGGCGAGTAGAGATATGTGGAGGAGAGTTAATTAGGGATGATCTAACCTTTCTATATAATAAATTGTTCTCCGCCGTGGATCATTTTTTGAGGGTTTGTTTTTTAAACTTGATTTCAAAGAGAATGATTAAAAAACCACATTAAATGGTCCGAAGCATTAGATGTTCACTTTTTCTGTAAAACGCATAAATTTTAGATTTATTGCGGTTATAAACTGCTACAAACTAATTTATATTTGTGGTTCATTCGGCCGTTTTTAACCGCTTGAATTATAAATTCTGTATGATTTCTGAAGTTTTTTTGCGTGTGAATATTTTATTTCGATTCAATGCAATTTCATTTGAATTATTGAACTTGTTTGTCGAAGTTATTTGTCAGAATATTTTATGAAGACTTTCCCCAACCCCAAAGATCACTACCCATATCTTTTGTTGTCAGAATAGCACAAATCGGAACACCAAACAATACGTACACCCGATCATTATCTGATATTCCAATGGCGGATTGGCGGCCGCCCATGCTAAAGCTCTAAAGTAACGGGCCAATTTTCCATCGGAGAGGAATGATAGTCGCCTATGATATGCCGCATCCCTAGTCGGGTTCAACTATCATTGCGCTTGGAGGTAAAAATCTTTCAGTTTGACCCGCCAATCCCGAGGGCTCGGTTACCAGGGCTCCCGCTGCAAAATCCTTAACGCGGTCTTGCAAAATTCCGTAATCTAAATCTTCCAGATGTTGAAAATTTTTCCGACCTTTAGAGCTTTAACGTGTCGGATGAGAATTTTTGCATTCGGCAAAAAGCCCGTTTCTTCGGCTTTGGGCCTATTTCTTTGATAGTGATTTGTCTTAGACTATAGCATAGTCTAGGACCCATCCCGATAGCTACTGGAGGGTTCATCGCTATACCTATCTTCTATCCATGTTTTTAGTGATACGCCTGACAAAGAACATCCCTGGATTCGCCTAATTCTTAAGAAAATTACACTCGAAGATGATAGCAATATTATCGACATTTTGAATCACGCTAAAGACACTATGCCGTTTAATGAACAGGTAATATTATTCAAAGGTTATATTTTTACATAAGTGTTACCGTTTCATATCAGACACATATTTCATATCAGGACAGTGTCTACCTATTGTTATATTATGCTGATATAAGCGAAAAAATGTTTTCTTTTCCTCTTTCTGACCAATCTTGCTCCACATCCGTATCGATCCAATGTGAAAAAGCTTGTGAATTAAAATTGATTATGAGTAAGCAAACGTTATCACTCTTATTTAAAAACAAAACCTTTAATTTGATTGCCGATTAAAACAAAATCGCTCTAATCATTTCGGATTTCAAAAAATCAGGCTGGCTGAGTTTTCTGTTTCATTAGTACGGAATCCTTCCAACGAAAACTGTTTCAAATTTATTAAAAAAGTGGATACTAAGTCAAAATTTTATTTCTTATGAGGCAGAATGCGAGCATTCCTTTTCCCCTCTAAAGCATTGTAGACATTCCCAGACTTTCTTAGGCTGTATCTGTCATTATTTTGATAAAGGGGATGCGTATCGTGTATGAAATTCCCGTCCGAGAGTTAAAATTTTCATTCATTGAACAAAGAAAAAAGAAGTTGTACTACTGTAACGCATAATCAAAAAAGAAAAAGAAAATACGGGCGTAATCTGGGATAGAAATATTGTAGACGATACGCATCCTCTATATCAAATCATATCAGAGGGGATGCGTGCAACCTAATACTTTCTCCCCATAGCTCAGGCCGCTATAACTGAAATAGATTAATGACATTTTCTCATCCATTTCAAAAACCGAAAACTCTACATCAACGACTCTTTATCACTTAGCATAAACCAAATAAAAAGCATTCCTTTTCAGCATTTCTGTTACTCTGAATCACAGACCTCTAAAAAACCTTTGATCGTATTTGGAGCGCGAATCTGTTAGTGGATGTTAGAAGCCTATATTTCTGTATATTTCTTTTTCTTTTTCTTTTTCAACACCCCTTTAGGCTTATAATGTGGTATACGACAATCTCATACGAAAACAACAAACAATACAATCCATGAAATGGATGTTATCAAGTCAAACTGAAAAACTTCACAGCCGTTTGTTCAAAGATTTAATCGAAATAAAGGTAAAACTATTTTTTAATTGTTTGCCACCTCTTACTGCGTTAAAAGCTTCTTCCGTGTTAGACGGGATTTCAGTCTCAAAGGTTTTTACATAATTCACCAATTTTTTAATTTGATAACTTATTGTGTAAAATGAATTCAGACAAAAACCTTTCTTCGACCACTGCCTACATTTTGGTTAAATACAGGGTATTATTCAATCTAACGTTATTTGGACGTTGTGAACGTTAGATAAACGTCGAAAAAACGTTATGTGCCAGCTGGGTATGTTACCCTTAAGTTGGGAATGGATTTCTAGCAAGTATTTTGATCAATTGAATCACGGCTCAGTACCTATAAATTTCAATTTCACAGTTTCAGTAAGTTATGAGCAAAGGGTCAATGTTTGTAGCTTTTAAGGTGCAATAGTGTAGGTTTTAAGGTGTATTTTAATTTTAACGAACAGTTTTGAAAATATTTCGGTACCAATGATCTAATTGTAGCATTAACCCCCCCCCCCCCCCCCCACATTAGTAACTTTGCAGTGGATCATTGTTCAAAATTTGAGACCAAAATTATTATTTCATAAAAAGTTATTCAAGAAAACCATTTTTGTAGGTTTTGGGTAAATAGCTAAAACTGCATTTTTTCACCAAGCAATGAATATTTTCTTAGCATTTTTTGCGAAAAACCATACACCCAGGGTAAAAATTCATAGCTAGCCTAGACTCACCAAAAAAAGTTTCAGCCCTTACTGTTTTCTCTATCAGGATATAGAGAATACCTCTTTTTTTGTAGATTTTAACGGGTATCCACTAGTATGATACTCTTAACCTTTTCTCAAATCCTATTTTGATTGATAAACAATTTCCGTTTTTATTATTCTTCTCTACTTAGCGTTGGAGTGTATTTTGACTTCAAAAGTGCTCAAAGTTTTTTTTTCCTTTTTGAACATGGCATACACGTTTTTTTTTTTATAAGAACAAACTATATAAGAACATAAGGCTTCGAGGCCCAAAAATTTAAGAACATTCTAAGAACATTTTAAGGCTTTGGAGACTTAAAAACATGCATTTTCTTAAGAAATTACATCAAAATGCTCAAAAAATGCTGAAAATAAGAACATTTTAAGAACATTTTTAGGCTTCAAATCCAAAAAACTAAGAACATCCGAAGGCTTCGAAAATTTTTGACGTTCTTATAAAAAAAAAAACGTGTAAATCATGCCCAAATTAAGTAAAATCTGAGAAAGATTTGGTGAATTTGTAATGGATTTTCCTTTTTCCTTGTTTGTTGAAGTCAGTGTTTGTATTTACCGACTTAAAAAGTTTGCTCTGCTTGACTTGCAATTGAAGCTGACCGACTTTACTGACCAATATTTCTTCCTTGTTCAAGGCAATTGTAGCTGACTGACTTTACTGACCAATATTTCTTCCTTGTTCAAGGCAATTGTAGCTGACCGACTTTGCTGCCAATATTTCTTCCTTGTTCAAGGCAGTTGTAGCTGACTAACTTTACTGGCCAATATTTCTTCCTTGTTCAAAGGAACTCTGAAAAAAAACGTTATAGGCAGATATTAGTGTGGATTAAGATTCAAGCAGAGTTCTTAAACAATTGATGTACTAGCGGATTCCAGGGCTCTCTGTTGTGGTTTTGAGTGTCCATTGTATTCTTTAACCAGTTGGTCCGTAAAGGTTTCACTTTTTGGCCTCAAGTTTTAAATGAGGAAAATATATAATTTCTTTCCCTTTTGATCAGCCTTTGTCAACACTGATGAACATGAAATTTTCCTTTTTTCTGACTTAAATAATGACTAGTGCGAATTGCCAGCCAACTAATTTTACTTGTCGTTTTATCCTTCTTGTTGACTAAACGTGACTCAAAAAGAAAAAAGATTTAAAATGCTCAAAGAATGTATTTTTGCAAATCACGGCCAGATGGCCAACAACATGACCAATATGTCCGACTACAGTACTCAAAGCGAGGAATCGTCAAGGTCTGCGACGTTTTATGTGAAATTCCTTGGAGGTGGTCTTATGTTTGTTTTTTCTGCTCTCACAAACACTGCTTTAATTAATGGATTGAAAAAAACTAACAAAAAAATGACAATGCCTCAGAAATTGTTCATATATTTGTCAATAATGGATGCTGGGACATTACTGTGCCTTCTTTATTTTGGTTGGTTCATCTATTCATCATCTACCAGTTGTCTTGCTTACGGTATCGGCCATGCAATATCAGTTTACACATTTGGAATGGACCTTGGCATCTTTTTATTGACCTCATACATAAGGAACCATGCCATGCGGAAACCTTTAGAACACAAAGCTATCATAACAAAAAAGAAAATTTACGCATTCATAATATTCTGGAATATATCGGTGCTTTTGTTATCAATACACGCTAACCTTTCATACACATTAGGTTCCATACCTCTTCACTATACACACTGGTTAACACTAGGCGTCGGTATAAGTTTTTCGGTTGTTTCGGCTTTAATTTTGAATATTCGGTCCAATAGGATTTTAACGGCACAATCACGAAAGAATGAAAGTGGGGATGATATACTAGAGGGTCAAAGAAATAAACAAAACATCAATCAAAAGACAGCCGTTGGCATTTTCAAAGCTCTTTCGGTGCTTTACTCCGTATGTATTTTACCGCTCAGTCTTTATTATGTCATTTCGGGTATTTCGATGATATTTTGTGATAGTTATGACCCGTATATGACCGTTTTGTTGGATTTATCACCTATTGTACATATACCGATTTTTACTTGTTCTGGTCTCAATGCATTAATTTACATTTGGAGAGATAAAGCTATAGTAAAATATTATAAAACAAAACTTTGTTCAAGAAAGCTTGTGTCACGCACGGACTCCGAGAGAGAGACCTCTGTAACTGAACTGTAAAGTCCCATATGTATTTAACCGTTTAGTTTTCGGTCAGTTATCGGTTTAATCCTTTATATTTAAAGTATTTAATTTTGACGAGTATTTAACTTTTTCACGAGTTGAAGAAGCTCAAGCTAATTTTAAATGTTGTAAAAGGTTTTTCATTGATTGATTTGAGGTAATGGTTTTCACCTTGTTGAAATTGTAAGTAATGGTTAATGCAGCTTAATTCTTGAAATAAATTTTCAACCCAGCCAAATTTTAGACTTCAATAATGGCTCAGTTATCAGTGTCCTAGGGTAGAAACCCCCGGGGTCTGGGGGGGGGTACTTATGCAAATGGAGAGTACGGTATGTGCCGCCCTTAAGGGTACCTATTTGAAGTTCCGCTAAGGGTCGGAAAAATCAGAAAATTAAATTTCAGTCTCATTAAGGGTCGAAGAAATAGGAAAATTTTAACTTTTTACCCCGGAAAGATCGAGACTTGGTTAAAGTTGGTCAAAAATTGCCCCAATAAGGGTCGTAAAATTCACAAAATTTTCTGCCAACTATTCCTTAATCTGAAAATTTAAAAATTGCAATAACAAAATTTGATGAAGAAGAAAAAGAAGACTTTTGCGAAGAAGAGTATTTCAACTTTGAGGACCTTATTTTCGGCGAAGAAAAAATATTTTGAAAACATTTTTACACTAGATGGTGTATCTATAAATAAATGATAATGATCATAATAATAATAATAATAATAATAATAATAATAATGCTATACAAGTTCGCAGGCCAGCGTGCGAGCACATGGGCCTCTATGAACCGCGCTCTTTGTTCGGTTTACAATTTTCTTAAGATAAAGTCTTTTCCTGGGGCTCCCCCTGACTTTGAATTTAAAGTTTCCATCCTTTAGTGAAGTATTCATTTCTTGGGCTTTCATACACCACTCTTTGATTGTCTTCCTTTCACTTTTCGCAAGATCTTCCGTCACCCGGAAGGGCAATCTTTCTCCTTTAGTGATTGCTCTTAACATAGCCTGGATATCCAGACTCAAAATTTCAGAAAAAAAAAGTCTTTCTTAAAATTTTAGAGTCTGGTGCAACTAAAACAGTTTGAATGACACAGTCTGCAAGTGAACCCTTGTTGACAGAATCTCAAAACTTTGGAAACCCAGGCAGACATAAAACCTCTTTTTCAAACTCATAAGCTTTTCAAAACTACTTTAAACTACATCCAAAAGTCAGCCACATTCATAAAGGCTCTTTTCCATCAGCCATTTTGTTTAGAAATGAACCTGTGTTTTCATTTTCATTTTGTTTATCTTTTTTCGCAATGTCAGCTTTTTTCATAAATTATGCGCGCGCATCGAAAAATATCGAAAACCCCGCAAAAATTCTGCTCAGTGACTGGGTGCGTACTGACCAGTCAGATGCAATGCAGGGACAAATATCCCTGCAGACGAGTTACTTGGACCAGACCGTAAACCAGAGACAAGATTACAAAAACTAGACGGTGAAATAGTTTACTGTCTAGATATCCAGGCTACTCTTAACACTCTATTTTTTGTCTTCTTTGTTTGCAAATTGGACTTTTTAAACTAAAAATAGATTTTCGGAAAATTTTTGTAAAAGCTTCATTGTCTCAAAATCTTTAAAATAGTGGCTTTTGACCAATTTTTTATCCCAATTTTTCGTAAAAAAGAGTGATAACTTTCTTTCCGAAAAATTTTAGATAGTTCATCAATCTTTTGTAGACAATTAAAAAAAATTGAAACAAAAAGGTAAATTACCCATTAAAACTAAGCACTTTTTGTAAAAGAGGGCAATATAACATTTTATTAACTTCTAATCACTCTTGATAGAATGAATTAACAAACAACTTAAAAAGACAGTTTTTTGTTAAAAGTGTAAATGAACTCAAAACACAAATTTTGTCTTCTAATCTAAACTATCTCACAACTAAACTTTTGACTATGATCAGAGCCCTATGGTTATCGTAACTAAAATTTTAAGTACAGGGTGTCCCGAAAAAAAAGTATCGAGTTGTACCACTTCTATAGAAATAAAGTTCTTGTGTGTGTTTCTCTAAATTTGCAATGTTTACCAAAGTTTCTCTCTGTGTCATATTGATATTGATTGTCATGACTGGTCATGAGACATCTTTTATGAATAACTTTTACAAAAAACAACTCTCAATAACTTTAACGTCATGAAAATTGTAAATAAAGTTAATCCTTTTTAATCATAATGACTGTTGTAAAAACGATTATTTCGTTGGTATATATTTTTCTTACATTTTGTTAAACACACGCAACAACCTTCTACTCAGAATCATGTTCGAACTCGATACTTTTTTCGGGACACCCTGTATATATGATCAACGTAAAAAATCCTATTTCGTTCATTTCTTTACTTTTTTCCTCTCGTTATTACTGCGCTAGCTACATTTTCGCTTATCTGATATTCCGATGGCGGATTGGCGGCCGCCCACGCTAAAGCTCTAAAGGGAGTGGGCCAATTTCCCATCGGAGAGAAATGATAGTCGGCCTTTGATGTGCCGCATGCTCAGTTGGGTTCAACAGCCCTTCCCCGTAAACCTAAAAATATTTGGTTTTGACCCGCCAATCCCCGAAAACGAGGGCTGGGTTACCAGACCTCCCGCTGCAAAATTCTTAACCCGGTTAGAAAATTCCGTAATTTAAACCTTTTAGATGTTGAAAATTTTCCCGACCTTCAGAGCTTTGGCGTGTCGGATTGAAATTTCGCCATCTGGGTGCCAGATAACATTTTCGCCTCATCCCCTAGAATTTATGGTTATGGATTATTTCCCGGAGAGGCAGTGGGTTTACTAACTGACGGCATGTGCGACGAAAAATTGGCTTTTAGAATTGCATCCTTACAGTGCAGCAAAAATTCGCTGAAATTCATAGCATTACATTGTATTTTGCTTCAATTTTCAACTATTTTAGAGCTAACGAATTCCTGATGAGATAGTCCTCATTTTATTTGACCGACAGTTTTTACTTACTTTTTTAGATACTTTTTCTATTCAATAATTTTGGTTAATTTCATGGTGGTGGGATTTACATTAAAAGGAAAAAATAATGAAAAAAATCCCTTTTTGTTCAGCTTTTGTCAACACTTATTTGGACTTTTTTCCTTTTCTATACTCTCAATAGAGATACTGATGAGACATACTCGGTTTCATGGTATCTATCGTATTGGTGGCAATCTCAAATCTCAAATTGCCACCGTTCTAAGATTAGACTACAGATTTCTTTCCTTTTCTATTCAGCCTTTGTCAACATTTATTCTATCGTAATTTTTTCCCTTTCTGAAATAAATAAATACAGCATTTGGACATGTCAGTTGGCACTATTTCCTTGTTGTTGAATTGATGTCGGGCAATTTATTTAAAACAATTTTAAAATGAAACCCGAGTGTATTTTTGTAAGTTATTTTGATGAACATTTGAACAATGCAACAAATACATCTCAATCTGATGGCCAAGTGAAATCTGGAAGTCCAACCATGTTCTATTTTGGTGTATTTGTGTGTACTTTTATTATTTATCTCTTTTCAACCGCCACAAACACTGCTTTAGTTGTTGGATTGAAAAAAACCAACAAGAAATTGACAATTCCTCACAAACTGTACATTTATTTGTCAATAATGGATGCCTTGACATGTTTATTTGTAATGCTTTATTTTGCTGTCATTGACCTTACATCAGAAACGAGCTGCTTAACTTATAGCATAGGACATGCAATATCAGTTTACACGTTGGGAGTAGGAATTGGCACCTTTTTATTGATCTCATATCTCAGAAACCTGGCAATTCGGAAACCCCATCATGCTGTTCCGGATAAATTGATTTATGTTATAACAATAAGTTGGAATGTCTTTATGGCTTTAATGTCTATATATGCATTTTTTACATACGACCCCGCATATTCCTCCCACATACTTCACTACACACACTGGTTATTCTCTGGCGTTGCAATAGGAGCTATGGTAATATCAGTTACTGGTTTGAACCATTCATCTAAAAAGATTTTAACAAAAAAATCGCGTACTTGTAAAAGTGAAATCGACACCGAAATTCGAATGAGAAAACATAACAAAACAGCTGTTGGAATTTTAAATGCTATTTCGTTGATCTACGCCATATGTATTTTACCGTTAAGCCTCTACTATATAGTACTTGGCGTTCTAATGATAGTTTATGAGGTAAATAATGGACTTCTTTCCTCTTTCCTGTCAATATTTTACATATCACCATTTATTAACTTACTACTTTTCGTTTGTTCTGGACTTAATGCCTTAGCTTACATTTTAAAAGTCCAGAAGGATTAAACAATTTTATAAACATCACTTATGCTACAAACTTCACTTTTGCTACAGAAGACAAACAGCGCCAATAAATAACGACAGTCAAGATCGACAAAGAACACTGGTTATACAGTCTTCGGAACTGTGAACTATTCAAAACTTGCATTTTATTATATTTTGCACATCATTGCTACATTAGTGACCGGTACAATTGCAATTAACTTAATTTCTCGTTACTTTTAGTAACATTCTTACCAGCCATAAATAGTCTTTTTGTAACTACTTGAGTAAAGAAAACGAGGTTTTGGTTAATTTTATACTCAAAGTTTAGCAACCTTCGGTAAAACAAACGTCATCTGTAAAGATCTATATTTCAGTGTCTTCAAAATTTTTCATATCTTTTCAAAATTCGAAATTATTCGAAAGTCTCGATGAGAAATTTCCGTCTGTAACGTCATTTTGGCAATGATTTCAGTTTGCTTATTAACAAGTTCCGACCTGGAAAGGTGGCAATCTCAAATCTTTTTTTCTAGACTTTTTTGTTACTTCAATAAAATAAAATTGAGGCGTTTGCTTTGTCGCTCAAAACATCTAAATTGCCACCGTTCTAAGATTAGACTACAGCACCTGACCCCGAGAATGTAGGTGAAATTTGAATCAGACCTGAGAGATGTAGATTTGCATTTAAAAAAATATTGAATGTTTTAAACCAAATTTTGAACTCCCAAAATCCTTTCCCAGGGGTTTGTTTCATTACTTTTGATAGATAGGCTAATTTTTTTGGTCCTTGAAGTTGACTCCCATTTTCGTTATAACCCCCAGAATGTAGGTTTGGTTTTATGGCTTTAAATCTAGTAATAGTAAAATTTTGATATTTTTTCGACTGAATTAATTATAACAGGAAATTTTAGAAATATCTTATGCCAAAACAATATTCTAAAGAGCTTTTGTTATTCTGAAAATTGGATTTTTTCGCTTTTTAACCCCCAGAATGTAGGTGAAAAGAATCGGTTGCTGAGAGCGAAATTTCAGTATTCATCGGAAATTTTTGTTCTCTAAGTGAAATTCATACTTTCGAAATATACTCTGACAAAAAATTTACAAAGATATTAATTTTATCGTGCTACAAATGATGAAAAGTAAAAGAAAGGACGAAAAGAAGAGACAAGAAAGTTGTTTTTATTTTGTAGGTTGAAGATTCTGTGTTAAAATATGTGAATAATGTAACAACACCCCTGCCTCACAGCCCCATTGGAACTTTTCCCACGTCGGGTCAAAAAATTTATACTAAATTCCCAATGGGGATAGAAATTCTATTGTTCAAAACTTTTCTGATTGGGCTGGGGTCCGAGCGGGTCTGGGACACGTCGTAAAAGCTTAAAATACCAACATTAATCATCTCTCAGGTAATACTTTCATGTTATGAAAGTAAAACAAAAAAGTTTTATATAATTTGACAGACTTTTTATGTCGGGTTATATGAAGGCTGTCCCAAATTGTAGGTCAACTAACCCCAAAAGGTAGGTCAAACATTTTCTTTAAAATATCTAACTTAGAACAATAAATATTGAAATGGACTATTTTTCACATTTCCTTAGTTCACTAGGAATAAGAAAATACCCTATCATCATAACTTAATTCCAATAGATTTCGATTTAGAGAGGATTTATTTAAAAAATGTCTCAATTCGAGTAGTATCCAATCAACTTCGATTCAGATTTTGGCCTGAAAAAATCAATTCAAGTTAAAATTTTATGTCTAGAAATAATCAGTAATATGTAACAGTATGCTCTGAAACAACTTTTTATGAAGTTGAACTATCGTTAGGGCTACAATGCTAAAAAATGAGAAACCTACATTCTCGGGGTTTACTACATTCTCGGGGTCAGGTGCTGTACAGAATTTTTTTCTTTTTTATTCAGCCTTTGTCAACATTTATTCTATCGTAATTTTTTCCCTTTCTGAAATGAATAAATACAGCCTTTGGACATGTCAGTTGGCACTTTTTCCTTGTTGTTGAATTGATGCCTGGTAGTTATCGGTAATATTATATTGGAAATTTATTTAAAACAATTATAAAATGAAACCCGAATGTATTTTTGAGGAGTATTTTGAGAAACATTTGAACAATGCAACTAATACATCTCAACTTGATGGCCAAATGGAATCCGGAAGTCCAACCATGTTCTACTTTCGTTTATTTTTGTGTACTTTTATTTATATTTTTTCAACCACCACAAACATTGCTTTAGTTGTTGGATTGAAAAAAACCAACAAAAAATTAACAATTCCTCACAAACTGTACATTTATTTGGCAATAACGGATGCCTTAACGTGTCTATTGTTGCTTTATTTCGCTATCATTGAGCTTGTATCAGTATCGACCTGTACTAATTTTAGTGTTGGTTTTGCGACATCGATCTACACGTTTGGAGTAGGACTTGGGACCTTTTTATTGATTTCATTGTTAAGAAATCTCGCAATAAGGAAACCTCTTTATGTCGTAACGAGCAAAGCAGTTTTCATCACAATGATAATATGGAATGTCTTTATGGTTTTAATGTCTATATATGCATTTTTTACATACGACCCCGCATATTCCTCCCACATACTTCACTACACACACTGGTTATTCTCTGGCGTTGCAATAGGAGCTATGGTAATATCAGTTACTGGTTTGAACCATTCATCTAAAAAGATTTTAACAAAACAATCGCGTACTTGTAAAAGTGAAATCGACACCGAAATTCGAATGCGAAAACATAACAAAACAGCTGTTGGAATTTTAAATGCTATTTCGTTGATCTACGCCATATGTATTTTACCGTTAAGCCTCTACTATATAGTACTTGGCGTTCTAATGATAGTTTATGAGGTAAATAATGGACTTCTTTCCTCTTTCCTGTCAATATTTTACATATCACCATTTATTCACTTACCACTTTTCGTTTGTTATGGACTTAATGCCTTAGCTTACATTTTGAAAGTCAGAAGGATTAAACAATTTTACAAACTTCACTTTTGCTACAGAAGACAGACAGCGCCAATAAATAACGACAGTCAAAATGGACAAAGAACAGTGGTTATAGAGTCTACGGAACTGTAAAAATATAATTTTCTTGTATATATAAACATTTGATTTTAAGTCCAAGTATGGCCTGCAGTAAAGTTATGAAAAGCATCGTAAGCTTTGATAAATTTTGATTACATCTAGTTCTGTGACATATTTTATTACAAATAGCTAAAGAAATATTTCAAAAAATTTAATAAGGTTGAAGAAAATCAATCACATTATTGAGAAACTTACTGTGGTGTTTAGGTGTTCTGGGGGTTATATGGTGCTTCTCCGGGGGTTGAATTTTTTTCCGGGATGTGCCAACATTATATGCTTGGAACTGGCTTATTCTAAAGTCCATTTCAAATTAGCTGGCAGTGTTTTTTCAAACCTCAATAACTTTCGATAGAATTTGAATTAAAGTCTATTCACGATAAGTGTGCACTCTTTTTTCTTTTACCTGTAACTTTTGAAGGAATTCATTGGAAAGATATTAGTGAGTGGAACAATTTGAAATAAAAAAAACTTTAAAAAGATTATAAAAATGAAGATGAAAATGAAAAAGAAAAAAATGAAGATCTTATAGAAAAGTGCTATAACTTTCATTTTCACTGGAGAGATTCTTTGATCTTAGGAGGTCATCACTGTGAAGAAATTTCATTAAAATATTTATTCAATATAAATTTATGATACAAAGTTAATAATTGACCCCAAAAACAGCAAAAAACTGCAGAAAACAGCGTTTTTAGACGTCAATCAGCTTATAACTTTGTTTGATATCTTTTGTCTGAATGATTATTTTTGAGAATTTTTTCACAGTGATGACGTTCGATGATTAAGGATTCACTTCAATGAAAATGATAGTTATAGCACCTTTCTACAAGATCTTCATTTTTTTCTTCTTCATTTTCATCTTCATTTTTATAATATATAAGTTTTTTTTATTTCAAATTGTTCCACTCACTAATATCTTTCCAATGATACCAAATTTATAAAGTTTGAAGAATTCCTTCAAAAATTCATAGGTAAATGAAAAAAGAGTGCACACTTATCGTGAATAGACTTTAGTTAGCGGTTTTGTGCTCATTAAAAAGACAATCCGGAGTGGAATATTATCAAAAAAGAAAAAAATGGCAAAAATGGCAAAACGAAGATGAAAAATGAAGAAGAAGAAAATCAACTTCTTTTAGAATAATGGGATGATCTTCATTTTTGTATCAGAAACCATTCAATCTTAGAACGTCATAAATGCGAAAAAAAGATTCAAAAAATATTCATTCAATCAAAAAATACAGCTTAAAACTTTGTCCTGGTTGACTTTAAAAAGGGCTCTTTTTTGTTGATTTTTGATGATTTTTGAAGTCAATCATTGATAAACTTACTCACAATAATGATGTTCTAAGATCAAAGAATCACTCGTGTGAAAATGATAATTATAGCACAATTATTGAAGAAATTGATTTTATTCTTCTTCACTTTCAATCGTCATTTTCCGATCTTTTTTTGTGATTTTTCATTATAACAATATTCCACTCATGTTCGTCTTTTTAACGAGCACAAAATCGCTACTTAATTCAAATTCTGTCAAAAGTTATCAAGGTTTGAAAAAACACTGCCAGCTAATTTGAAATAGACTTCAATAATGGCTTTTCCTTACGGAGGATGCCCGGTTCTGTATTGAGGGGTTTAGAAATCGTCCTATTAGAACCGTCTTATACTGTAGTTTACACTGCCTGCCAACTTGCGAGACACTGATACACAGTTTTTCGAATTGAGTGCTTTAATCCGCCGTGAACCACTTGGGAACAAGGCCAGCGCACTCTCATCTTATCCACCATGTATTGTGGAATCGATATCTTGCTCAGTCACAGGTTTATCATAATAATATATTTAATACCTTTTCCTAAAAGGTAAATTGTCATGCCAATGTATAGAGTACCTTGCTTTTACGAGGATTTGAACAAGTATTTTCCGGGGAGTTACTAGGTTTTTGAAATGACAAGGATTGCCGCCCAATTTTTTTAAATTGGAAATTTTAGGGTCTAAAATCCAGGAAAAACCCGAAATTTTGTGAATTTTGGGAGTTTTTTTCTAAAATTTATGCTTTTAAGGGATCAGAATAAAAATAACGCGCGTTTCATCACTTGATTGTTCTACTAAGGCCGGTCTCCACTTTCGCGCGAAATGGGCGACAGTTGTTTTCTTAATCTTTTTTGCCTGAAGAAAAGATTACATCATCAAAAAGTTTTACGCGAACAAAAAAAAATGTTGAAGGAAGTTCTACTTTTTTCATCCGTTACGTCAATTTCGACCAATGCAATTGCTTCATTTTTCAACCGACCAATGACCTTACAAAAACGTCAAAAAGTTTTCGCTCATGTCGCGCCAAAGTGAAGACCGGCCTTTAGACAAGAGAATTTCTTCTTTCTAAAATTACATAACACAGACCATTATATTAGAATGCTTTAATGTGAAGTGTCGAGTAAGAATAGAAAAGAATAGTCTACATTTCAGATGAAAAAAACGAAATATTTTGCATTGCTTTTGCAAGATCATCAGCAAGAACAGCTATTTTAAAGGTTTTATTTTCACATAAGTGTTCCCATTTCATATCAGGCACATATATTAGAACAGTGTCTGCATTTTGTTATATTATGCTGATATAAGCAAAAAAATGTTTTCTTTTCCTCTTTCTTTCCAATCTTGCTCCACATCCGGGTCAATCCAATGTGAAAAAACTTGTGAATTAAAATTGACGAGCAAGCAAACGGTATCACTCTTATTAAAAATCAAAACCTATGAGTTAATATCTCATGTCCTTCTTTTTTTCAGATCCCACAAGACGAAACATCGAAAGTCGATATGGAACTATTAGATCTGATCTGCAAAACCAAGACATTGCATCGCTTCGTTGAGACTGCTATTTACCCATCACTGATAAAACTTATCGTATCACATCAAGAATTTGTCAAGCCTGCGATCACTCATCTACGAAACAACGGCTATGAAGTAGAGGCTGGATATATATTGATGAAAACTCGAGAAATTAATTCTTCTTTTTTCACGTTGAATAATGCTTTAGATATTTTGAATTTTAGATTTCGATAAATTTTTATATAATGATCTATTTATTTACATTATAATATTTTTGGGCTAATTCTGTTTTGAGGATTTATAATTGATGAATGAAGAACTAATATCTCATATCTAGAACATTGAAGAGTTAGGTACACTAACACTGTGCAAAATAAGAGAATCCTGGAAATATCTTGAAATTATGATATTTCCATATACATAAATATGGAAATATGATTTTTCTATATTTCCAAAGATGAGGAAATATCATATTTTATATATTTCCAGGATTGAAACATCAATATTTCAATGAATTTCAGATTTGAAGATATCATGAAGTAATGATATTTCCTCAACTTTGGAAATATAGAAAAGTCATGTTTCGATATTTACTAATGTACATGGAAATATCGCATTTTCAAGGATTGGAAATCTCTTATTTCCCCCAATGTAGAAAGCAAACATCTCCTCTGATATGTTTTGATATAGGGGATACGTATCGTGTATAAAATTCTCGTCTGAAAGTTTCCCCCGTCCTTTTGTTTTTCAGGTTCAGGAATTTGATTAAATTTTAATAAATTTTATATGAGAGATATTTAATTTTCATTAAATAAAATTTTTTAAATTTAAAATTAAAAATTTGAATGGCTAGAGGTTAGGTTAATAAAAACATTAAAATTTTATACACAATCTGCATCCCCCCATATCCAAAACATGTCAGAGGGGGGTGCGTACTCTAACTTTATTGTGACAAATATATAAAGTCAGATCGGTGTCAAAATCAAAACGTCGGGCCGTAATGTCAAACTGTCAGATCGTCGGGTCAAACCGTCGGGTCGTAATGTCAAAAGGTCAGGTCGTCGGGTCAAACCGCCGGGTCGTAATATCAAAGGGTCGGGTCGTAATATCAAAGGGTCGGGTCGTAATGTCAAAAGGTCAGGTCGTAATATCAAAGGGTCGGGTCGTAATATCAAAGGGTCAGGTCGTGATGTCAAAAGGTCGGGTCGTAATATCGAACAGTCGGATCGAAGCGTCGAGCCAGACCGCCGGGATCCAATGCCGGTTTATCGGGATATTTAACATCGTTCTGTAAAATATCATTTTTTAAAGGGATAATCCAATACTACGCAAATCAAAATATTATGGTCACGTGTCTGGAACTTGATTGGTCGAGCGCGATAAAAGTTTACAATTTGATTGGTCGAACGGGATTTTCACTTTCGTTTTCGTAATCTAAACAAACCGAAAAATACTTTGCGACATAAAAAAGTTCGAAGTTGGGAGGAGGGAATGAAAAATCTTTCGTGTAATTTCTTCTGTCTTGTATCATACTTATATGAAGGAAATTTTCTGTTTTGCTATGCCAAAATTGATTCACAAATGTATATACTACACAAGAGTTTTTCTATACACAAAGAGATCTAAGATATAAACAGTTCTTTTTTGTTTTCCTGTGTATTCTTTGTGTTTCATCAAGAGCAGATGAACAAAATAACAAATAGTAAATAAAGCATAAAACATTTTTTGAAAAAAATAACATCACATTACAAAATTCCTGTATATACATTTGGATTTTGAAAACTATATAAAGTATTTACAAATACTTTATGGCTTCACTTTTAACAAGAGTGATGCAAAAGTATTTGAATAATAATATGACCTCCTCTTTGAAGTTGCCTTCCAAAATATTTCTTTCCATTCAAAAAAAAATTCTCAATTAAAGCATCCTCAGAATTTTTCACACAGTAGCCACTTCATAGGGAAAAAAGTTGCCTAGTAAATAAAATTTTATCAAATTTTATGTTGGTGAAAAAATACTTCCTTTTTTTAGCAGAAAATGTTTTTAATATCTTAAAATTTTATCATTGAGTATATGTATTTATCGTCACTTCATACAACATCAGTCACAATATTCCACATTCACTCAAGTTAACAACGTAAATAAAATGTAAACAGTTCTTCTTACAGCAGCATATCCATACCACTGTAAAAAATGCAGCTATGTCCATCCATCACGAAACAAACTGGTACATGAAAAATATGTTCAACTGTTCCCAAATCATAGCATGTACGAGGACTTTCAAAAAGGGTGCAGAGATATGTAGCTTCAGAGTCGAACCATGCCAGAAGCACAAGAAGACAAAGTCCCTTGATGATCGATGGTTTGATCTTAAAATTTTCAATGATAGTCACAGGATTTTAAATTTAATCAAATCAATGTGTCCTACTGCTACTTCCTCAACATTATTATTTCATAAAATTCCAAATCAGTACAATATGATGCTCAGAACCAGAGTTTTTTGTTCATCGTAGAGTTACTTTTCACTTCATTTTATTTGGTTCGTGCAAAATCTCATGATACAGTGCTTTTATCGAGAAAATAATATCCGCGTTCCATGATTCTATCGAAGTATTCTGAAGTTATGTAGAGTTCATTTTTCAAGTCATTGGATGAACAAAAATGTCCCATATTTTGAAGTACGAACCATGAAAATCTTCTTTGAAATTAAGGCTTTCTTGTCTTGATAAGTTTCATTCACTTCTCAGATCCATATATGCACACTTTCGAGAGATGAAGTCCTTCTTGTCTCTTGTTGATGAGTTTCATTTCACTTCTCAGATCCATATGCACACTTTCGAGAGAAAATAGAAATCTCTTTCTCCTCTTGAGTGTTCAAAATTGACTACATTGTTATTAAACTGAAAGAAGCAAGAGAAGAGATAATTCTGTATAAATTGGTTAGCAAAAGAATTCAGCCTTGTTGGAAATATCTTCTTGTATCTTCAGCATCATAGAAAAATAAACATTGAAACTTTGCACAAAGATAGTTGAATAAGTACTAGTTATCGCATGACTTCGAGTGCAATACGAGAAATATTTTACGAGTTCCGAGATTTTTCCGTAATATTTTTCCGAGCCTTTAGGCGAGGAAAAATATCGGTAAAATCTCGGAACGAGTAAAATATCGAGTATTGCACGAGAAGTCATGTGATAACTAATTTATTGTCGACTCAAAAAAATTGTCTTGATATAAATTTATTTTTGTTTTTGTTTTAAAACTTACTTCCGCCTTGCTTCTTTCTTCTGTGTAGTTTCGAATGTTTTTATTCGAAAATCTATTTCGAACGTTAGATTCGAACAATAAAACATTCGATATGTTCCCGCCGAAAATATTCACACAAAAACAAAACAGAGAAGCATTTTCGATCATTTTCGATCCAGAAGTTTTGTGTTGAAGAGAATTGCAGATTTTTCAGAGGTGTTTTTGAAAGTTTCTAGATTGATAATTCAAAATGCAGATGGTGTACAGTATTGTTTCGATAGAGAAGAAACCCTTCATCATTGGATTAATCAGATTGATAACATTCAGTCTTTTCCTATGTTTTTGTTTCGATGCATGGAAAAGAATAGCAGCAGAGGATGAAAGGAGTTCCATGATGGAAATGTAAACAACATTTTTTCAAGAGCAAAACAATTTGGATACTTTCTTGATTATCGTCAAGCTTTAAATGTTTCGAATTTTAGAAGGAAGATGTAATGATTGTTGAGTTGAAAATTCAAGGATGTACCTCGTCGAGAACGAGAATTAGGAGAGAACTTTTATAAAAATCACTCGTCACTTGGTTTAATACAAGACATTTCAGTTCCCTTGCTATGTTATGAGAAATCTTATTGGCAAATATTCAAGAATCTCAAGTTTTTTTGTATGCATTGATATAAAACTGTTTGGTTATCACACGGACGAATTTTATACCAAAAGCTGAAAATATTTGGGTGGTCTAAAGTAGTTTTATAATTTCTTAGTTCATCAGATTTGATTTTAGTGTCTTTTATGGAAGAACTCCAAAGTAAAAGTTAATCTGAAAATATTTTTGTTGCGTTTTCCCTTTGACTCCCAAGTCAGTTTCTCCGAAAGTCAGTTCTTTTCGGTGGTTTTGTTTTGATTTTTCTCCCGCCGCTTACCCAGTCCCCCAAAAGTCAACGCGGTCATATTTCCAGACTAGAGAAATATGAAATATCGCAAATATCTCGATGCTCTCGACCAATCAAAACGCTCATATTTTTTTGGGTCGGCAATAAGAAAGTATATTTAATCAGTGGTAAAAATATAAACATTTCACTGATCAAATTATTTCGCTTCCATTTTGCTTCCACTTTTGTTCTTAGTATTATAGTATTCTGCGGAACGAGATTTTAACTAATCTGATAAGCCCGATAAACCCGATAATCCGGCATTGTATCCCGGCAGTTTAACCCGGCAGTCTGGTTCGACGCTACGACCCGACCGTTCGACATCACGACCCGACCTTTTGATATTACGACCTGACCCTTTGATATTACGACCTGACCCTTTGACATTACGACCCGACGGTTCGACCCGACGACCTGACCTTTTGAGATTACGACCCGGCGGTTCGACCCGACGATCTGGCAGTTTGACATTACGACCCGATGGTTCGACCCAACGATCTGGCAGTTTGACATTACGACCCGACGGTTCGACCCGACGCTTTGACAGTTTGACATTACGGCCTGACGGTTCGGCCCGACGATCTGACGGTTTGATATTACGACCCGACGTTTTGATTTTGACACCGATCTGACTTTATACAAATAATTACATGAATTAGTTTACATACAAATTTTCATTTTTATTTTCAAATTTTCAGTGTTATAAGTTCCACAGTCACAGACGGATTTCCGTCTCTGTGAGGTAGTATATGAAAAGATTTTTCTTAAAATTCTTCAAATTTTACTAAGATTTCAATATTATAAGTGTTAAGTGTTAATTTTATGTTTAAAATTTTCCGTCTAAGACGAAGAACCTTGCTTTGACCACTGAATATTGGAGCAATACACCTTTCCCGTAATTCAAACTTCTCAGAAATGGCCCGGGAAAATGTGCACAACGGTGGAGTTGTGTATAAAATTGTTTGGTAGGTAAACGAACACGTTTTTGACTGCGAGAGGTTAGGGAAAGCGGGTTTTCAATTTCTAACTTTTAATAGCAATCTTTTTTTGGCAACAAATTTTCAGGGTAGTATGGTATCATGAATAGAAAGAACATACTAAAATTTGAGGGGATTTCGATCGACAGAGCTTACGAAAAGCACAAAAAACCAACTTTCCTGAAGGAAGCGCAGGCAAAAACGGGTTTGTTTACCTCTGTCCAAACGGTGGAGAGCATTAAAATAATGCGCGTGCATCTGTTTTGCGAATTACCGGAGGGTGTATTGTAATCTCATTTTTGAACCCGATATTCCTTGTTATCAAAAGTACTTGGGACAGCAAAGGAGTGGGTAAATTTAATTTATGATTATTAAGGATGATTTTTAAATAGGATTTATTCCATATTATATGTAATCTGAAGAATTTTCTTGCTTTTTTAAGCAGAAACAGATAAATATACTATTGTATTTGTATTTATATCAAACCTTTCTTTGTTAAGCTGGGAGCAAACCATCAAACATGTTTCTTCAAACATTTGAACTTTCTTGTTGAATGGTTTGTGCGACATTTTCCAACATTGTTTCAAACATTCATTTTGTTGCATTACAACGGCTTCTTTCTTTTGTTTACTTTTCAAATCACGCGTTCGAAGTCTTCCTCAATGTTCGATTAGCAATGCTATGACTTCCTTCTAGGGAAACCCCGAGTTGAATGTTTGAAAAAAATATGAACTTGTTCAAACATTCTTTCAAACATATTTTTAGATTTTTTGTTGAAAAGATACGATTTTTGACTCCGCAAACCGTCAAACATCAATTTCAAACATGAAACGTCACGATGTTTGAAGAACAATGTTTGACCCTTTGCTCCCAGCTTTAGTATCAATTTAGACCTTTTGATTTATTTTCATTGTCTAATGATGTCACACCAAAAGCCTGCCGTCCACTAGTGCTATTTTTGGTTATCGTGAAATGTAATCGCGAAATATTATCTTATGTCTGAAGTTATTTTTAGATTTTACACTATTAAGCCTGCCGTCCACTAGGCTATTTTTAGCTATCGCGAAATGATCATCTATAAATAACACTGTCTATCGCGGAATGAACCTGTCAATCGTGTTATTTTATTTCACGATAGGGAGTGGAAAAGTTTTCACTCAAAATTTTATCCAATCGCGAAAACTTTGTTTCGCGATAGTTTTTAACAATAGAGTCACTAGTAGAGGGCCAAACCTTAGGATCCGCGACAACTTTTTTAGGACGCAACCACATGAGTTCCATTCGAAAGTTGGATGTATTTGAAGACATTTTCGCGAGGGGGGTCCGCTGCTAAAGCCTGGTAAAATTTTTTAGGGCCCAAATTGGGAAATTGGCCCCGTAAAAAATGGACGTTAAGGGCGATGTTCGAAAAACACGGCTTATTATATATCGTTGGAACGGGAATCTTTCGCTGATCAAGAATCGATTCACAACTATGGTCTTCTGAACGTATCTCGAGCTATGACTCTATTTGTGAGGATAGGTAAATCATCTGCTTGAAAAGAATTGACGTCAAAACAGAGAAATTCTTAATTGTCTCTCGCCCAGATAGGTAGCTTTACTCAAAAGACAGAGCTTGCTATTGCTTTTGATTTCTAAAGAAAAGAAGCCCATGCATTGTATTGCAATGGCATTGCTTCTTTTAAACGTCTGCATCGATTCTCAAAGCTCAAGAAGTTTTCTGAAATTTACAAGTTCAATTTATAAATTGCTAACGAGTTTTGTTATTTTTTTCTTTGAAGTTGAAGAAAATATAATTGGTTGGTTTAAAGATGAGAAAAGTTCTTAGAGTATTTTTTGACGTCAATTCTTTTCAAGCAGATAATTTACCTATCCTCACAAATAGAGTCATAGCTCAAGATACGTTCATTTTCAGGCCATAGTTGTGAATTGATTCTTGATCAGCGAAAGATTCCCGTTCCAACGATATATAATAAGCCGTGTTTTTCGAACATCGCCCTTAACGTCCATTTTTTGGCCTAAAAAATTTTGCCAGGCTTTAGCAGCGGACCCCCCTCGCGAAAATGTCTTCAAATACATCCAACTTTCGAATGGAATTCATGTGGTTGCGTCCTAAAAAAGTTGTCGCGGATCCTAAGGTTTGGCCCTCTACTACACCTGTATTTCTTTTATTTCAATGTTTGCATAAGATTGAATTACATGTGATCGAAGAAAAAGTGAGAGAAAATCATTTGCGATAAAAACATCTTCATCACATAAGAGTATTTTTGAATTTTGGTGTGTGCTATAGTGTAGTGTGATTTTATTAGTGTATCCTATTTAATAGTGGACATGTAAAATCTAAAAATAACTTCAGACATAAGATAACATTTCGTGATTAAATTTCGCGATAACCATAAATAGTACAAAGTGGACGGCAGGTTTTAAATAGGATAGTGCCACATCGGGCTCAACAGTTCCTTGCCCGTAAACTAGAAATATTTCGGTTGGATCCGCCAATCCCCGAAAACGAGGGCTGGGTTACCTACTGGCTCCCGCTGCAAAATTCTTGACGTGGTCTCGCAAAATTCCGTAATCTAAAATACCTTCCAGATGATGAAAATTTTCCCGACCTTTAGCTTTACCTTTAGAGTTTTTAGCGTGTCGGAAGAAAATTTCACCATCTGGGTGCCAGATAACGACCATGATTGTCCGGGGGGGGTACTAGGGCAAGATGGGTTATACGGGGATGCTCCGCTGCTCAGGGTACCTTTTCTAACCTCCACGAGTCCCAAGTAGGGTCACAAAAACACCAAAATAGAAAAATCAGTCCCTCGTGTAGGGTGTCTATTTTTGGAAAATTTGGGGATAAAGTAGAAAATCTGAGAAAATTCTGAAATTTCAGTCCCATTCAGGGTAACTTTTTTCGCAAATTTCGAGTCCCACGTAGGGTCCATTTTTCGAACCTCGGCGGAGCACCCCCGTCGGTCGACAAGGGGGGTACAACAACGACAAAGGTACCCCCCCCCCGGCATGATTGTAGAGGTACATGTTTTTTTTTATAAGCATACAAAAATCCGAAAACAGGCTCAGAGATGCTTAGGTCGGAAGCTTAATAAGGCTGAAAAATGCTTGAGGGGATACTTAAATCTAAAGCATAAATTTAGGGAAATACTGAAAATCCGTAAAATTCCAGCCAAAAAGAGCCAAAATCAGGAAAAAAACATTTTTCGTAGGCTCAAGTAATGCTTGCCATATGCTTAATTTTTCCCCATATCTGAGCCTACATATGCTTATAAGTGCAATGCTTATAAAAAAAAACATGTAACTGAAGGTGCTCTCTTAAACTACCCGCAACTCGCCAAACAACTCGGAACTCGCCAGATATATATTCACAATAGACTTTCGTTACCGTTAGATTATGCAAAGATGAAGTAAAGATGGCTACCTCGCGCCTTGGCTGACCCGACAAAAATGGTCTTGCTTTTCAATTTTTTGGCTAGTCTTTTCAAGCAAGTTTTATGATGGTTATTGAATTTGTATACGTGTAGTATTGGTTTGAACTATGTTTTAATGTGTATCTTGCTTTGTGATTTTTCGAGGGAGCTCTGGTAGTCTACACTACATGTAATGTATTGTATTGGTACTTTAATCGTAGAAATTTTAGGGAGACTAATTTTAGCGTTTTAGCGAGTTTTCCCTATTTTCGCTAAAATAAATCTCGCTAAAACACGCCAAATCGACAGATCGCTAAAATTTATCGGCGCAAAATTTCTGGTTTTATTGGCTTTGATAGAGTTTTATCAATAATAGGAAGGGTTTCAGTCAGTGCAAAGAAATGCGCTATATGTATGAGCATTCACTAAAATTTATCTAAGCGAAAGTTTTTCAAATTGTGATTCGCTAAAATAAATGCAGAAAAAATCAAGATTTTCCTGACTTGCTAATAATCGCTAAAATTAGTCTTGCTAAAATTTCTACGATTTAAAGTATGTCCAAAATAATAAAAGTGAATCACCCAGACGATGTCAATCAAACAACTTTGAACAAAAATTCCAATTGAACCAATCAAACGTAATCGAAGGCGGTCAAATTTCAAACGAAATCGATTCTCAATCGAACGGCTGATTCCTAGGCCTGGGTAATATTCATACACCGTTTAGTATGTTGACTGCGCACGCGTCCAAACAATTTTCCATTCAGTTTTGATTTTAGTGATGATCGCGGGAAACTACGGGGGAGAGCGCAAAAAAAAACAGTAGATAAAAATTTGGTTTTCATAAGAAAACTCAGCAGCAAAATGGTAGGTAAAGAACTCATTTTAATCATAGCTTCATTTCCTCTTGATGAATTTTTGTGAAATTTTCAGGAGAGATCCATAAAATTATATCATTGATATCATGTTCAAATATATAAGTCATTCTTTTTAAAGGAAAGAAAAAAATTGACAATGTTTACATTCCTCTAACCTTCCACAGTACTAAAGTGCGCATTTTCACCTACCATTTTCACGGGGGAACATGGTGGAGGAGGCGAGACTCCTAAACGGTGTGTTGTGTTCGATTGTGTTCGATTCGTTTCGAGTAAGGTTAGATAGACCTTTTCGCCTTTCCATCCGCCATATTGAATTATATGCAAAAATTATGGTGGCCGAACTGCCGTGGTGAAATTCCCTTAGAAAGTATGCAAAACATATGCAAAAAGAAAGTATTAATATAAAACTTACATGCATTATTGGCATTATATTAAAGTGTAATCTTGTAGAAGAAAGATTAAATTTGCTTCTCTTGAAAACTAAAAACAATTATATTCACTCATCTCTTAGAACAAGCACTTCAAAACAGCCTAGACTAATGTTAATTTTTCTTTCAGAAAAGACTATAATTTGTTTACCTTTATTCCTGCAGCTTCCCAATATCCAAGCTCTCAAACATCACAAGCCGAATGAAATTACTTTCGATTTCCCGTAGAAATTATGCGATGAAAAATCCGGGGGTCGAAGAGTGAAGACTTTTTATTTCCGAACAAGTTATCTTTGCTTATAACGAAATATTACTTTTCAATATATTTGCTAAATATAATGTTTGATTACAAAAATACTTTACACTGGTATTTAAAGTTTGAAAAAGTCGATTCTACTATTCTACTTAGCTCTTTGTTTTCATGTCTAGAATCCCAGAATCCCGAGATTTTTGCAGTCGGGCGTTCAAAACAAAGGCGTTTTTATTTTTCCGCCCACGTACGAATTTTTCTTTATAATAGGCATTTAAAATGTCAAATTTAAAAATAATAGTATGAAATCTTATTTTCTACCGTATAGTATTTCTTCTAAAACGAAAAAACAAAATACACTAGAAAAATAAAGAATTTACGAGTGTTATATCAAGCCACCCAAAATGAACTTTCATTTGTCCGCGTCATCGAATTGTTGTATACGTCACGATCTATTGTCAACCATTGTCAATCCCTTAAGCGATTGAAGTGCCGTCAGTAATAATCTGAGAAGAGAACAATAACATTATGACATCACACAAATAAATTACGCTGGGAAAGTCTGCGAGGACAACATGTGGTCTTAACATTTTTCCCTCGCAAGTTTGGGGGGAAAACGAAAGTACTCTATATTTTACATATGGGGAAGTGTAAGAAAGATTTACAAAATAGAAAAGTTTCGTTTTGGGGTAAAGAATCAGTATTGTGAATTTAAGCGAGTTTCTATTTTGCAATTTTTCTACAGAGCCAAATAAAGATTTTTTCTATTGTTCTTGCTCGATTGCCTCTAACGATAAGTTCCGTAGTTATGAGGTTATCGAGACAAAACAAAATTTAACATTTTTAGTCTAGGCTGCAAAAGACCATAACATTAGACATAAACTCAAACTGAAAAATCGCCCGCGAAGGTAAAAAATAATCCTTATTCGGCTGACGGTAAATTACTCTCCTGGGAATAGAGCCGCCAAATGATCAAATCAAAACATTGATGATGTGTGACGTCATAATTACTGCTTTCGGTTTGCGTGTTTTGAAAGTTTGATGTGTGTACTCCGTCTCTGTGGAGTTTTTTAATGGCATGAAAACAAAATATGCTATCCCTTACCAAAATATTGACTAGAAAAGTATACTTTCAGTATATAGAAAGTATACTGCATTCATACTTTTGCTCAAATTTAAGGATTAAAGTATACTTTAAGTATACTTATCAAAATCAAAGCATCACTCAAATTAACAAAATTTGTACTGCATTTATACTGCAAGCAGAAAGTATAAGAAAAGTATACTTTTTTTATACTTTACTGTACTTGTTTTTGAAAAAAAAGATAAAAAGAAAAATAATTGGGTGCATAAATCAAAAAGTATACTTTAAGTATACTGCCCTTGGAGAGGGAAAGTTCTTATTTGTTTTGAAATCATTTTTCCTTTGTTAATTTTCATGCATGAAAGATTTTTCTAAAAAGAAGTGAATTTCATAAAAAACTTTGAAACACATGAAAAAATTCTCTCATAACATCAGAACATTAATGTGTGTGGTGTTGTGAGAAAATTTTGTTTTACCATTTTTTGAACAGTTGAAATTTTAAACATTTATAAATTTGAAGATGAAGTGTTTGCTAACAATTAGCAAAGGTTTAATGGATGATGTACGCGACCTTGCTTATGTAAGTATGTAAGTATATAGATTACCTGTATATTATTCAAAACTAATGGACCACTAATGGTGCACTATGTGAATGTAATGAATTTTGTTTGTGATTATACTATTAGTCTGTGACAGCATGATGAGTTAAGGTAGTTTAAGTTAAACCTGATGTGAGTGGATACAGATTTTCTTTATCTGCTTAAGAGCTTTTAAGATTATTTACTTTCAATGTTACTGACAGTTACTTTACTTTCAATGTTACCAGATTAATAGGAGTTTGGTTTTAAAATTTCTTCAATTTCATAAGCTTTATAGGCATGAACTTTTCAAATTTCATCATTGAAGAATATGTTTTAAGTGGCCATGTGGTTAATACTAGCAATTTGTATAAAAGTATACTTTATTTATACTTTTTTCCAGTATATTTGAAGTATATTTCCATGCAGTATACTTAAAGTATATGGAATATTGTTCCAAAAATTTAGTACTTTAAGTATACTTTCTACAACATCAAAATATATACTGAAAGTATACTTTTAGTACCTCTGAAAGTATACTTGCAGTACAATATAGAATATACTTAAAGTATACTGAGTTTTGGTAAGGGATGTCTTTAAGAACAAATTTCTAAAAGGCTTTTGTTATTCTCTAAATATTTCTTTTTGGATTAAAAAATTCCATCTTTTATTGCTCTAATGATTATAATAACGCTTTGTTGTCTTTTTAATCTTTGTGTAAACTTGCATATGTTTTGCATACTTTCCAACTAAATCCAACCACGGCATTTTCGTTCCTGTATTTTTGCATACAATTCAAGATGGCGAATGGAAAGGGCGAAAAGGTCTATTGGTTCGCTCGATTGATTGTCATACAGCTGGATAGCCCTGAATTTTTAGTATCCGAAAATGGTATGGTTTGTTAACTTTTGATGTTCTGATCTTGAGATATTTCATTTCTAAGGTGGGTAAATATGCTGAAAAACTGCTGACTCAGTAAAAAATATCAATAATTTTCAATAACTAAACCAAAATATCTCAAGATCTAAACCATACCATTTTTGGATACTCCTAAATTCAGGGCTATCCAACCATGAGAATGATTTTTTCTAAAAACCCCTCTAAATATAAAAAAAATTCGCCCTGATCTAAGGGGTGCCCTACGAAGTGGTACACAATTCACTACCTCAGCAGCTGGTTTAGATGAGTCTGATTGCGATTAAATTAAATTGTGGGTCACTCTGTTAGGGCTTTTTAGCGTGGGTGGCCAAGCAGTGTTGCTCGAATCCCTCAGATCCTTCAGGGGGGGCACGCAGTTACTACAAGACATGATGTATAGTAAGTGCTTTTTCAACACTTTTTTTCAGGACCACCACCCTTTGCAGTTACTACACCTTGGTAGTAACTGTTTTCAGAAAAGATTTCCAGTTACCACCCCTGTTTTTGAGTGATATCATCAAAAACATGCTTGAAATTACCCTAAATTGCGATTATTTTTCAACCTAAAGCCATTTTTTGTGCTAGATTTTCTTTTAATTTACTTGGTTAACATCTGATGAGAACATTTTATTGACAATTAGGGAAAGCATAATTTCAAAGTTGGGTCTGAGAAAAATTTCAAATTTTTTTTCGTCCATTTATAACAAAAATATTTTTTTTAACAAAGAATTTTTTCACAAAAAAATTTATTTTTTGTGAAAAATTTTGAAAGTTCTTTAAAAAGAATTAAAATATAAGCACTTACTACACCAAAAGTGTTAGTTTTAGTGTTTGGCTTTCATAACTTCTGAATACAGTACCAGCACGGTAGTAAGTGTCATACTGTCTTGTAGTAACTGCGTGCCCCCCCCCCCTGGATCCTTGGTTAGAAAAAGCTATACCTGTTTACTTTTTTCTTGCCAGATTCAACAAGCCATCAACCAACAAAATTAGTACTGACATCAAAAAATTCACATGACCTTTCCACTAGACACTTCTAAATTATCTGCCATTATGAAGATGTTCCGAAATTAACCAATCGGGTTTACAATCGGAATTCCTCTGGGAGTTAGCGAGTCGGGAAATGTAAAGTTACGTAATAGGTAATACTTGATTTTTCCGGGGGTTAAACGTATAAATAAAATTGAAATGGTTTGTTTTTTTCTTCATTATATATTTAAGTTTCCATTATCAAAATTCTAGAAATACTAGTTTGTAGAACATATTAGAAAATGGTTATATATTTCGCAAAATAAACACTTACAAAAGCTATTAAACTTACTATCTCTACCCCCGCTTTTTAATCAGCGTCTTCTGTGGGCGTGATATCAGGCGGAGACAAAATGCCCTCATCGTAAGATTCTCGGGTCGTCTTATTGTTTGTTCCTTTTGTCGAGTCTGTTGGTCGTATTGTTCATGCTAAATCCATACACGATGACGTCAATGTTTGGCAGCATATTATTTTTGCATGAATTACGCTACCTTATACGTCATTATAAAATTATACAAAACGAAAGCGAATCTAGGCCGCCCGCCTAGAGTGCGGGCCCTAATATTTTTTCTCTCGCGGTCTTCAGGGGAAAACGAAAGTGATCGATATTCTTCGAAGGAAGAATTTGCCAAAGAAACCCCTAGACAAAAAGATGTATTTTGAGGTTGGGAATGGATCCTGCGAAGATGAAAAAATTTTGACTAGGCAGCCAAAAACTCTAATTTTTTTAGGTTACGGGTTTTGGGCAATCGAGGCAAAAATTAGCAAAAAGCTGGTGTTTTCCTAAATCTGAGAATTGCGATAAGATCCTCACTGCCAAGCGCTTAAGTACCAAACCAAAGCAAATAAAATGTAATATAATTGAATCAATCGAATGTAATTGAATTCAATCGAACGTAATCGAAGCAATCGAACGGCAAATCCTGGGTAATATTCAATTGCGATTCGATTGCATGCACTCGACAATGGAATTGCAATTATTCCATTACGTTCAATTGATTTGGCGTTCGATTTGTTTGATTGACACCGTCTAGCTTTACAAAATTGAGTCTTTGCCACCGACTAACGGTGGTAAAAAAGTGCTTAGAGATTTCCCTGGTGCACGGTCGAGCGCTTGAGTACCATACGAAAGCGACTAAAATCTAATACAACTGAATCAATCGAACATAATCGAAGCAATCAAACTGCAAATCCTGGGTATTATTGCGTTCGACAATGGAATTGCAATTATTCAATAGACCTTTTCCCCTTTCCATCCGCTATAATAAATTGTATGCAAAAATTATGCTGGCTGATATTGCCGTTGTGGGATTATATTGAAAATATGCAAAACATATGCAAAAAGAAAGTATTAAAACATATAAAACTTACATGCATAATTGGCATATAAGTGTAATCTTGTAGAAGAAAGATTTTTAAATTTGCTTCTCTTGAAAAATAAAAATCTCTTAGAACAAGCACTTCAAAAAACCATTCAAAAACATTAGACATGAACTCAAGCTGAAAAATTACCAGCTAAGGTACAAAAATATTCCTTATTAGGCTGACGGTAAATTATTCTCCCAGGAATAAAACCGCCAAATGATCAAATCAAAACATTGATCTGAACCCCCTGATTTACAGCGGCTTTTACTATAATGTGTTCTGTTTGACCTTGTACATCCAAACGGGGGTTTTCTTACATGGGAATCAATGTTGACGTCATAATTACTGCTTTCAGTTTGTGTGTTTTGAAAGTTTGATGTCTGTATTGTACTCTGTCTTTGTGGAATTTTTTAATGTCATGAAAACAGAATATGCTCTTGTAGCAGGGCAGGACCGCTAGGGATATTTGTAACACGTGAATTTGTTGTGATATGGAATAGTGAAGTGTTCAAACTGAAATGAATACAAAGAAAATAATTGACAATTTGACTAAATAAATGAAAAATAGGAAAATGACTAATTAGTGAAAAATGACTAATTAGTGAAAAAATGGCTGGTGAAAAAATGATTGATAATCAACCAAAAAAGGCACGAAACGTGAACAAGGTGAAAACCAAAGCTGTGACCGCCAAGAAGCCTGGGCACGAACGTGCAAATGAAAATGAGGGCGAAACGAGTGCACAGCTGAGAAGACCATGAAACCTGGGCACGAACGTGCAAATGCAAATGAAAAAAGGCCAGAAAATGAACTGAACTGAGCCAAAATGAAAACAAGGCAAGGCCAATGAAAAAGAAAAGGACTAAACGAGCCAGAGAGCCTGAGCACGAATGTGTGTGAGTGCAATGCAATGAAAGTCCAATGAAATGAATTAAGTAAAATGAAAATCTAAGTTTTGAATAAATATTTTTGTAAATTTTCTGAATTTATAAATGTCAAATAACTAGAATAAATGCTTACCAGATTGCCCAAGTGTAGTCATTGTGTAAAAACTGCCTTGAAAAATGTACTTCGAATGTGAATTGAAATCAAAGTAAAACGATATCAAAATTTGAAACTTAAAATATGTTTCAACACCATACGTCTTATCTCTCTCATAGCACTCGTGTAACTGAAGTGAGAGTGACAAAACAGAAAATGTGACTATGTGCGAAAAGAATCTCAAGGGACGATGACGTAATGAAATATGTATTAAAATGTATATAATATTGCGTATGAAATAATGGATTTAATTAATGATATACTATTAATGGCTTTTGAAGTCATTTGAGAGTCCTTTAACAGCTCTGTCTTTAAGAACACGTTTCTAAAAGGCTTTTGCTGTATATTTTTTTTTGGATTAAGAAATTCCATCTTTTATTGTTCTAATGATTATAATATTTCTTTATAAGATGCTTTGGTTGTCTTTTTAGTCTTAGTGTAAACTTCCATATGTTTTGCATATTTTCCACTTAAATTCAACCATAGCTTTCTCTTTCCGGTATTTTTGCACACAATTGAAGATAGCAGATGGAAAGGCAGAAGGGTATATTGTGTTCAATTTGGTTCAATTGATTCGGCGTTTGATTCTTTCGATTAACACTGGCCGTCTGGGAATCAGTAAAAGAAAAATTCTTCAAATATAGATTGGGGTATCCAGTTGGCGTGATAACCCAGTTGGTGTAACTTTCAATCTCGCGTAGACCATCAACTGCTCTAACTTGGGACTATCTGACGAAACATGGGACGACAATTCGGCCACCATTTCACAGAACCTCCAAAGTCATTTGATTTGAGTTAATGAACGGCATATTAAAAAACACATGATTTCTCTTTTGCACCCATTTTATTAAAATTTCGAAAAATTTCCAAGAGTACCCAGTGGTTTCCATTATTGTCAAAACGATTCTCTGTCAAACTTTCTGATTCTACTCTTAATAATTATGTAAATAATAGCTTCTTTTTATTAATTTTAGTTGAAACAAAATTGAAATGATGTAGATTATAAAAAGAGACAGTTTCAATCCAGCTCCCAAAAATGGCATCTAAAGAGGATTTAGTGAAAAGCATCATAAAACAAAACAGTGGAGAGTCATCAAGCAAAAGTGAAACAAATGCAAAATCACAAACCGAGGAAACAACAACAGTGGAAGTCATCGTCAGCAAAACATCTTCCAGTGAAGGATCAAGTGAAACTGGACAAGAGTATGTGTATTGGGCACGTCGTGGTGAAAATGAATTAGAAACTGCTGGAGAAGTTGAAGTCAGCAGTAGCGGAGTTGAACAGGAAAATGGTATCATAAAAATTTTATTTTCTTCATTACACAATGTTGTGTTTAAAGAGACTTTTCCATCTCATGCTCATTTTGCTCTGTAAGATCCATTCAGTCTCAATCTATGTAAAGATCCATTTTCCGTCTCCAAAGAGAAACCTTGCTTTGACTACTGGTGATAATCATGATGTCAACGAAACTATTTTCAGTTCCCTGTTACTATACTACGTACTAGCTAATCTAAAATCAAATTGTCCAATTGTACTGGTTTTAGACCAATTAAAGTCTTGATCGAGCTTAACGGTACCCTCACTAGTAAGGTGGCTTATTAGCTATAATAGTCTATATTAGTCTATATACCCATCCCAAATGGAAATGTTCAATTACATTTAACAAATAGACCAAAAGTCACTTTCTCATCCAAACTTCAATTCTCTAAAAACGAGGAAACTTCTCAATTTATTTTGACGTAAATTGCAGGCCCAATTTCTGTTCTTGTTCAGTACAAATGGGCAAGAGTTTATCAATTTGATAATATTTTATACATAATATGAATGATATTCTTGTGCTTTAGTCAACCCAGAAGAATGTGGCGAATTATTACTGGTACGAGAAACTGAAGCTAATGGTGCTCAAATTTCTTCTGTTCGTGATCCAAACAGTTTAGTGTACGGTTTGCAAGTCGCTGCTGAACAAATCACCGCTGCTCATGAGATACAAACGGCTGGAGAGGCTGCTGAAGCCTTTGGTCAAATCACTGAAGAATTTATTGAACAGCAGCAGCGGTTAGAGGCTAAACGAGAGGCTGCTAAATTACAAGAAAAACTAATGAACGAGGAATACCAAAAAGCCATTGGTTATTTATTATGTTCGAGTAAATCAAAAAGTGGGAAACAAAAGAAGAAACAGACAATGACTGCTTATTTGTTTTTCTGCAGGAGATACCGTGCCAAGATAGTGGCTAGAAATCCAAAGTTGAGTTTCGCTCAAATCTCAAAGTTACTTTCTCACATGTGGCGAAACGCATCTGAGCAAGAGAAAAACACTTATCGACTAAAGTTAGAACAGCATCGCACTAAAGTGAATGCAATTGTTGAAAAGAACATGATTGAAAAAATGAAGATGGTCAAACAACAGAAATTGATGGAAGAAATTCAACGACGTAGCGATGAAGAGCATCCACTGATAGCGACATCATCTGCTGAGCTACACGATTACGAGGTTGTCCAACAACATCAACAAGAAGATTCGGAAGATGTCCATCAAGAAGAAATACATGTGGAGGAGGAAGAAGAGTCACAAGAAGAATCTCAACTCTCCATCATAGAGTCTCTTGAGAAAGAGAGTGTTGCAGCCGCAGCAGAAATTACACAAACAACAGACGATGGAGAACAAGAAGAAGAGACTGTAGAGCAAAATGAAGAACCGGAAATTTCACACGCTGTCATAGACCCTCAAACTAAAATGATGTTACTGGAGGGTGAAAGTTAACAATAATGTTCATCTATGAATATCCCTTCTCGTCGTCTTTTTTTCGTCAACTTTTCCTTTTTTTCATTTTTCATCCAACTGCCTTAGTAATTATGGTTATGATCTCATGCTAGAATCACTTGTTCAATCATTTCGAACTTTTCGTGTATTTTGTAAATATTTATTGAACGTTTCCTTGAATGAAATCATATATCAAAAGTTTAGTGCGTAGCGAACAAAAACTCGTGGAGACCCTGAAAATAGAGGCTTTTAGAACAATTTCAAATGAAAAGGTTATACCTAATTATTTTACTTCTTCTTATACGATCAAGTTACTAAAAGAAGAAGGATGTGGTAAAAATTAAGTTTTTCACATTTATTTGAATTGCACTTCCTTTGAGTTTTCTTTGGCTAAGGAATGCTTTTCATCCTTGAAATCAGTGAAGATTATGTGCATCTCCATTTTTAGAGTTTGAATAACATAATGAAACTGTCAATTTAAAATTTCATTCGTTCTATTCTCTTTTTTGTTCTTCTATTAATCGAGAACTTGTGTTTTTGTATAGATTTCTATATTTCATTTATATTATTGATCATCTTCCGGTGTCAAAATATTCAAATATATTATTTTAAAATTGTTCATTTCTCATCTGCATCACTGATCTGTAACTACTTGACTGGATCGGGCTTCCCATACAAAAGGAAGCTTTTCAAGTTTTAGAGCTGACTCGTCCGCCAAGTTGTTTTCAATTCTGCTTTTCAACAGTGCGATTCGAATGTTTTGAAACTCAAACGTTCGAAAATCTAAGGTAAATTAAAAAGCAACATGGCGTACTAATCAACTTCAAACTGCCAAGCCACTTCCAAGCCTGTGAGCAGTTAGGCTATCTAGTGTGTAAAAGAAATGTATATCTGTGATCTACATACCAAGAATCTTTCTTCCCGAACGGAACAAAAATTTCCCTTCGGAAAAATATTCCCGATTGAGCCAAAGTCCGTTCGCTTTAAGTGTGCACTAATGTTTATTTTCCTTGCGGATGTTTAAAGAATGCTTCAAATCTTCGATCTTCGGTTTTTGAATTATCTTTCCAACGGTATATTAAAGAGAGAAACTTTTTTATGGCGCACCCGATATATTATGTTAGGAATGAAGCATCCGTTGGAAAATAGCAATCATAATTTAAAGATTACTGCACACTTAAAGCACTTTAAATGGATTTAAGTTCGAATTTTCACCTTTTTTAAATAGTCATGCTTATATAATTTATCTCCTATTTTTCTCTAGATAAAAATTAGCATTTATACAAAATAAATACAAAATATCACATGGCATATCGTAACCGTGTTCGAAATCCTGTACTTCAAGCTAGAATATTCCTTCCAAAATGGTTTGTCAAAGTTGTCCGACCTGGTCGTGATTTGCCGGACGATACTGTACAATTACACGTACCCCTAGATATGTCAAAAATTGATATTAAAAACTATATGGAGAAAATCTACAATGTACCGGTAGCGAAAGTGAATACTAGGATCCAAGCGGGAAAAGTGAAAACTAAAGTTTACAGGAACGATGCTATACAATATAAACAGGAAGACATCAAAGTGGCTTATGTTATTTTGAAAGAAGGTCGTTTCAAATTTCCGGACGTTTTCCCACCGGACGCTAAAGCTGAAATTGTTGACGATGATTTAGATGACATTGATGATAATGAGGGCAATGTTCCTGAGAAACAATCTGATAGTGGACAGCAACAGCAAAGTTGGTTCAATTTATAGTACAATGCTACATAGATTATGTTTAAAGAGATGCATAAAAAATTTATAACGAGTGTATATTTAGGTTTGATTGGGTGAATACAGTTGACACTCTCTAATTCGATGTTCTGTTATTCGATATGTTGAAAGTCACCATCAACATGAAACTCATAAACGGCGCTCTACTATTCGATTCTCTCCCTTATTCGATGAAATGGAAATTGAATTAGAGAGCGTCAACACTGTATTTTGTGTTCAATGGTATGCAAAACTCTTTAGAATATTGTAATGGGTACTAGATTGTTTTAATTTTTGTGTCTTCGTTACCAGTCATTACGTATACACATCAGTTGTTCATGATTTTATTAGATCGAGATACCGTCAACTCTCTCTAATTCGAACCTCTACTGTTCGAATCTTTCTGTATTTCGAACTCAAATATTTGTCACCTCACCTAGAAATTATTACTAAATATTCTCTGTAATTCTTGAAAATACTACTTGCTCCCTGCCTATGATCATAGAGACATATCGACCCAATTGAATTTAAACGCTCAGAGACACTCTCATACATAAATAAAACAAGCATTCAATGAATCAAAAATTCGACAAACAGAGGAAACCTTCTGTGTATATGAAAAAAAAACTATAATTTTGAATGAAAAACTGTTATTTTATATCAAATACTTATCTTTTAGCAATAGTTAGGCTGTTATATTTTTTGATTTCTATCCTTTTTTTTAGTATTATGTACCTATAGTTCCAGTCAAGGATCAAACTAAATTTTGAAGTTTGCTCTCTTGGGACCTCTCTAATTCAAGTATTTTACAGTTTAGAAGACTTATTTCAAAATAGGTGCTGGTATGTATAGACGGTAAGGGTCAGCTCTTTGACCTTCTAAAGTCTATATAAGGGTCTAAAAAAACATTACGAAATCGCAAATTATAAAAGGTTGTCTCTTTAAGGTAGGTTTTTTGAGGTCCATTCCCCCACATACCCGACACTCTCCAGTACCCCCTGGAACTATTTTCAACATTTGATTCTCTCTAAGGATCACTTTTTCTCCGATTTTGTGTCTATTTTTCAATGATTTGTTTCTATAAGGGTCGGTTTTTTGAGGTCCAGCCCCCACATACCCGACACTCTCCAGTACCCCCTGGAAGTATTTTCAACATTTGATTCTCTCTAAGGATCACTTTTTCTCCGATTTTGTGTCTATTTTTCAATGATTTGTTTCTTTAAGGGTCGGTTTTTTGAGGTCCAGCCCCCACATACCCGACACTCTCCAGTACCCCTGGAAGTATTTTCAACATTTGATTCTCTCTAAGGATCACTTTTTCTCCGATTTTGTGACTATTTTTCAATGATTTGTTTCTTTAAGGGTCGGTTTTTTGAGGTCCAGCCCCCACATACCCGACACTCTCCAGTACCCCCTGGAAGTATTTTCAACATTTGATTCTCTCTAAGGATCACTTTTTCTCTGATTTTGTGTCTATTTTTCAATGATTTGTTTCTATAAGGGTCGGTTTTTTGAGGTCCAGCCCCCACATACCCGACACTCTCCAGTACCCCCTGGAAGTATTTTCAACATTTGATTCTCTCTAAGGATCACTTTTTCTCCGATTTTGTGTCTATTTTTCAATGATTTGTTTCTTTAAGGGTCGGTTTTTTGAGGTCCAGCCCACACATACCCGACACTCTCCAGTACCCCCTGGAACTATTTTCAACACTTGATTTTCTCTGTTTAACCTTAAGAATCAGAAAGAAGGGCATTTTTTATCATTAATCATGTTCATTTGTTTTTATATTTTTCAGTTAAACATAAAGATATAAAAAATGAATTTTATGAGAATCTATTCACGAAGTCAACTAGCAAGAAACATTTGGAAAGGCAGAGTAAAAACTCAAAATTTAGCAGCAGTTCAAAGATGTCAAGAAATTTCAAATGAGGTTTTATGAATTTTAATGTTTTGCATTAACGGCTGGCTGGCAAAAACTTCATAACATATAATAAACATGTGAAAATTTCTCAGTTTTATCTACGAAATCAAAACGCTGTGTGTTGTTTCAAACCTCTCGCACTGATGAATAATATTAATAATAGCAATGCAAAATTTAGTGTAAAAAAATTTAAAAAGTCCATGTTTATGATAATCTCTATCCAACTTTAGTATTCCCGCCTTTGTAAAAAACGCACGCGCATGTAGAATTTTGGTTTTAAATCGGAATACACTTTAAACAGAGGTAACCTAGCTGGCACACAACGTTCATCTAACGTTATATGGACGTTAAGAACATTAGACAAACGTTAAAACAACATTGTGCCAGCTTGGGAAGGCAGACAGTTGGCTAGCCATCTAAATTCTATCTCGTTATTTTTTACACCTTTTTTTATAAGAAAAAACTATATAAGAACGTAAGGTTTCGATGGCCAAAATGATAAGAACACGTTAAGAATATTTTAAGGCTTCGCGGACTCAAAAACAACCGATTTCTTAAGAAAATAGACAAAAATACTCAAAAAGTGGCGAAAATAAGAATATGTTAAGAACATTTATAGGCTTAAAACTCAAAAAGTTAAGAACACCCGAAGGTTGTTTCCAAAAATGTTGGATGTTCTTATAAAAAACGCGTGTTCTCTTTTCAGGCACCCAGTAGCACAACACCACCTACAACAGTAGCGACTGGCGAGAAACGAGACGATTCTGTTGGCTTCATGTTCGGTTCAATCGTTGGTAACATCAAAAAGAACATTGCTAGACAAATGGTTTGTTAAGATGTTAAATGAAGCTTAAAATTATCGATTTTAAAACATTAGTTTGTATATTACTTTTTTAGTCTGATTCGTGTTACAGACATCTCTTTTTTTTGGCTTTAAAGGCTCCTTAAAAATTATAGCGAAACTGAATTTTCTTTCTAAACTTTTGTTTTTTTTGCATAATATTTTGTGCAATGGATTTCCTGTATTTTATATTGAAAAGCGCACCGCGCTGAAGCTAAAAATAGATTTTATTTTTGACATTACTCTCGATGTGTTTGTACGAGTTCCAATCCCATCAACCTTTTCATTAATCTCTTTTGTATGTTAATTGCATCATTTGACAAAAGATATATAACAACTTGCACGTATCTTTAATTGAGCCGCGTTGAATTGTGGGATTGCAACTCGTACAAATGTCAAAACAAGTGAAAAGTAATAATTATGACGTATGTGTTGCGGAGCGCTATTAGAAAAAATCTATCTTTGATCTCGTTGCAGGCCAAGAGTTTGGCGTCGAAGAATTTATACGAAGCATGCGCAGATCAAGTAAATTATGAAGAGTTCTTTGTTGGTATGAATCTTAGAAATATCGGTTTTTTATGTTTTCAGAAGCAAACATTCGATTTGCGTTAGGGATCGCCTCTCTTTTTTTCACATGCACGTAAAATTTTACTTTAGACTTTACGGAAAATCGTTCGTAAGGCTGCCTTTTGAGAATTTCCCCGACATTATGTAGAGTTTTTGTTGATTAAGAAGGTCTTACGTGACTTTTCCTTCCGTTCAAAACTTTTTGAACGTAAGCAAACTCTACATAAGGCCTTAAAACACTACGTAAACTTTAGGGGAATTCCCACCCTTGAAGGTCTTAAGTAAAATTTTACGTACATGTGAAAAAAGCTTAAAAAGGTCTTACGTGACTTTTCCTTCCGTTTAAAACTTTTTGAACGTAAAGCTTTTTTCACATGCACGTAAAATTTTACTTTAGACTTTACGGAAAATCGTTCGTAAGGCTGTCTTTTGAGAATTTCCCCGACATTATGTAGAGTTTTTGTTGATTAAGATGGTCTTACGTGACTTTTCCTTCCGTTCAAAACTTTTTGAACGTAAGCAAACTCTACTTAAGGCCTTAAATCACTACGTAAGCTTAGGGGAATTCCCACCCTTGAAGGTCTTAAGTAAAATTTTACGTACATGTGAAAAAAGCTTAAAAAGGTCTTACGTGACTTTTCCTTCCGTTTAAAACTTTTTGAACGTAAAGCTTTTTTCACATGCACGTAAAATTTTACTGTAGACTTTACGGAAAATCGTTCGTAAGGCTGTTTTTGGGGAATTTCCCCGACATTATGTAGAGTTTTTGTTGATTAAGAAGGTCTTACGTGACTTTTCCTTCCGTTCAAAACTTTTTGAACGTAAGCAAACTCTACATAAGGCCTTAAAACACTACGTAAACTTAGGGAAATTCCCCACTTTTCAAGGTCTTAAGTAATATTTTACGTACATGTGAAAAAAACGTAAGCTTTGGGAAATTCCCCACCCTTCAAGGTCTTCAGTAAAATTGTACGTACAATTGAAAAAAGCTGAAGACAAAAGATGGAAAACTTCTATAATCTAACGTCAGAGGTTACAACCAGAAATATGTGACCTTATTCCGGCTTATTCCTTTGAAAACCTTCAAAATATAACAGAAGATGATTATTTTTACATCATTCTGGGTATTAAAGATACGGTACGATTGCCAAACAAGCCTGCGCCACAATTTAAAAAATATCCCTCGTTTCAATGTATAGTATATAGGTGCTACTAATTATTTTAAATGTTCTCTTTCCCCCTTTTTCAGCTTGTGAAATGCCTGACACGTTCCAGTCTTGGTTTTACATCATGCAGCTTCATGTGTGGTAGGCGCCCAACCCGAACGAATATTGAGTTGTTGTTCTAAAACACATTATTTTACTCTAAGGTCCCGAATAAACGTCCCTAACCTGTTATTAATTTTCGAAAAATTTTCAGACACCCCCCCCCCCCCGTTTTTTTAATTTTCATCTTTACCATTTTGTGAGTATTTTGTGCAATTGCTTAAGAACTTAGGTGTTTTAGAGGCCATGAAGCCCGTCCTCGTGTTTCTTAGTAATATTTCTAGAGTTTTTATTAATAGGTTTTAACGCTTAATAGAAGCAAATTTTTTTCATTCCCCGTTTATTCAGACATACAGAAAGAATTTCGGTCCCCTTACTATTCGGGACCTTAGCGTACGTTTCATTTTAGCTACAAAGCATCTTCAGATG